>NC_143580.1:95976667-96313334 GCF_048544385.1 Mastigoproctus giganteus
GGTTGAGTGGCGAAAAACGACAAATCGAGAAAGTTTCTTTCACGAGATCAACTAGAATTTATTTTAAATCAGACGTGACGCGCAACATTTCAATGACGTCGCAAAGGAAATATGACGTTATTTAATATTTTTCGAGATGAGCTATTTTAGAGTGATACACTACCAGACGATAGTGTTCTCTTCCTCCATAAACAATCACCCTTTCTTTTAATGGCACGTTCCTAGCATCCCCCTTCCATCCCCCCTCCATCCCCTTTCGTGATGGGACAGCTGCGTGAAGCAGGGTCGTTTCCATGGTTTCCCAAAGAGTGACAGAAGGTTGCGAGAAGAATTCAAATCAGAAAACTAGTGCAATTTTCAGAACTTTAAAAGTTGTTCCTCTAGTATAGAGCTAAGATGAAGCTGTGATCAAAATTTCATGAAATTTGGTCCAGTAGAAGATAAATTAAACTGGAATAAATTTTCGTTACGCTTTTCGCATGACGGTTTTTCGTTACAAAATTTTTGGTATAATGCCAATAAAAACGTTTTTAACGTCAAAACTTACATTTTTACTCATTAAATTTTTTTCTCTTTCGGGCAGGAGGGCAGCGGATTCCCTTTCGATCGTGGGCCCCAATGCACCGCATTGGATGCATTCGCATAGTTACGCTACTGGTGATAAACAAGGCCTATAACAAATGTGGGGCAATTAAGGGGTCGAATTATAAAATAAGAGAAAAATAAATAGAGGGGGGCGGTGTAATTTCCCACTAATGTGCTATTTTTACCCCCGAAAATAACCTTACTGTGCTATTTTTGAAAAAAAAAAAAAGAACAAGCAATAATAATAAAATAGGTATTGCTGTTTTCCAATATATAAAACTTTAAATAGGAAATGTAAAAAAAAAAAAAAAAATTAAACCATTGCTAAAATTTTAAAATTAGTAAGAGACTGTTTGTTACTTAACGCGAATGGGTTACAATTTGTACCGCTGCCCACCTTCCCGTAACACTTCATGTCAACAACTTGTGTTCCCTTACATTATTAGAAGGAGAGCTTTTACACCTTCGCGCAAATAATATATTAAATAAATGAATAAATAATAATAATAAACGAAGTGGAACAAGTTTACTACTAGATCCGTGTTTCCTAACCTGTGGTTCGCGTAACTTATGAGAGTGGTCCGAGGGACAATAAAACAGAGCTTTTTTTTTTTTTTTTTGCGACAAGCAGCAATCCTAATAACAGCTATGGGAGATGCAGGTATGTCTATAACAACCTAACCTAAACGATGTTAAGTATGCGTACATATCACTGCATTTTAAAAATACTAATTATAGTTTCATGTATAGTTTAATTTTTTTTTCTTTTTATGGTCCGTGGCTCACAATACAAACTTGCATTTTTAGTAGGTTGCGCTACTTTTAAACAGATGGCCTCCCTAAAAGGTTAATTGGACATTTGTTTAGAAGATGAGGCACTGTTACGATATTTCACAACTAGGTCCTCCCTCATCGAATAGCAGGTGGCTTCAACTACAACATTCACACAAACCAGTTGTAATGAACTTGTTTAACGCGAGCTGCCATGCAGTATATGAAAACAGGCTATAAATATATAATATAGGTGTGTATTATGTGGCCTTATAGAGGCCATATAGAATGAGCTTTAATATAACTTTGAAAAAAAAATTAAACGGGAGAAACTCTTTTACACTGGCACTCAGGATAATAATACTTTGAGGGCCGATTTAACAAGAATAAAAAATAAAAAAAAAAAACATACACACACAAAAAAACAAACAAAAACGAATCCTTATTAGCTGCTTTAATTCAGATAATGCTGATTTCGTTTTTCATAAAATCTAGTTAATTTCGATAAATGAGCCCTAGTGAAATTTTAACACGAAACAGATGAACGAAAGAATAAACAACTTAATCATAATAATCTTTGCCCATGAAAAATTTTCATGACAAGAAACAAATATTCATTTGTTTATTTATTTTTATTCGCTTGCGTATACTTGAAAGTTGACTAAAAACAAATTCAAGATAATTAAAATTATGCAAACGTCATGCACAATACATAGAAGTAGCTGTATTCTGCTTGTTTAGTTTCTGACTATTTCACAACGCGTATGTTCTTACCACTGTACTATTTGTATCTTAAGGCAATTAAATAATGCTTATTTATAAATATATCTATACATCATCAGAGCCATTCTTAAATATATGTTTGTTCTCGAGCTTTGAACCTACTAAGACATACCATATGTAATTTGAAAAGTCTTTAAGATAAATCGAGTTTATGATACTAGGTATGTCTTAAAGTTTAATAACACTGATTTTATAAAACGGCACATGGCAGCACTGCGCACGCATAATGCATATCAGCGTGTAGGTTGAATCGTCAACTGAACAATGCGAGTAGTCGTGTCGTGTCTCGTCTCGTTGCGTTCATTGTGTGTCGAGTCATGGTGAAGTAAGCAACCACAGATTTGTTGACTGTGTCACGAAAAATGAAGCATAAGAATATCGAGTGAAATTACGCCATCAAATTTTGCTTAAAACAACGTTTTGCTTATAACTTTTCTACGTTTCTCTACAGAAACGTAGAAAAGTTATAAAGTGTTTATGGAAATCAAGTTTTAATCCGACCTCAAGTTTTCCGATGGCACAAGGCCTTTTTGTCTCGGCAACAACAAAAGAGCATGTAGAGAGAGATAGTGAGGAATCTGATTGTTTCTTACTGACGGCTGACCGTCAGACTGATAGCAGGTGAACTGAACCTGAGTGACCAAGCCGTCGATAATATTTGAACAGAGAATTTGGAAATGAGCAAAATTTGTGTGAAAATGTTCCCAAAAAATATCACTGAAGCACAGAAGAGAAATCTGAAGAACATTTTTTTTTTAATGAAAACCCCGAAAATGAAAGGTATTAGAACCTATAGTACTTAGTACCGTGCATGGGTTGCGGGTTTAGAAGACGAAATGAGATATTTCTTGACACTATACTTGAACTTCTGCAGACTGTAATTTTCAGGAAATACGTACGAAGGAAGGTTGTTCCAGAAAACAAGTGGAGAAATACCATCAGAACCTGGAGTTTCTTAGCATCAAGATTCGTCAAATTCCTTCTGATATCCTTTTGACAGAAGACCACAGAAGGCATTGAATGGAGCGCGCTAGGAATGGTGGGAGGTGTTTTACCAAGATCATTAATACATGAGTTGGAAAAAAAATGGGATGCTAGCAGTTTAGCTTTATCCTTGGCTGAAGTGAAAAAGAACCATCTGGTTTTGACAGAGGTGGGAGCAGAGATGGACAAAAGTTGCGGCCAATAGCTTTGGAAAGAGACCAGAATGTTCGGCTACCATTAGTGCAAGAAGCAAGTTTTCGGCTCTTAGCCTGTTCAAAATATAGTTTGGACTGATTAATAACTGCTTTACAATTGTTGTGACTTTGGTGTAGGCAGAAAATGAAACTGAAGAATTAGAAACAAGCCAATTACGATATGCAACATTCTTCTCTTGAACAGCCTTAGCACATTTATTGGGAAACCAAGGTATATAAAAGACGAGATTTTAAAGTGAAGTGTGGAATAAAGGATTCCATTCCTACAAGAATAATTTCACTGACACGATCTGAGCAAACGTTGACATCAGAAGTTGGGAAACAGTAATCCGACCAAGGAAAAAAGAAAAGAAATCTCGCAGGTCATCCCATTTTGCATTCTTGTAATGCCAAACAACAAGAGGTTGGTAATAGCCATGAGATAAAGGCTCCATTGGAGAAGAGACAATCACCAAGTTGTGATATGAGGTGCCTAAAGAACTATTCACTTCGACCGTGTACTTAGAAAGGTTGTTTGTGAGAAAAATATCATGCATGTTGGATGTATGGTTAGGATTGTCCGGTATTCTGGTAGGTAAATGAACAATCTGTGTAAGGTCATTAGTGCAAATTGCAAAAGCCTCAGCATCTCGACCAGCTGGGTCTGTGTGACAAAAAATGGAAGCAGCTAGAGTTGTGAACATTAAAATCACCAAGGAAAATTATCTGACTCTTAGGAAAGTTGCATTGGAGAAAGTCAAGTTGCAGAGAGAGGAAGTCAAAGAGTTCCAAATGATTAGTGGAGTTGGGAGAACGGTAGAAACAACAGTTGAATTTGACAGCATGAGGTAGAGAGATTTTATGCCAGGGAAGATCGAAAAGAGGAGATTCCAAATTACCAAGTCTCCGACAGGGAATATCGGAAAGGATATATGCACAAGTATCACCTTTGAGGCGAAAGGAATCATATAGTGAATAATTTGGGCAACTGGGATGAGCGGTGGTTGAATCAACCGATAACTGAGATTCTCTCAGAAAAATCTACTCAGATTTTCTCGACCGTTATGAAACTGAGCCACAGTTCTTTAAGCGAGTGATAACAGGCGAAAAAATTGATTTTTGAGTATGATCGAGAAACAAAAAAGACAAAGTGAAGAATGGTATATCGCAAATAGCCACGCCCTGAAGAAAGCACGAATGAGCAATTCCAGAATTAAATCAATTTTATTTTTTTATTTTATTTTATTATTATTTTTTTTTATTGGCTTGGAATTCGTACACAAATAATTCGTGCCTCGAGTTAAAATTACCAACCATGCTTTCTGCCGAGAAGCCCATGAATGGCTACAGAAAACGATTCTGCGCGTTCGGCTGAAAACGCCAAAACTGAAACTTGCATACAATGTTTCCTGCCATTGGAATGTTTTTGGCGGTCTGTTACAGAATTTTTCTCCGAAACAGACTTCCAAAAACATTCCAGCACTCTCGCAGCCACTACATTTCCCCCTATACGGATCTGTCACATTTATTTTCCTTTTTCCAGAGATCAAGAATCGTCTGAAAGGACATCATTTTCGGACGAGCAACAATATCCAGAGCTCCGTAACCGATGCACTGAAGGATCTCACAGAAGATTGCCAGCATTGCGTCCAGGGATGGAAAGAGCGAGGGAGATGATGTGTAGCTTTTCAAGGAAGCTACTTTGAAGCAGAGAAAATTTTACAATAAATTTTTCTTTTAAAATAAGTCTCATTAATTTTATGACCGACCTCGTATTCATCAATATTAAACAGATTGACATTTAATTAAGTAATTGAATATCTTGTTTGTTGCCAAGTTTCAAAATTCATAATGCACTTATTGTAGCGTGGCGTGGCTGTACATCTCAATAAAGGAATTATAAGGAATTGTACATCTCAATAAAGGAATTGTACATCTCAATAAAGGAATTGTACCTCTCAATAAAGGAATTATAAGGAATTGTACATCTCAATAAAGGAATTGTACATCTCAATAAAGGAATTGTACCTCTCAATAAAGGAATAATAAAGGTTTAGCAACAGGAAAGGTCGTGTATTCTGATTCGTGTGATGATGACTGTCGACGTTAAGCGGTTATTTACTTTTATTTTTAATAATTTTTGAGAAAAAATCGAACGAAGGAATATGAATGAGAAATGTTATCACCGGGATATGCTACAAAAAACTTATGTAATAATGAAAAGGGGGAAGGCTAAATGTTATTTTTAAGATGTGTTATAGTGAACAGGGCTAGATTTACAGGGGGGGGGGGGAGAAACTAAGAGATCGGAAAGAATAACTCTACCTAATCTCGCTTATTTGTACAGCATGGTTTGTACAACAGTATAAACCATGCTGTTCAAATAAGCGAGATTAGCGTAGTGATAAAGGCAAGTTATTGAAAGGCGCTTGTATTGCTATAATTTTTTTTAGAGAGAAAATCTTTATTGCAACTAAATGTACATATATAGATAAATATAGTAAGTGAAGTTGCAATTGTCCCGTCACGACCAACGGCCAGGGGCTCATTATACATGTTATACGATGGCCTCCGTAGCCGAGTGGGCAGGAGCGGGAGTGCAGTAGCACACGCTCTTTGAGTAGACCGGGGTTCAAGCCCCTGACTGCTGAATACGGTCGATCTGCCAACCCGCACTGGACCAGCGTGGCAGATTATAGTCCATTTCCCTCAGCATGAATTGTTGAGGAGGCTTCCACCCTGCAGTGGGTTGATAATGGCTGCACTTTACTTTTACGTAGACCTCTCCTTATACTGATTACAGTGGTACAAAACTATGTAGAAAATCGCCACTATTACAATAATGGCGATAGAATTTGAACGTTCTTACCGATGCAACACAATGGCGGTAGAAGTCGACTATGATTTCTTAAGAAATTAAAAAGACCAAGTAACGAACAAGTTTACCCAATTAATTAGAGAGTAACAAATAATAACTCCACTAATAATTTCAAATCGAAAGTTAAAAAAAAAATTATATTTGCTACCACTAGGATCTACTGGGATCTGCCGTAAGTCCTTCCTAGACTTTCGTCCTCGGATACAGCTGCCGGTAAAATCTTCCATTCATGTTCTTGGCTAAAAACAACTAACACGTATCCCTCACGTTCTCCTTATTTCAACGTATATATATAGCACCACTTCTTTTCCAAAGCTAAATTCCTTTGTGTTTAAAAAAAAGTTATTGTTGCTTTAATATATGACTTTTTTGAAGAGAACCATATAAGAACATTTTGACATTCATGACTCATACAGTTTTTTTTTTTTTTTTTTTATGAAAACCCCAAACCCGAGAGATATTAGAACCTATAGAACATAGTACCGTGCTTGGGTTGGAGATTGAGAAGCCGAAAGAAGATATTTGTTGACATTGGACTTGAACTTCTGTAGACTGTAATTTTCAGGAAATACGTATGAAGGTGAAGGAAGGTTGTTCCAGAAAACGGCAGATGAATGAATAAATGAGGAAGATGAAAAGTTGGTTCTGTGGGTTTGAAGTGGGACAGTAAATGGATGTTGGCTGGTGGCGGCACGTGATCGGACTGTTTTGAAAGAGAGAGCGGTAATTATAGAAGCCAATTCAGAAGAACAGTGCCCATGGAAGTATCTGCAGAAAAGGCATGCAGCAGAAACAGTACGTCTATGAGAAAGCGAGTGGAGAGACTCTGTTAGAGATGAGTCATTAATTAACCTAACTGCCCTCTTCTGAATGGAATCAAGAAGCCCGAGAGAGGTTTTGGGGGCACCACCCCAGATGTGATAACAATATTCCATGGTAGGGCTGATTTGCGATTTCTACAGAGTGAGCAGCTGTTTGGAAGAAAGGTAACGCCGAGAGCGAAAGAGAAAACCAAGTTTTTTAGATGCAGAAGAAGCAATATTTGTAATGTGCTTGTGCCATGAGAGATTAAAAGTCAGGGCAATCACCAAAAGAGATATATCATTTTGCCTAGAAATCGGAGTGTCACTAAAGATAAGCATAGGAGCAGAAGAATCCTTTTTGCGAGATATACGACAAGAAGGAGTTTAGAAGGATTGAAATCAACTAAGTTGTCTTTGCCCCACTGGAGAATTACCTGAAGATCGGCATTTAAGGAATTGGTAGCAGAGTTTCGAGAAGTTGAAGCTGATTTAGCAGGGCAAGGTTTCTCAAAATGGAAAGTGGAATGCAATGTGCTATCATCGGCAAAACTATGGATAGGATTTCCTGTCAATGGAAGAAGGTCATTAATATACAAGAGGAAAAGAGTGGGGGAAAGAACTAAACCTTGGGGAACACCGGCATTAGTGGAGAAGTTAGAAGACAGAGAGCCACCTACCATCACCCTCAGTGAGAGATCAGAGAGAAAACTGGATAACCAATTACAAAAAACAGTTGGCAAACCATAAGGTCTACAGGACGTTATGGTTGTTTACAAGACCTTTATGCCAAACACGATCGAAAGCCTTTGAGATGTCAAGAGCAACTACTTGCGTTTCACCGAACCTTCCCATTGAATTAGTCCGTAAATGGGTAACATAAGGCAGAATGTCACCAGTGGATCGACACTGAAGGAATCCATATTGATGAGACGGAAGGTTTCCTAGGTAGATTAAGAGTTGGCGGTTAATTGATTTCTCCATTACTTTAGAAAGAGTAGAAGTAATTGCAATGAGACGATAATTGGATGGTAGGGATTTGTCACCCTTTTTAGGAACTGGCTGGATATGAGAAAATTTCCAAGTAGAAGGAAAAACACCTTTGGAGTAAGAAAGTGAAAAAAAGGCGGCAAAGAATAGGAGTAAATTCAGGAGCACAGGTTTTTAGAACAAGTGGAGAAATACCATCGGAACCTGGAGCTTCCTTAGCATCAAGATTCGTCAAAATCCTTCTGATATCCTTTTTAAGGAAGACCAGAGGAGGCATTGAATGGAGCGTGTTGGGAATGGTGGGAGGTGTTTTACCAAGATCATTAATACATGAATTGGAAGAAAAATGGGATGCTAGCAGGTCAGCTTTATCCTTGGCTGAAGTGACAACAGAACCATCTGGTTTGGACAGAGGTGGAAGCAGAGATGGATAAAAGTTGCTGCCAATAGCTTTGTCAAGAGACCAGAATGCTCGTCTACCATTACGGCAAGAAGCAAGTTTTTTACTCTTAGCCTGTTCAAACTCTAGTTTAGACTGATTAATAACTTCTTAACAATTGTTGCGAAGTTTGGTGTAGGCAGGAAAACAGCCTGAAGAATTACAAACAAGCCAATTACGATATGCAACGTTCTTCTCTTGAACTGCCTTAGCACATTTATTGGAAAACCAAGGTTTAGATAAAGGACGAGATTTTAAAGTTGGGTGTGGGATAAAGGATTCCATTCCTGCAAGAATAATTTCAGTTACACGATCTGAGCAAATGTTGACCTCAGAAGTTTTGAAACAGTAATCCGACCAAGGAAAAGAAATCTCGCAGGTCATCCCATTTTGCATTCTTGTAATGCCAAACAACACGAGGTTGGGAATAGCCATGAAATAAAGGCTCCATTGGAGAAGAGACAATCACGAAGTTCTGATTTGAAGTGCCTAAAGGACCTCTCATTTCGACTGTGTACTTAGAAGGGGTGTTTGTGAGGAAAAGATCAAGCATGTTGGCTGTATGATTAGGATTGTCCGGTATTCTTGTAGCTAAATGAAAAAACTGTGCAAGGCCATTAGTAATTGCAAAAGCCTCAACAACTCGACCAGCTGGGTCGATGTGTCTAGAAAACGGAAGCCAGGTGGAGTTGTGAACATTAAAATCACCAAGGAAAATTACCTCACTGTTAGGAAAGTTGGACTCGAGAAAGTCAAGTTGCAAAGAGAGGAAGTTAAAGAGCTCCAAGTGATTAGTGGAGTTGGGAGAAGGGTAGAGACAACAGATGAATTTGACACAATGAGGTAGAGAGAGATTTAAGCAAGAGAAGATCGAAGAGAGGAGATTCCAAATTGCCAAGTCTCTGACAGGGAATATCAGAACGGGCATATGCACAAGTACCACCTTTGAGGCGAAAGGAATCATACAGCGAATAATTTGGACATTTGAGATGAGCAGTAGTTGAATCAACCGATAGCTGAGATTCTGTCAGAAAAAGTACATGGGGTTTGGCAGACTGCAAGTCGAAACGGACATCGTTGAGATTAGAACTGAGACCACGTATATTTGTGAAATGAATTAGGAAGTGTTTGGGAGGTTTAGATCTTTTCGCAGATAAGCTTGCTCTATTAGTTTGACAATTCATGGTATATTCAATAGTAAGAAAAGGTGGGGGGGGACATGCTGTATGAAGTAATGACATTTTTGGATATGGCGTACACATGGTAAGAATATACCCAGATCCTTGACATAACGTGGCCTCGACAATGCCCCCCTTCCCGTATCCACACTACTCGGACTCTTTCCAGTTACTATCTGGCAGAGTAGAGGCAGCAAGATACACTAGCTGAGTCGGAAGCCTCCTAGAGAGTTACCAATAGGTTACCAATAGTCCGGTGTACTAACTAGCGGCCGACCTGCGAACACCGTTTTAGAGCTGTACCCTCGAAATGTAAGGAATATTGGATCTCGCCACGATGTTCATCATAACCTCAAAAGTCATCAATCATACTGCATGATGGGGAAGGGTTGATCGGAACTTACCACCACTAGGATCTACTCGGATCTGCCGCAAGTGCTTCCTAGACTTTCGTCTTCGGGTACAGCTGCCGGTGAAATCTTCCATTCATGTTCTTAGCTAAAAAAAAAACTAACACGTATACCTCACAGTTGGTGGATGATCCACCTTTCTCTTAACAGCTCCATTGTTGGCGGGATATATGCATAGTATTATTTGGCTGATCTCATGTGAGCAGCCTCTGCGAAGATGAATTCACTAAGCTGCTCTTTTTACTTTACTTATGTGAATGATAAATCTGGTTCGTCTCATGAAATCTGAACCAGGTTCTCTACTACAGAGCTAATTAGTTTCGTTATCATATAATAGGTTTGATACTCATCCGTTAGGTTTGAATTCTTCTATCAGTTCTTTGTGAGATTGCTTTGTCTATAATATTCCTTAATAATTATCGTATACCGTTGCAACGGTCAGACCTCATCTTGAGTACTTCGTACACGCCTGGAAGGTTCGTTTTAGGAAAGACGTGCGGATCTATTGGAAGGAGGTACAGAGGAGATCAATTACGGACGCAATAGGGTTCTCTTACCAAGAAAGACTTAAATTCAGTAAATTGTAGTGCCTGTAAACTAGACATCTGCCAGCAGTTCTGATTGAAGTGGCTTGAGTGGATTAAGTAAACCTAATGCTGATGTCACCTTTCTCGGAAAACACACATAAGGGGACATAAATGAAAAAGGATGGTCGTAGGATGGAGGTGCAACAAATTGCTTTGCAATTGATTGTTGGAGCAAACTTCCGTATAGTGTCGTGGAAGTGGTTGTTTGAATTGTTAGAGGACAAATTGTTAGAGGAAATACACAGATGAGGTTTATTATTTATTTTTAAATTTCTAATATTCTGAAAATTTTATTTTCCTTACTTCTGTTGGCTAATGCTGTACAGGCTCTGCTTATTTGCTTCTTTTGCCACAATTGTTACTAATAATAAGTGCTAAATGATCGAAATGTCCATATCTTACCAGATGAGAGCATAGTATAATGTGGAGAGAGTGTATTTGTTAGGTGTTGCTAGCGTTTCCCACAAAACACCGGGTTTTGTGAAAAGTATGATTTCTAGTTGGGAGTTCGTTCGCTTTCTGATTCCTGTCTCATTTGAAAATACAGTATTTGACAGTTAACATTGATACGCAGAAATGGTTCTGATGTAATTTTAGGTGAAGAAAAGTGTTGAAGTCAGTGACAACTGCCACTAGTGTTATTGAGCCATGGCAGCTTAACTGCAACGTTAAAGCTGGGTTTACATGGGGTGTAAACCACGATCATGACTCACGAAATCATAACTCACTATGACAATTACATATCATAGTAAGTAGTTTTACAGTAATGTAAGAACTCGTTTTCCGCGAAACCATGACTACTGTTTAGTGCCTGTATCAAGACGTGTTTTTTTTTTTTTTTTTTTTTTTTTTATCTCGAATCCTGTCTGTAGGGGCGAGAGTACACTGAGTTTTCAATGTTAGCGACGTATACTAGTAAAAACAGCCATAATTTAAAAATGAACTACAACGACTAAAACAGCATCAAATGTGAAAGTTTCAGACAACAAAATAGCATTAGTAGAGGCATGTGATGCAAGAAAGCAAACTTATGCATAGTGTGCATAGTGTGCATAGTATTAGGGTCAGGCGCCACCTGTGGTTTCCCACATCTGCGCCATATGTTCGCTGTGAAGGAATACAGTACTACTGTAAATGCCAGAAAAGTGTTGTGTGTTGTATATGACATATTGCGTTAGGTTCTGTTGTGTGTCCTGGCATTTGGCCGCAGGGCCCCTAGTGGGACTCCACGTTGCCCGCACACACCACTAGGAGGTAGCCAGTCTGCCCATTATTCTCTGGCTTGTCTCCGCCAGGGTCGCCAGAGCTTCCTGGACGGAGACAAAAAAAAAAAAAAAAAAAAAAAAAAAAAAAGGTAGAGTTGGGGAAGTACAGAGTGTACGCAAGAAAGGAGGGTATAGCTAGAAATATGGAGGATGTAAGCGAAGGTATCCTCCAGGTTATCAATGGAGCAATAAGCGCCATCAGTTGAAAGGGGAACCCGGGAAGGACAATAAATAAGGCAGCAAGAGAGCCGTGTGCAATTTGCCACTGAGGAATGAGATGGTCCATACGTCAGTTGATCCTATCCAGGTTAAGATCGGTTGGCCAGTTAGGTTAGGATCAGATGTTTGGGTTGTTCCTATTTTGTGTTGGCAATAGGGTGCTCCGTCTTGTGAAGAGGGCTTGTGCAAACTTGGTAAACTCATAGTAGTAGTTTTCTTCTGTGATGAATAAGTGTTCGTTTCCTTGAGGGTTATCTTGTATACGGGTAAACAGGATGCTGCGGAGGTCCTCATAGTGTTGGCAGGTATATACTAGATGGTTCCAGTCTTCTATTTCACCACATGCACAGTAGGGGTTGTCAATGATTCCCATGGATGTTAATTTATGGTTTATTGATCCGTGTCCAGTGATGAGGTAGGTGGTATGAAGACCAGGAGAAAACCAAGTTGGAGATTTAGGAAATACGGCATTCACATAAGGTATAAATTTCTTGGTGATTGGGCCCTTGTCGGTAGCAGTCCATCTGTCCTGCCAGGTCTGAAGTAGTAGGATGGCAATTTTTTTCTTTTCCTGCCTGATTTCATTCAGGTTATTGATGGAGTGTCCAAGGATAGTTGCTGGTATACCCCTGGATAGACAGTAGTGGAGGCCCCTTCGAATAACCTCCAGATCAAGCGGAAGGACGCCCGCAAGAACCTGAAGGGCTGGGTTGCTAACTGTGCAGCATGCCCTTGTAATAGTAAGAAGGATGGTGCGCTGGATGGTTCCCAGTTTACGTTTGTTGTTGTAAAGAGTTGCCCTGCGAAACCAGACCCCTGATCCATACGTTATGAAGGGAAGGAAGATTGATTTGTACAGAATCTTAAGGGTGCGTCGGTTCAATCCCCAATCGCGACGACTCACCCGTGCGATGAGAGCAGTGTAGTTTCTCACTTTCGCGTGGAGGTGTGCAAGATGCGGAGAGAAAGTGAGCTTAGAGTCAAGTACTATTCCCAGTAGTTTTAACGTAGAAACTAGCTTGACGGTTTGGCCTAGAAGTTTGATAGTGGGGTTTCTAGTAGGCTGCAGTGATCCCTTCAGGAGAATGGATTGTGTCTTTTGGGGTGAGAGTCTTAGTTTGTGTAGGGCTGCCCAGTTCTGAAGGATTTGAAGTGCCTGGTTTCCTCTGGCTTCCAGAGAAGCTCTGCTGTCAGCCTCAATCGAAATGGTCACATCATCAGCAAAGGCTTGTATACCTACAGGACCTAGGTCCAGTCCAAGGAGCTCATCCAGGACAATGTTCCACAAAAAAGGACCAAGGACTGAACCCTGGGGGCAACCTCTGTAGATTGACCTGGTAATTCTTCGGTACGTTGAGGAGATTGTAATTTTCCTATTTGATAAGTAGTTTTCGATGCATTTGTATAAATTTAATGGTATATTTGCTTGCCTAAGTCTGCGAAGGATACTTGCCCACCAGAGCCTGTCAAACGCTCCTGCGAAATCTATTGCTATTAGTAGGTAGTATTTGGAGGTAGAAGTTGAGACTGCAGAGATGATCCTTTGCAGTGCGTCTTCTGTGCAACGCCCCGGTCGAAATCCAAACTGGAAGTTGGACTGGAGCCCAGCTTTGGTGTAATGGTCTTGGAGCCGTACTAGGAGTAGTCGTTCAAACAGTTTACTGACCATGGATAAAAGGGCAATGGGTCGGTATGACTCTGGTTGTTGGAGTGGTTTAGACGGATTTTTTATGATCAGTTTTACATTGGCGTTTTTCCATTCTTCTGGGAAAGATCCATGGGACAAGCACTTATTGAAGAGGTCGAGTAGAAACTGGATGTTAATTTGGGCGGTCTTTTTAAGGACTTCGGGTTCAATGAGATCTGGTCCGGGACATTTCCTCTCTTTCATTTTGGTAAGAGCCTGCTGCAGTTCATCTGTGGTAAATTGGTCTTCTACAGCATTGTTGAAGTACATGTTGTTTGCCTGGCATATTTCTTGCTGTTGTACTGTCAGAGGATCAGTATCTGTACCAAAAAGTGTGTCCAGAATATTGGCCATAGACTGCTCCCACGATGTAGTCATAGTGCCGTTTGGTGTGAGAGTGGATTGGATAACTTCGCCCCTCGGGAGCTTGTTGGTGGTGATGCGGTACACCACCCCCCAGGGTTCAGTATTGCCAGTCGTTTTGACGAGTCGTTCCCAAGATGATCTTTTACACTGCCTTATAAGGGAGGTGTAGTCGTTTCTGACTCTTCGATATTCTTCACGGAGGGTGTTGACCTCATTTGGGGGCCAAGAGGTACGAGCTCTCTGAAAGGCTTTTCTTTTGGAGTGTACAATTCGGCGAAGGTGCTCCAGCTCTGGGGACCACCATGGGACGGCATTAGGCATTGGTCTTTTCTTTCTAATTGATTGATTGCAGGCCTGGATGATGATTTCTGTTGTGAGCTTTTGATGTTGGTTGTGGTCCAGTGCTGGAAGATCAGAAGAGTTGTGGTTCTGGATCATGGTCTGCAGCGTGGAGCAAAAGATTTCCCAATTGGCCTTGTTAATGGCATAGCGACTAATATTGTAGTGAGGTGGTGGAGTTGGATCAATGGATCTTGTAAGTTGAAATGTAATAGCTCTGTGATCTGAGGTGGTCCAGGCCTCATTGACCTGCCACCCAGAAATTTTGCTGGAAATGGATCGTGTAGCTATGGAGATATCTATTGTGGATTCCCACAGAGTGCTGGAATAGGTAGGCAGGTTATTGGGCTTGTTCAGAACCAGGAAGGGAGAAGTGGCCAGGAAATCTTCAAGAAGCTGCCCATTGTGGCACCCAGAGCGATCAGTGGTCAGGCTGTACCAGGTAGGAGAGCGGCAATTTACATCTGCCCCAAGGATAATCTTGCTGTTGGGAAGTGTAGCAAGGACTGTACGTAGATAATTTATTGTTGGAGTGATATCTTGGCCAGGTCTGCAGTAGAGGGAGATGAGGTAGAAGGCTCCCAACGGGCAAATTACATGGGCACACGCCGCCCATGCAGTGCATAGGGAGGAAATCCTTGTAACCATGATGTTAGGGTTACGGACAGCTATGGCAGCCCAGGGCGTATCTTCATCTGTATGTATGATTTTGAAAGTCAGGGGGTATCCCCTGACTTGCTTTGAATGGGTATATGGCTCCTGTAGAATTAATATGTCAGCATTTTCCTCTTCGGCTCTGATTCTAATCTGGGCACTTACTGCACGGGCTCGCTGGGCGTTTAGTTGGATAAACTTTATGATATTGCTGTTGAATGATTTAGGGCGTGCTGCCATAATCGGTCTTTATTTGTTGGTTCCTCTTAGCTTTTAGATAAACAGGGCACTTACTGTCCCTGAGAGAATGTGCTGCATCGAGCTTTGCTGCTTTGCAGTTTGCACAAACTGCATCTGTAGATCTGTTTGGGCAAGAATTATAGTCATGCCCTTTTTGGGCACAGTGCCCACAGGTAGACACGGTTTGCATGCATGTGTGGGTGGTGTGCCCAAAATGGCAGCATCGGAAGCACTTTGGAACAGGCACGTGCTCCTTGAAGCGGTGACTGCTCCAACCCATAAAGACTCTGTCCTGTAGTTTGAGGATGTTCCATGCCTGTGGAGAAAGCTCCACCACCCAATTGTATAGCTGGGGAGACTTGGAGCTAGTGTGATATTTTGGTTTGATGTGTTCCTTGGCATTACTTATGTCAGTTAATTCTTGGAAGTTTCTGTTGAAGAGTTCATCTGTGATGTTATCTGGAGTGATATCCTTGCCCACATCAAATATACGTATGGATGGGCCTCTCTTTTTAGGGATTTCTGCTGTAAGACCTAGGGTACTGACTGTTGGATTGGTGATGATAGAGTGAGCCTCTTGCTTGGTTGTTGTTTCAATGATTACTCCAACATTTCTTGTTTTTCGGATGGACTTTATTCTTGTGGTTTTAAAGTCCTTGGCCAGTTTCTGGACAACGGTAGTTTTTACTGCTTCGCTACTGTCTATTGTCGAGTTTTCCACTGGCTTTATTATGACCAGATGTGGCGTGCTGAGTAGTGTTTTCTTCTTTGTTGATGGTAGTTTGATGCTTGCGGTTGTATCTGGAGTTGTCCTCAGCGCTTGGGTATAGGATAGGGGGCGCTGTGGCATTTCTTTCCCCCTTCCTTCAAGGTAAGCTTCTAGCTTAGCCTTCGTTCTCTCATGTTCTACATGAAGATTTACCAGAACATGCTCCATTCGGGACCATACTTCTATGATTTCTCCTCTGACAATGGTAGTGATTTGATTGCTCTGTTCTGCCATTATTGCCTCCAGGTTTAGGCGCAGTGAATGAATTTGTTCTGTTATAGATCCATCTAGTGACTGTACGGTGTTAGCATCTGTGTTCAGTGATGTAGAGTCTTTGGGGTCGTCATTCTGTTCTGGCAGCATGTTAGCTTCTGTGGCGACCCTCGGGGCAGGTTTGCACTGGCATCGGGCACAAAAGTAACGCTCTTTAGCTACCTTTGTCATTTTAGAAATTAGTGACCGTCCTGAGCAATTTCCGCATAGGGATCGGCTGCAGTCGCCATTGCAGATTATTACGTGTTTTACCTTCTTCAGGCAGGCCTGACAGGTGTGTAAAAAATCTTCTGACGACATATTGCTCATAGAGTGATTTTGGTCAGTTGTAGTGCTGTCTCTCTCTGCGTTGTTTTTTCCAGCACTTGAAATGCCGCTTTTGCATTGGCTGCAGTAGTATCTAGATCGAGGCATGGAACTTATCTTTGGAATCGCAGAACTTCCAGAACAGCACTCCCCTAGGGTTCTTTTGCAGGGGCCATTACAGATCAAAAAGACTTTAATATTTTTGCCGCAGCAATCACAAGTTTGTTGGCTTGCGCGACCAGGCATGATGATGATTATTAAAAGGAGGGAGAATTTGCAAAGAACAAATGTTTAAGGTAGCACTACAGTTGGGGTGGAAGGCTTCTGCAATTTTTATTATTTTTGTTTATTTATTATTATTTTATTATTATTATTATTTATTTTTTTTTTTATAATTTATTAGAAAAATTACTGCAAATTCTATTTAGTTTCCCAAGTTCCTTATTTTTAAAGTGTTCAACTGCTAGGCAATAAAATCACTTCCTACTATGTGAGGAGTGTTTGTGTTCAGTTATATTTAGCGTTAGCACGACTTTCCCTTCTTTAAGCAAACTTATGCAGCATCACCCAAAAAAAAACAAAAAAAAAAAAAAAAAACCGCTCCAATTTCACCCCTCTGTTCGTTCCAAATACCTGTCCAGATCAGCCTTAAATTTAGTTAGGCTATCAACTTCCACAACAAATGATGTAAGTCTGTTCCACCACGAACCACCCTCTGGCTAAAGGCAAACTTCCGTACATATATCCTACAACTGCCTTTCCTCAATTTGAATTTATGCCCTCTCAGGTGATTATTTTGAGCAAAAGGAAGAATCCCATCAGCATTGAGCATGCTCAGACCATTCAAGGGTTTATACACCTCAATCAGATCACCTCGCTGGTGCCTAGTCTCCAGACACTGTAATCTGCAAAACTTAAGCCTTTCTTCGTAAGAGCAACCCTTCGTTCCATTCACTAATCTTGTTGCCCTTCTCTGTACTTGTTCTAACAGCTGTAGATCCTTCTTAAAATGAGGCCTCCAGACTTGTATACACAGTACTCATGGTGTGGCCTGAACATTGCCTTATACAAGAGGATAATCACCTCCTTATCCCTGCTAGAAAAATCCCTGTATATTGACAAGATACCATGAGCTACTCTTGCAGACCGTCTGCACTGCTCAGAAAACTTCATTTCTGCCTGCACAATTACCCCCAGGTCCTTTTGATCTCTACCACTCAGTGTAGTACCACAGAGTTGACACGTTACTATGGGGTTACTGCTTCCCATATGTAGTACTTTACATTTGACAATGTTAAACTTCATTTTCCACCTCTCAGCCCATCTGCTCAATTTTTCTAGATCCTGTTGCAGCAGCGTACTGTCATTAGTGTCCTTAACAATCCTGCCAACCTTCGTATCGTCTGAAAGCGTGATATACCATCATCAGTATCATTTATAAATACAGAAAACAACAATGGACACAACACTGAACCTTGAGGGACTCTACTAATAACATTAGTCCACGATGAGCGGTGTTCATTGATTACCACTCTCTGTCTTCTCCCACACAACCATCCCTTTATCCATAGCAGCTGTTTTCCTCCAATGCCACACTGTTCCAACTTGAGCAGCAGTCTTCCATGTGTAACAGTATCAAAAGTCTTTCTAAGATCCAAATATATGATATCAAAGTTATTCCCTACATACAGTTCCTTTGTGACCACATAATAGTATCCAATCAAATTGGTCAGGCAAGACTTTCCCTTAACAAAACCATGTTGTGTCCGAGCTATAACTGAAGTCTTGTATAGATGATCTTGCAGTGCTTCTTTAACCAGTGCCTACATTAATTTTCCTAGAACAGAAGTTAAACTAACAGGTGTAAAACTTGTGTCGCCCTTCGATCGTCCTTTGTGAATTGGGGTCACATTTGTACATCTCAAGTCCATGGGTACCTCTCCCGAGTCCAAGGAAGCTCTCACAATTATGACTAAGGGTTGGCTTACTTCCTTTGCTGCCTCCTTTAATATAACTGGATACACCCCATCCACCCCAGGTGCCTCTTTTATGTTTATCTTCAGCAATTTCTCGTCCACTTTCCTCTCAGTTATTACAAACTCGTCTAGCTCACTGCAAGAGTTTAATACACCTCTGGCACTCCCCTCCCTGAATAACTCCTCATGTATAAATGTAGATGCAAAATACTCATTTAGTTTGTTAGCCACCTGAGCAGGATCATCAACAGTTGAACCATCAATATCCAGTGGACCAATCTGATTCATCCCTTCCCTTTCCATCTAGAGTTTACATAGGTAAAGAACTCTTTGCTGTTTTTCTTTGCATCGTTTGCCAAAGATTTCTAATAATCTGCCTTTGCCTGCCTAATCTCCTTTGTGACTTGGTTACAGACCAGCTTATATCTATCATAGGCTTCCATGTCACCCATTAATTTATATGTATCCCATGCATTACTCTTTTCTGCCATATGCCTCATCAGTTCATCTGACATCCATTTAGGCCTAAACCTTGAACAATATTTCTTAGTTGGTATGTAAAGCCTAGTAGCTTCCAAGATTAATTCTTTGAATGCCTCACCTTTTGAATTTGTTGTTGGTAACATCATCAGTTGGTCCCACCGTATAGAATTTAAATACTGTCTCAGACTACCGTAATCGCCTTTACGAAAGCAAAAACCCTTCCCTTTACCCCTGATAGTAGTTACCTCTTTGAGTGAATCCCACTTCAGCACACTGTGCTGAAGTGGGATTGCTATTGGTAACATCAGCAATCCCAAACTCAAATTCATCAATTTATTTACCAAACTCCTAGCCTGATCGATCACTGCCACCTAGTGGTTCCTTTATCTGCAGATTCGTAATGCATGAAGAATCACTACTGATAATCAGATCAAGAGTATTACTCCCTTTATTTGCCTCCCGAGCATGATGATGTAGAAAACAATCATCCAATAAATCCACATAAGCCTTGCTAGTGTGTGAGTGACCAACCCACAATTTCCAGTCAGTGTCTGGGAAATTAAAATCCCCCATTATAAGACTCTCAAGTAAATTATCCCTCTGATTTACTGGCCCACTTTATTTCCCTGTACAGTTTCTTATTATCTCATCAGAGTCAATAGGCCTATAGTACACTCCTACTCTCAATTTTGATCTCTCAATGCTTATGTCACACCAACCTGACTCGACACTGCACTGTTCAGCGATGTCGACTGGCTGCACTTCCTTGGATTTTATGTGTTTCTTAACTAATAGCATAACCCATCCTCCATTCCTATCCTGTCTGACGTATCCATCCTGTACACATTGTACTCCCCAAATTCCAGTTCTGCATTCCTTATATCTGTGTGACACCACGTCTCTGATATCCCAACGATATCTGGCTTTGATGTTTTGAGCAATACCTCAAATTCATCAAATTTATTTACCAAACTCCTAGCACTGGTGTATACGCAAGTATACATGCACCTGTTTCTATTCTCAGCTACCCTAATACAACCCACGTGTTTACTTGTACCGCAATGACTCCCAGCAGTCTCTGAAATACCATGCATCTCGTTTCCAGGCTGCTGCTCATTCCAATAGAAGCAGTGCATTATAACGAAATATAAAAAAATTAAATTTAACAGTGACCATTTAAGTACTCTTGGTACCTGTGCCGAGCACAGTTTTGGTGCCTAGATTATTTTAATTTTAGAATTTATCATACACAAGTATAGAACCAAATAAGACAACTTTAAGCGGCGATTTTGAAATCTGCTGTGATGAATTTGTAATTCGTAAAGTAAAGGAGAATCTCAACAAAGTCTCTAGTTTTTACTTTATTTTTTTTTAAATTTAAGTATTTTTGTTATTTATAATTTTTACTTTTTCCATTTTTCTTTTTTGTTTGTTATTTACTTTTTCTTACTTTTTGTAATATAAATAATTTTGTCCGAATATATAATCAAATTGCAATATAAGCAAAATGTGGGAATCCTATCGCAGATAGGCCCGGTGCTCCAGTCAAAGAAATTGTTAATATTGCAATAATGTGTCTTTTAATCATATTGCAAAGTATAGACGCACTGTTCGTATGTAAATGCTTTCGTGATCCATTCCAAAAAAAATTAATTCTCTCTGTGATGTTAAATACTTGCGTGAATCATCAATAAGATTCTCTAAAGATTATGTCCACAAACGCTTTAAATTAGAAGCATTACGATGCTCTGTGTGATGTGCTGCCATCTATTAAGGAGATACTGCATCACAGAAAAATAATTTCAAAAAACTTGTAGTAGTAGTAGTAGTGGCATGTGATGCAAGAAAGCAAGTGTATGAGTTTATGCAGCATCAGCCAAAAAAAAAAAAAAAAAAATCACACCATTGCCTCCAAATGCCTGTCCAGTTCCTCCTTGAATTTATTCAACCAATCAACTTCCACAATGACAGATGGAAGTTTGTTCCAGCAATTAACCACCCGCTGGCTAAAGGCAAATTTCCACACATCTATTCTACATCTGTCCTTTCTTAATTTGAATTTATGCCCCCTTAGGTTCGTAATCTTGGGACTACCATTCTATCCAGAGAGGGTATGTTAAAACATGTCCTTTAGAATATCAAAAACGTAACAGACAGAAGTGAATCGTAAATAGCATAGAAGTAAAACAAAAATGTTTAAAGGATGTTTTTTTTGGGAAAAGATATAAATCAAATTTAAACATCACGATACTATTACAGTAATGTTATAATTAGTTTTAATAATGTTTCAGAATTTCTGTGATATATGCAACATGATAACATAAAATTGGAAAACAAAACTGTGGAAAAAACTGCAAAAAAAAAAAAAAAAAAAAGCCTAAAATATCTGAGAGAAACAAGCCTAGGAATAGGCTTATATAATAGGGTAGAGGATATACTTTTTTGGATAGAGGATATATCCTCCATATGTCGTTGTTTAAAATTCGGGAACATGAATGAATAATTAATGTACAAAATGTTTTAAAACCTCGACTTTATTTTTCCACATTTTCTCCCAGGATTCATGCGTCATAGAAAAGAGAGGATAATCACGAATGCATTTGCGATTGTCTTCGTCGCCTTTCTGTTACGTTGTTCAAGGGGTCAGACGGAGGCTTGAGCAATATAAACTAATACATACTGTATTACGGACTGACGTTGTTCAAAAGTAAATTTTTGCTGCTGTTACTTCAAATGAGAATTACAGAAGACAGTTTAAATTTCGAGAAACTTCGACCATCAGAACAACGAAATTAGTGTTTTTAATACGATTGTGTATATTTCTGTGTAATACACTTATATACACTGAGTTGGCTCTCATTAGCTAAGCTACACCTTCCTAATTCCTCATGGGGCCACCTTTTGCCCGTAATACAGCCAGTACACGTTTTGGCATGGACTCCACAAGACATTGCAGGGTGTCCTATGCTAGTGCTGCACTTGCATTGTACAATGTGTTCAGTAATGCTAACACAATGTTAGGTGGACGGTCACAGCATCGAATGGGACCTACTGGAAAAGGAAATTCCAGTAGATTCCAAACATGCTCAATTGGGTTGAGATTGGATGAGCTGGGCGGCAATATAGGACGGAGATTCATTGCCATGTTCCCAAAGAAGCCTGCCAAACCGTGCGTCATGGCGCGGTGTCTTCCAGATAGACGCCGCAGCTATCTGAATACACTGTCATCATGACGGGATATATTTGGTTGGTGACAATATTTAATCTTAGTTATTTTTTCCTAAATATTAGTGTCCCGGTATTTCATATTTTCTAATTCTAGCATTGAGGCGTAGAAATATCGGATCTCGGAAGTACTGTGTATAAAACCCTCTAGCAGGCCGCGACTGTTTGTATGATATAACTATTACAACACTGTGTAGTTATATCAACACATATACTGCAACATAAATCCACCCGGCAACCCATTTGTTGGTTGTTGTCAGAAGAATAGGCCACTTCTAGTGTGAAGTGATATATTTATGAGAGCTTTCGTTATTGTGGATTTATGTTGCAGTATATGTGTTGATATAACTACACAGTGTTGTAATAGTTATATCATGCAAACAGTCGCGGCCTGCTAGAAGGTTTTATACACAGTACTTCCAAGATCTGATATTTCTACGAGTCAGAGCTAGAATTAGAAAATATGAAATACCGGGATACTAATATTTAGGAATAAATAATACAGTAATATACAACATTCTTGATTGTAATTAATAGTCCCATTTTCAAACATTTTGGTTAATTTGTATTTTGAAAAATCTTATTATAAATCTCACTTGTATGCATTTAGTTTTACCTTCTAATTTCCTCTAATGTTTTCTTTTATTAGTCATAACTAGCCATCTAAATATTTATTCCACACAAATGAACGCTGAGCAGGAAATAAGGAAATTTCAATTCTGATCAAGGCCAATTGCATTGGAAATCAAATTTCTGGCACTAACTTCACTATTGAATGCAGTCCAATGAGTGAAAATAACTTCTACGAGCAGTTATTTTTTATTACTTAGCCATGCAATAAGACCTGGCAAGTAAATTTACTGACATGCTGACAGTCAGCATCAGAGGCAGCTTATGAGATAAGTAATCAGATGACTTAACTTTTAAGCTGCCTCTGCTACATTAAAAACTCCCTGAAAAAAATTTCACTGCTAGCTTAATGTGTCTTAAGTGTCAAGACAACTAAGACTATGAGGCGCGTCGGTATTTTGCGTCTGTAGCTGCGTGAATTATTCGTATGGTTTGCCATTTTCTGGACGAAAAACCAGACTACCATCGCCTCAATCCCTCATGGGTAGCATAATCTTTGTATAATCACCGTCCTCTGCACAGTTTGGGGAGGATCGTGATTATACCAGCATAACCTAAACTAACGTCCTGACCCCAAGCTAAGTGGAAAAGACCCGAGTTCGAATCCCGTCAATGACGAGAGGAGTTTTATTTTTGTTTTCTTGACAACGCGGCTGAGTTAGTCGGTTTCAAGCTCCCGGAAACTCTGGTTTTCAGTACAGCAAGCAGCAAATAGACCAGAGAACACACGCAATTTACAGACATTATATACGAAGCAATATGGCTTAAGTTGCCGTTGCGTCTAAAATCCTACAACAATCCAATTCATCGCCTCAGACTGAATAACTCAAAAAAGACAATAAAAATTCCTTGCGTCATTGACGGAATTCGACCTCAGGCCTTTTCCATGTCGTGTTGTAGGATGGTGAATATATATATATATATAAACATCGTATTACCCTCGAGGACAACACAAAATATGGAAGACGACTGGTGCTACCTACGAACTATGCTTATTCCAGATAAGACTGGTGCTACATACGAACTATGCTTATTCCAGATGGACCAAACAACTAAATACTATCTTAAAATGAAAGAAATTCATTAGAGAGGAAAACGTCGGTGCACAAAAAAAAAAAAAAAAAAACTTCCACCAAATGAATTCCACAGAACAGTTTGATCTGGAGTCGGCTCCAAGGGTTGTGGCGCCCCGAGTCAACTTTTCTTTGACTCACACGCCCCCATCCCATTCGTATAAACTAAAAACATATTTTTTAAGTTCAAAAATAAAATATAATTTTTTCGGTATAATTTTATTGTTTATTTCATTCAAGTCATTTTTATTACAATCTTAAGATAAAAATATAATTTATTAATTTTAAGTTAATAAACGATTAGTATTAATTATCACATACACTTAAAATTTCGGCTTCAAAGATTAAATTTTCTTGCCCTTGACAGCTGAAAATCTTTAGATCTTTTTATCCATCGCAATGGATAAAATCCTTGGCAATGGCATTATCAATTGATAAGGTTACCAATTTCGTCATCACATATTTCTGTGACGTCTCGGTCTTAGGTTAGCATTACCGGCCCATTTAACCCACCTAAAATCTGCTAGGTTAGGTCCTATAGAAAATCATTCTACATACGCTGACAAGACAGCTATTACCAGAAAGGATACAGCAAGTCCATTACGCAAAATAAAACAGGTTTAGTCTCAGTGATGACTGTAATTTGTAATGCATTCGAAGAAAACGCTGAAATTACCTTTAAACAAAAATCACGTATGCGATGAATGCATACATACCATTAAGAAAGTATTGGATGAGTAGGATGCTGAAATGAAGTATTGAAGTCTACAACAGCTATAAGTTGATTTGTAATAGTACCACAGATAAGGTTATACAGGTCAATGCTGCGTATAAGAAAGCACTGTCTAAGAGAGCAAAGAATGGGAACAAGGAATCTTTTATGTATGTGAATACAAGGAAGACATTGAAAAAAGACAAAAATATGATACAATCCTCATCTGAAAAAAGACATTGAGCTTCTTGAAAGGTTACCAAAGACGGGCAACTTCCATGATGAGATAGGTTACAATATGAGGAAAGACTCGTACATGTGGGCTACAGAGCTTGGCAACCAGGCACTTCACAGATTACCTGATTGTGGTTTATAAGGCTCTGAGATAGGGTAGTAAAATGAACGAATGCGGAATTTTCACTGCTATGGAGAATTCCAGAATTCGAGGGTATAAATTCAGGGAAAGAAGTTTAGACCAGGTTCATATCTATAAGATATAGACATGAAAAATAATTCATCTTTCATATCTTGAAGATATGACCACTACCATTAAATCACTGAATGTAATTTTAACTTTTTCTTTCTTGTTTTATTAATAAGCTATAAAATTAATATTGGCTAAAATGAAAGAACTTCAAGGAGAAAATCAATTTACCCATTTTGTCGCAAATCTTAATACTTTTAGAATTATTTTGGAAGATAAGAGGTTAGATTGAAAACTTTTTTCGATTTATTTTACAAGGAACTTTATATTGAAATAAGTAATAATGGGCGCTTTTTTTTATCTTCTCTTATCTTCTGAATAAATTTCACAAGTTGACCATAAAGTACAGAGTATTTTCAAGTCTAACGGCACCAGGTATTTACCCCATCTCCTCGTATGTTCTTTGTATCGAGGACAGTGCGCTGTGGAGGCCACTTGGAGGCCAGCCAAGTGTTCCCTTAAAGTTTGCTCTGGCGGGTCCTGCCACCTACTTTTCTGAGATTTCAGTGGCTAGGACCTGAAAAAAAAATCTTTTATTTTGGGCACAGATGGTATATTATACGCTGTTTAGAGGGGCTATAAGGGATATGCCCTTGAAGTGACAAGGCTTCCTAATAGGTCGGGCATGAATTTTGATGTGTTAAATTTGGACGTGTGGGTCAGGCGCTGTGTAAGGAGAAAGAGATGGGATGGGAGGCGGAAGACTGGGGGGTTGGAAGTTGGAAGTAAGGGGTCGATAGGGAAGATGACCACTGTTGAAATAGTGGGGCATGCCCATGCCCCACCAGAGGAGAAAGAGGGGTGGCAGGAGGGGGAGGAGACAGCAGGCCGTTCCTTCCCTCCTGCCAGGGGAAGAGAAGTAAAAAGCAGGCTAGGTAGAGTGTCTAGCCGGGGCAGTACAGTGGAGGTCCTAGTCCAAGTTGCAATCAGGGCCGGTTCTGGTAGGTGTGCAGTGCGTGCATGCACGCAGGAGGCCAAATCCCTAGGGTATTAAAGAATAAAATTAAAATGTAATTGAATATTATTTTAATGTAGTGGTCGGCGATGAAATAGCGAACGTGGCATTGTTAATAAATAATACTGAATTCTTGAAAGGCCCATTCATAATGAAAATTAAACATAAAAATAGCGTAACAAACGTTACCGTAAAATTAAGACGTCATACCAACATTGACAATGGGAACATAAACATGACCGTAAACATATTTGGTAACCATGGAAACACAACATGCTCTTCTTTCATACTTCAAAAAATTTATGTTTGCATGATATAGCTGTGCAGTTTATGGTTATAAATAACGCCGAAGCATACATGTTAGGTGTTTTGCATCAGAAAACTTAGAAGTGCAAGGACAGGTGATGGTGGGTTCATACGTTGAACCAGAGAAGGATTCAACAATGGGACTTCCATAACCTCTACGATTGTGTCTTGTTTTAAACCCCGTAAACAAAAGCATAAAAGCTTGGAGTTTGCGAACTGTCATGTTAACATCTTATGATTAAGCTTAAGGTTCACTTACGTAATTCATTGTGAATGGTTTCATTAAATAACATAGGTACAAGGTTTTATCCTTATGTGATGTTTAATTTTAATTGTGAATGGGCTTTTATTCCTGTACCGTTAACCTTAAAGCGATACTTGCATCATTGTTTTAATTGTTTACAGAACCGAAAGGAAATTTAAATAAAGAGAGAAATGCGCACGAACGTTATTAATTTAAATATTCACCCAACAATCAATTCTCTTGTCGACCGTTTTCAACGTTTTCACAGCAAAAAATTCGTTACTACCAAGTGAGAATTGATAGGGATGGCCAAATATCATTACTACCGATCCGCATTGATAAGGACGGCTAAATATCTCTAGCACGCAGGTGACTAACAGCCCAAAACCGGCCCTGGTTGCAATCTTCATCTTTGCATTAGTCCGGTGGAGATCCAAGTCCAGAAGTCAGGTCCAGTTCGTCACGTTCATGTGTTGTATCTACTTCAGGTGGTCACTAGTTCAGTGTTTTGCAGTCATTTCTGGTAGTCATGTCTGTGTTTTCATAGGTTAGTGATCATGTGGCAGGGATCTTTGTCTTTCAAAGAGTTCGCGGGCAAAGATGGTGAAAGCTCGGTAATTATCTTCTTCTTGCAATATTATTTCTTCTCGGTTCCTTAGCAAGGAGATGATGCGTGTGTATAGCTGACATCTGAGGTCCTCATCGTTGTCGCAGTCGTGAATAAGGTGTTTCCAGGTTTCCTCCTGCCCGCAGTTACAGCTCGGGTTGTTGGAGGTTCCCAGCTAAACCAGAAAGGAGAGATAGGATATACCCTGCTGACATCAGGTATAAATTTTTGGTGACTTGCCTTTTTGTGGTAAGATTCTATCTATTTTGGCAGATAGATTGTAGATGTTCCGTTAACCTCTTATTTTCTAAGGATTTACTTTTCTGTGGATCTGTTGTGTAGGCTTGATAAGTTGTGGTTCTTCCTTTCGAATGTTGATGTAGCAGCCCACAGCGCACAATCTCCAGGTACAGGGGAAGGAAGTCCGCCAGGACCTGGAGCGCATCGGTGCTCACCGTGCAGCAGGTTCTAGTTGTTGTCAATAGTAGGGATCGATGGATCGACTCCAGCTTTTTCTTGTTGACTGCTGTGTTTGCTTTCTGATACCAGGCGCCTGCACCATAGGCAAGGATAGAGATGAAGAGAGCTTTGTATAGAAGGGAGAGGGGGGCTCTTTTCTTTAGTCCCCAGTCCCTCCCGGTGATTTTGGTTATCAGGGACGAGAGCCTCCTTGTTTTGGTTCTGACGTAACAGAGATGAGATGTGAAAATCAAGTTTCGGTCTAGTATTATTCCTAAATATTTTATTTTCTGTTTGAGTTTGATGGTCGCTCCATTTATTTTGATTAGTGGAGGTCTGCCAGGGTCAAGAGAACCCCTGAGGAGTATTGAGTTTGTTTTTTCGGTTGAGCTCGTTAGAAGATTCCTGTATAAATATACATTTAACAGTATTAGAAAGGAGAAGGCCCAGATTTGAGGTAGTCTCGTGGAAAGAACTATTAAATCAGATCCTTGGGGTTTACCCTATAAAGTCATTGCCTCTAAACTCCATCCACATATTCCTCAGACCTCGATCCATGTTCCAAATTCCACTGAAACTTTAACTTGGTCGGAATCTGTTGA
Organism: Mastigoproctus giganteus; assembly: GCF_048544385.1. Taxonomy (NCBI): domain Eukaryota; kingdom Metazoa; phylum Arthropoda; class Arachnida; order Uropygi; family Thelyphonidae; genus Mastigoproctus; species Mastigoproctus giganteus. Next base: position 96,005,141 of record NC_143580.1, read on the forward strand.
TGCCATCTTGGATGAATTGCTTCTCTGGGACATTTCGGAACAAACTCATTTTAGATTACAGCATCTTGTGTTTGAAGGCTTTTCTTCTGAGGATCCCTTCACTAATACAGAAATTGATTCTGCCACTTACTAATGGCAAAAGTCCAGGTCTAGAGCTCAAGGAGGTTTCTGTGATTAAAAGAATCTGGAAAACCAAAACTATCCTTATTTCTATCCTTATGAATTCTTTCCTTAGGTTTGGTGTTTTCCCTGATCGCTGGAAACTGCCAACTTAAAAATCCTTCTCAAGAGTCCTGGCAATCCAGTTGACCCTCCTTCTTCTTATCGTCCAATTTCCTTTCTTCCTTTTCTCGGCAAGTTGTTGGAAAAACTTCTGGTTTCACGTTTCAAGGGTTACTATAATTCAAAAAATCTTTGTTCTTCTTCCCAGCTTGGTTTCACGCCGCAAGGATAAATCAACTACAGATGCAATTAATCTTCTCCTGGGCACTGTTCGAGCATCTCCTTGTAAATACGTTCCCGGTCTCTTTGTAGGCTGCAAAGGGGCCTTTGACACCTTATGGTGGCAGAGTGTCTTGGCGAGGTTTCGGTTTCCTGTTATAGTTTCTGACTGCATCGATGATTCTCTCGAGGGCATCAGTGGTGGAGCATCCCCTCCTGAAAACCAAATTGGTTTGTTGACATCAATTGAGCATTCTGGTATCGGTTTTGAATTCTGTGGTAGATAAGTCGCTCAAAGAGCTTGCTCAGCATCGACAGCAGAGCGATAGGCCTGTATGAGCCTGGCATGTCCTGGGGTTTAGTGGGGTTTGACTCGGGTTGTCCTCCACGAAGTTGGAAAGAAACCCTCCATGAGGCATTGATTTGCCTTGCTAGGTTTAATATAGTATCCGGTATAATTTCCACTGCCTTTTTTAGTACTTCCCGTTCTATTTGAGGGAGTTTTCCTGTTTTGCATTTTGGCTGCAGTTATGTTGAGTTCCGTTATCGTGAAAGGGGGCTCCACTGGGTGGAGTATTTATCATTCCCCTCGCAGAGAGTTCTCTGTTCCGTGTGTGTGTGGAGTTATTGAAGGTAGGAAGATATGGTCCAATATATTATTAATGGAAGAGTGCCAGGATCTGGTGTATGTCCCTTGAGGCGTGAAGGTGGCAGCAATGACTTCTCCCCTGGGGAATTTACTGGTGGTAACTTTATACACCACTCCCCAGGGGTGTGCATTTCCCACTGTGGATACAAGGTCTTCCCAGGAGCGTCTCTTTCTTGTTTTAATTTGAGCCATATTTTGGTTCCTGACCTCCCGGTATTGCTGTCTGAGTATGTCAACCTCTGCTTGGGGCCAAGATCTGCGCGCCCTTTGGAACCTTTTTCAGGCATTATTCACTCGCTGTCTTATTGTCTGGAGTTCCGGTGACCACCAGTGGACCGCTTTGGGAATGGGCTTCTTCCTGATGGCCATGTTTGTTGCTTCAGTTATAAGCAGCGTTACTTTTTGTTGGTGTTGGTCTGGATCGAGATATTTTGGGCCGAAATTCCTGGCTTTTTCCATCAATGTCTGTTGGAATAAGTTCCGGTCTGCTTTTTGGATGGCATATCTTGGCGAGAGGAATCTAGGTGGATACTGTGCTACGAGGGAGTGGTGGAGGTCAAAGGTTAGGACTCTGTGGTCCGAGGTGGTCCAGTGTTCTTGTACCACCTAGGGGGAGAGAGATGCCTAACAACCGACCGAGTGGCGAGAGTTATATCTATATTTGCCCCCCATAATGTGCTGGAAAAAGTTGACAGTTGATTAGGTCTGTTCAGAACTGCTAGATTACTGTTGGAGATGTAATCCTCCAGGCGCTAACCATTTCTTGCATCCCTACAGTCTGATCTTTCACTATGCCAAGCAGGGGATCTGCAGTTGGCGTCCATTCCTACTATGAGTTTGGCATTCCGAATTTGTAGTTGGATATTTTGCATTTATCTTGTCACGGGCAATGTATCTTCTCCCGGACGGGCATATATAGAGGTGACATAAAATTCTCCTAACGGTGAGGCTATATGGGCACATACGGCCCAGTTTTTACATAGATTCGAGATCTTGGTTACCGTGAGGTTAGGATTCCGGACAGCGATAGCCTCCCATGGGTTGTCTCCATCGACATGTATGATCTTGTAATGTAGGGGGGAGGTAGCCTTTTACTTCCTTGTTGTAGTTGTAAGGCTCCTGTAGCCTTAGTATGTCATAATTTTCTTCCGTGGCTTTTTTAGCCATTTGTGCGGCAACAGCCTTAGATCTCTGAGCATTGTGCTGTGCGACTTTAATCTTTGTTTGATTATAGTGATTCCTGTTGTTCCCCATAGTCGGTTCTGTTTTGTTGTGCACTCTTAGCCTTTATGTAGATTGAACACTTATTATCCCGTAGTGAGTGATCAAATGGTAGCTTCATTTCTTTACAATTCACACAAATTGCGGGTTCTGCTTTCCTGGGGCAGAATGCGAATTCGTGTCCGGTGTCCGCGCAATGGCCACAGGTAGGCTGTGTTTGCTTACATGTGTGGGTCGTGTGACCAAAGCGGCAGCACCTGTAGCATTTGGGAACAACCACGTGCTTACGAAAACGGTGGCTGTCCCAGTTTACATAAATTCTTGATTGTTGGCTCAAAAATTTCCAGGCCGCTGCTGAGAGCTCTATGATCCGATTTATGGCATTTCCGTTTCTGGATTTAGTTTTATGTTTGGGCATAACGTGTTGCCCTGATTCTTCCTCCACGAGTGTGTGCTTCAAGTTTTTGCAGTATATTTCCTCTGGGGAAATATACTGGGGTTGTCTTCTTCTGGGGTTGTCTCTTTGTCTGCATCAAATACAATGATGCTTGACCCTTTCCGTCTAGGAGGCTCTGCTAGGAGTCCCAGCGTGACCATAAAGTGTTAATTAAATATTAAAATGACGCACGTGTTGTTTTTAAGGAGGATGTTTATTTACTTATTTATTTAGTACACCATTAGTAGTCGCCAGTCTTCATGTTATCAGTTGCTTAGTTCATTATCCGAAATGACACTCGTCCTATGTGTCTTTGCAATCTGAAATAAAAAAAAAAAAAAAGAAAGAAAAAAATGGTGGGAGAAATAATTGTCAGCTTGTAATTCAGCGACAATTGTACAAAATAAAATTTATGCTATTGTTGTCTCCCTGTTTGATTAACTTTGTTTCTTATATACAAGATCGTGTTGTTTATTCTTTGGATTTTCCAAAGCCTTCATTGAAATTTAAAAAGAAAGAGTGGTGCGCAATAAGATTGGGTTTTGTCAATCCCTTTGGGAGCAGGGATAAGTAGGTGATTATCTCTTTGTACAAGGTCATGGTTAGGACTTGGAGTACTGTACACAGGTTTAGGGGTCTCACTTTAGGAAGGATGCAGATCTGCTGGTACGAGTGCAGAGAAGGGCAACCAGATTGCGAAGGAAACAAAAGGGTACTCTTGCATAGAAAGGCTTCAGTGCTGCAAATTGCGGCGTCTGGAGACTAAACACCTGCGGGGAGTTCTGACTGAGGCGTTTAAGGCATTGAATGGATTAAGTAAGTTAAACATAGATGGCATCCTTCCTCTTGCTCAGACCACACACATGGGGGGGGGCATAAATTCAAGTTGAGGAAGGATGGTTGCAGGATAGATTTATGGAAGTTGCCTTCAGCCAGCGGTGGGTGAGTGTTGTAACAGGCTTCCATCTCTTGTTGTGGAAATGGATGGTTTGAATAAATTCAAGGAAGAAATTGAAAAATTCGTGCACGATATGGATGGGTGAAGTCTCTTTTTTAATTTTTTTGGCTAATGCTTTATAAGCTTGCTTTCTTGCATTATTTGACAGTATTAATACTAATACTAATAAGTGAGATTTCCCAGTTTTTATTCCCCTTCCCCCTCCTTCTCTGAACTGTTGCTTTATTTCCCACAATTTCAGTTTTAGTATTTTAGATATGAAAGACATCTTAGTTAAGTTATTTTTGGCATCTATTGTAACAGAAATAATCCATAAGAATTTACATCGTACATATTATATTATATATTTGAGCAACATGTTCTGCAGCAGTTTAATTAAAATGCTACTGCTTTTTTTTTTTTTCTCTTTTCAAACTGAAGTGGTAAATTTGCATTTTTATGAACCGCACCAGATTTTTCCCAACATAATAGAATAAATCTCCTAAATTTATAAACTCTGAAAAGCGATACACAAGTAACATTTTTGTGCGCTCTTTTTAGATGTGTTCCGTGTATTACGAGATAAACAGCGAATAGCTAATGTCACGATAAATAAATTCCATGTCACATAGTGGCTTCGTTAGAAATGAATGTATAAACCAAGGATACAATCTGCAGATTTAATAAGTGCGCCTCAAATACGAGACTGCGTCTGCAGTCATGGGTTGTGGCAAGTCATGCGGAATGCAGCGGCAACGGCTGCAGTATTGTTTAATTATTCACGTTCCAGAAGAAAAAGAAATCTTGCTTCTAAACTTACATGGAGAAAAACAGAAACAGACATTATGCTTAGTTTTTGAAAACTTTCCACAATACTTATATATATATGTATTTTATTTTTTTTATTTTTGAGGAAATTGGAATTTTATTAACCTAATAAGTTCTACATTACCACATCATCCCACTGAAGGATGCCCTGACGTAGCCGAATGAGAGTGCATAGTACGTGTTCTTTGAGTGGATGGGGGTTCAAGCCCGGGATTACTAACTACGATAAATATTTGTATGGATGATTTATTGTAAACTCTACCGACTTGGTTGTCGTGCCGGAGTATAAACAGAAAATTTAAATTTTTTTGAAGTCGCACTAGCTGCATTTAGTTAGAACGCAGCTTGTAACACCTTTTGTGCTGTTTGTTTTTGTCTTAGAAGGAGAAATTACGGAGTATCATTGTTATTGCAGAAATTACAGAGTAATGGAAATGTTACAGTTCATCTTTATTAATATGAAAGTGAACACTGATTTCGATAACCATAATTTTAATATACACTGGTGGACAAAATTAAGTCACTAAAATAGAGTAACTTAAATAATGTCATTATCTGAAAGGGGTTACAGTGACAAATCACGAATGATAGGTAATTTGTCACCGTAGAAGATTAAATTAATAAGAAAGCGCTCTTTTATACCACGTGTTATAAATTAAGTTGATTTATTGAAAAGCACAATTTGACTGTTGATCAACTTAGCACAGTACAGTATTGACAATTTTTGGAGACCTTACTAAAGTTTGTCTACCAAATTTGAAGACGAGATTTAGTAAAATCTTGAATCATTCAAAATATCGAAAATTCTTGAAACGTTCGAAATCTCGAAATATATTGGGTCATAAAACTCCTCATTATCGATACGTGTATAAAAAGGAAGAAAAAAAAAATTTAATTTGTGACAACCGAATTAAGATAATTACAATAAAAAAAAAACGTTTCAAACATATTCGTCTCTAACGACTGCTGGTTAGGCCACTTTACTACCATGCTCAGCATAAGACTGCCTACTAAATATTTAGGAAACAAATCTCGTTATTACCCGAAAGGAAATTTCAGCTCTTTGAAAGTATTTTGAGGGGTTTGCATTTCGTCTTACCAGGAAAGACGAAATGCAAACGTTGCATTCAGTTGTGTGGAATCGGGCGTTATCATCTATAAACAGGAAATTAGGAACAATAGCGCTCCTACAAAGTTGTGCTTTCCATAGTATTAGCAGTGGCAAGTGATGCAAGAAAGCAAGCGTCTAGTTCTTTGAATTTATTCAAACTACGAACATTCACAACACAGCATTAGCATGCATTAGTTGAGGCATATGATGCAAGAAAGCAAACTTATGCAGCAACAGCCAAAAAAAAAAAAAAAAAACCGCTCCCATTTCATTCCTCCGTTCGTTCCAAATACCTGTCGAGCTCAGCCTTAAATTTATTTAAGCTATCAACTTCCACAACAAAAGATGGAAGTCTGTTCCACCAATCAACTACCCGCTGGCTAAAGGCAAACTTCCGCACCTATATCCTACAACTGTCTTTCCTCAATTTGAATTTATGTCCTCTCAGGTGATTATTCTGAGCAAGAGGAAGAATCCCATCAGCATTGAGCATGCTCAAACCACTCAATGCTTTATACACCTCAATCAGATCACCTCGCAAGTGCCTAGTCTCCAGACACTGTAATCTGCAAAACTTAAGCCTTTCTTCGTAAGAGCAACCCTTCGTTCCATTCACTAATCTTTTTGCCCTTCTCTGTACTCGTTCCAGCAGCTCCACATTCTTCTTGAAATGAGGCCTACAGACCTGTATACAGTACTCAAGGTATGGCCTGATCATCGCCTTATACAAGGGGATAATCACCTCCTTATCCCTGCTAGAAAAATTCCTGTATATCATTGGCAAGACATGAGCTACTCTTTCAGACCGTGTGTACTGCTCAGAAAACTTCATATCTGCCTGCACAATTACCCCCCAGGTCCTTTTGATCTCTACTACTCAGTGTAGTACCACAGAGTTGATGCGTTACTCTGGGGTTACTGCTTCCCATATGTAGTACTTTACATTTGTCAATGTTAAACTTCATTTGCTACCTCCCAGCCACAGATGGAAGTTTGGTCCAACAATCCACTACCCGCTGGCTGAAGCCAAACATCCGCACATTTATCCTGCAGTACCTGAGCAAGAAGAAGAATGCCATTAGGACTGAGCCATCATCAACAATAACAAACCTAGTTGTTATTGAACTCATTGTTCTTCTGCAATGTTAGAAAGTGTCCATAAAATATTTAAAGAATAGCACGACTATGGAGGTGATGGCATGTAAGATCATCACACAATCAAAACTATAGCTGTCTTTCCTCGATATTTAAGCAAAGTATTACGTTGCTCGTTGCTTCCAGGTCAAATTGCGTCAGAAATGAGTATAAGCTGAATTTAGGCTCATCAGACAAGACCTCATTCGGCGACACCGTTTGAGATTGACCCTTTTTCTGGTGGGTATTGCGAAGAGGAACTGTGAGTCATAAACCACCGGTCTCCTGACACAGGACCTACTCTCATAAAACCATCGGATTAACTTTCTCCAAATCGACGACCACCGTTGGGATACTTTCTCACAGTACTGAATTACTCAAAGTGATCAGTAAACCACTATGTAGAATGATAAAAATATTAAGAATTAAAAGAAAAAATATTACCATGGAAATTCCTGTGGGCCTTTTTCTGGTCTCTTGGCAATCTTGAAATTGCTTGCAAAGTATCGACGATAGCTTTCTCAACATTCAGATAGCTGAAACTGTCACCATCCTGAATCAAGTCTTACAAACATTATAGACAAATTTATAAATGGTGAAGGTGGCCATTGAGTGAAACTGTCGCCGTTTTGAACTAATAAACATTGAAATTACGTGGCTGGAAGTAGGAACCTAAAGTCTATAAAAGACTTCACTAATTTGCATATCGTACGAGTATAATTTAATATTTATTCGAAATTTGCCTATTTAGTATTTTACTATTTTTTAAAATTAAATTCTATTATAATGTTTCATATTTATTCATATAATTCATAGTTCAAAATAGTTCATATTTCATAATTTTTCAAATGTGTTTTCTTGCTGATAATGGCCATCTGTTATTTAAAAACAGCTTCCCTTACTTTTTTGCCAGCAATAAATGGATTTCTGTTGAGAAAATCCAATGCGAAGAACTTCGATAAATACGTTCTGTGTAATTTTTACCCTTTTGTTCATTTAACTTTTCTGTTCAACGATTTGTTAATTAACTGCATGAGCAGAACATTTTTTGTATAGTGCTTGGAACTTCACGTAAAATAGTAAATAAATAAATACATTTTCTGTTTATACTCCGGGACGACCACACGGTGAGAGAAGTTTAGTATGTTTTCATATATATTGTTGCACATCTGTCACACAAATATAGTGAATAGATGAAATAAAGCCCTTGTTCAAAAATCCGAAAGTGAATGAATCGTTAATTTAGATTTTTTTGAAATTGTCATGTTATCCATGGTTAAAATCGTGTCACTGAATGATATATAAGAAAACATGTTGCTGTATGCAAAGTCCTCGCAGTATTTTTGTATATCGTTTTCCTTTTGATCTCTAAATGAAGAGCAATCGAAAATCTGATAGTGTCTTTTCTTCATAACAACTTTCAGAGACCATTTTTATTCTTGCCACATAAAGTAACATTAGCTCAATTGTGGTATGCAGAATAAGTTTAAATAATACGAATTTATTATTATTATTATTATTATTATTATTTATTTATTTAATTTTATTTCTCCCTAATTGGGGATTCGACCGCGTGATGGGTATTACTAACAAGTACACAGGGTGGTTGTTATGTCTGGTGTTACTATTGGTCCAGAAACTCTCTGACTATCCTACAGGTGTTCAGGATTATGAATTTCTCGAGTTCCTTGCAGGTGTTTTCTGGGAGACCTATTGCTGCTATTGCTCCTATTGCTGTAATGTAGGGTCTTTCTTTGACACCATATCTGTGGTTGACACGATGATCGGGATGGTCGTTACTCGTTGCATGAGCCATATCTCCTGTGTTAGGTTCGTGTACTTCCTGATTTTTCCCCATGGCTTTTTCTGCAAGTTGCCAGTGTTCGGTACCGCTATGTCAATCAGATAGGGTAGCCGTTTCCTTCTTGTCCACAAGGGGTATGTCCGATCTGTTTTGCGGGATTGTCTTGTCCGTTATTATGGCGCGGTCCCAGTACAGCTTGTGGGTTGGGGTCTCTAGTAGTGCCTTGGGTTCGTACTTTTAGTACGTTACACTTTCTTTGATCAACTAGTATTTCCTTGCTAGTTTCTGATGTATATTCCTGGCTACCTGGTCGTGTCTACCAGTGTAGTCAGTCTGAGCGATTACCTTACATCACACGGAGATGTGTTGAATTGTTTCTGGGGCGAGGTGGCATCGTCGACGTGTGTCATCTGACACTTCGAGTTCTTTGGCGACGTATTTAATCTAGTTTCTGTTGTTAATTACCTGGTCTTGGATGGCGAGCATGAATTCTTCAGTCTCTGCGAAGAGCGTCCCTCTCGTGAGTCATATGGAAGCAATTTTAGCTGTGTGATCTTGTTAGAGGTCATTGTAGTGTCTTCTTTTCCCATCTTTCTAGCTTTGTTTGTGCCATCTGGGCGGTAGGAGATTCCTCGCTTAGATTCAGTGGGGGTATACCGCTTGTCGATCTTCCTTATGGCCTGGTAGAGTGCTGCTGCGTTTTTCTGAAAGTATTCCTGCAGATTAGCTATCTCTGTTTTCTGTTGCTCGATGAGGTCTATCAGGCCCCTTCTTCCCTCTTTTCGAGCTATTGTCAGTCTAATCCAAGGCTGACTTCGGGAGATGTTGTCTGCTCATGGTCATCCTTGTCTTTCTCATGATATCGTCCAACTCGGTGTTAGTCCAATCTGTGATCCCGAAGAAATATGTTACCACTGGGACTGCATAGGTGTTTATGGCTTTAATTGTATTCCCTCCCTTCAGCTTTGATTTGAGCTGGCTTCTGAGCCTCTAATCGTATTTTTAGTTCTGGCAGAACTTTATTTCCGTGTGTTCTAACTGCTGAGACTGCATCATCCAAAGATATTTGTAGGTCTCTTCATCTGTCATAGCTTCGATCTCTTTACTAGTCTGCAGGTGGTAGTTTCGGCCGACTAACTTCCCCGTTGCAATCCGTGGGTCTTGCATCTGTCTAGATCAAATTCCAGAAATCGGAAATCTTTGCCATTTGTAAGTTGTCTAATCCTTTCTTTAGTGCAAGTGCATTAGCTAAAGCGTCTTGTGTTGACTGCTCCAAAGATTTACAATTATGAATACATTTACTGGATTTACAAACAGAAATTGTACCAATAAAGAGGAAAATGGAAGACCTCAAGACAGAAGTAGATGATATCAAAAAATCGATTTCTTTTGTCTCAGATTCCTTCGATAAAATACAAAATAGCATAAGCAAGCTGCAGGACTCCAACGCTGCTATCAATAAAAGACTTGTGGATCTGGAAGCTTCTTTCAAGAAAAATGAGGAGAATTCTATTCTACTTAACTCACGGACTGACTCGATATTAAGTAGAATTCTATTCTACTTAACTCATTGACTCGACAGAACAACAGTTATTAGAAAATAATGTAGAAATAGTAGGATTAACAGGATTTGCGGGCCAAGACCTAGAGCATGTTATTAAGCAGCTGGGGCTTGCATTAAAGCTACAGCAGAATAATGAAGTGGAACACTACTACATGTATATACCTAACAACAACAAAATAAATGACAAGCCTACACTAATTGTGAAATTTTCAAATCTGTGGTAAAGGAAAAATGGATGAGAAAGGCAAAGGAAATTCGACTCACAGCAAATGATGTATTTCAGAACAATAGCAGTGCTCCAATCTAAATAAATGACCACTTAACAACACACCTCAAGCAATTATTTTGGTAAACAAAACAATTAGTAAAAGCTCACAATTTTAAATTTTTATGGTTAAAACATGGAAGGATTTACATGAAGAAGAATGACTCTTCAAGAGCCATAAGAATCTTGAGTTAAAAGGACATGCAGCATATAAAATAGACTCCTTCATTGTGAATAATTGTAATTTCTTGAAATCTAGGCCTAAGGTAATATTAAGACATCAGGTATGCTTTTTGAGGAATCACAAACTTTCAATTCACCTTTACATTTTTTTAAAAATCCAAATATCCAAGCTCTTTTAATTGATAAAAGACAGTTTTTTTCTGGAAGCTCTAAACATCAGGTCATTAAGAAAAAATTGGTTCATTGCATTTATATATTGCAAAAAGCAATATATAAATGCAATGAAAAAATATATTTCTTGTATAGTTTTAACAGAGGTTAACATAAAAAGTGATGAAATTGCCAACTATAACATACCAGGATATGACAAGGTCTATAAGTTGAGAGAGTTGAGAAGGGGTGGGAATAATAATACACTATAGAACATGCTATAAGGCAATACAGGTTTACCACGAGACTCAGTCTTGCGAAAACTGCTGTCTAAAATTATTAGGAGAAGATCCACAGAACACATTCATGATTTATGCTTTTTATAGGCCATCATCAGATTCTATAAACACTTTTCTAATAGAATTAGATAACATAATTCTGCAATGGGAAGACATACAAGCTGATGGTACTAGTGGGAGACTTCAATATCAATTTATTAAACGATGAAACAGAAAATGTAATACTCAGATACTCTGCAATCCTAAATAGTTATGGATTTGAACATACCTTATTTGGAACAACAAGGCAACAAAGGATGGAGGGAGATAGAACAGTAAGCTCCTGCTTAGATCATCTTATAACAAATATAAAGTTGAAGTATGCGAATTCCTACACACTACTAAATCAACTTTCAGATCATAGAACATGCATACTAATAATATATATGTACTCAAAACAACACCCATGTGAACATAAAAAATTAACAAATGTTGCGAAGAACAAATATTTATCAACAGGCAAGTTGAAACACAACACAGAAAATATGTTAAGACAAGAGCAAGCATCTTACACGACTAATGTAAATGTCTTTTCAAATAAAATAATACAAATGATAAACAAATTCGAGGATTAACACGGAGAGAAAAATAAATCTCACAGCTTGCAACACAAATTCTAGGAGTAGCAGGATTAAACATAAGAAACCTTGGATGACAAGAGAAATAGAAGAATTAATGGTACAAAGAGATAAATACTTCAGGCAGTATAGAAATTGTCCATCAAAGATAGAACATTATCACAATTATAAAACAATTAGAAATAAATTGACAGGTTTGATTAGAAAGCAAAAAAACACTTACTACAATCAGCTTTTTATGGATAAACAGATAACTCAAAAGGATAAATGGAGCATTATAAATAACCTGCTAAGAACAAGGAAGAAAATGTCAACGGAAAATCAAATCAAAACACTATTAGAATAGGTATCTGGTACAAATAAACAATGTGAGGCTGCAAACAGATTTGCCAAAGCCGAATCAGAGCTCAGCAGATACAATATACACTATTGCCAAGGCTCCCTTTCTCAAAAAGATAATCTTCCTCAGGTAGCGAACTCCTGCGTAATCTTTGCTCCACAGTACACGGAGATTCTCATGATTATAGAACAGTTAAAGAACAAGAAATCTTACGGACTTGACTGTATTACAGTAACGGAAGTAAAGAGAAATAAAGAACAGTTCACTGTTCTCTTGGTGGAACTTATAGCACAGATGATGGCATCAGGAGTCTATCCTACAAACTTACTTTCTTTTAAAATAATCCCGATATATAAAAAAGGGACCACCTGATGACTTTTGTAATTACAGACCAATAACAATACAGTCAGTTATAAATAAGATAATAGAAAATTATATATTTACCCATATAAGTAAATATCTACATCATTATGGACTGTTAAATAACTCTCTATTGTCATATCAGAAGGGTAAGAGCACACAGACATTATTAGAGAGTTTAGTAGACTCGTTTAACTTACATTTGAACAACAATAACTTCATAATGATCTTATTTATAAGGGGAACAGTCAATCAACTCTTAACATCTTATTTAACCAAAAGAAAAATCACAGTTGAAGTAGAGAATACAAAGGGAAAATCATACAATATAAAGAGAGGAGTACCACAGGGCACCCATGCAGGGCCAATCATGTTCAACATCTATATAAATGACATATTCGAAGTAATTAAGAACTCCTTTTTAAAAATTTATGCAGATGATTTAATCTTATATACAATTGGAAGGAACTTTACCAAAATGGCATTAGATTTACAGCAGGATGTGATACATTTACAAAATTGGTTGCATGACAATAAATTAGCACTCAGTTTTGAAAAAACCAAATTCTTGGTAATTGGACCCCCCACCAAACCCTGGACATTCATCCCTCTATTAAATTACATAAACACGAATGCTTACATGAACAGAACTTCCATAATTGCAATTGTCTAACAGTTGAAGAAGTTTCAAATCACTGTTACCTTGGGTTATGGATAGACTATAATCTAAGTTTGGCAATGCAAGTAACAAATTTGTACAAAAAATGAGATTTTATGTGTACTTCTTTTATTATATTAAAAATAAATTGAATCAAATAACAAAAGTCACCTTATATTATGCATTAGTGGACTCCCAACTCAATTATTTAGTAAATGTATGGGCAAGAGCAAATATAACTGAAATAAGGGTTATAAACAATTTACTAAACAGGATTCTGAAACTGTTAATGGGGACAAACGTTTGGAATGATCTGAATAAGAGAAGGCAATTCTTGTTAAAATACTATATCCAATTCAAAAACTGAAGTTAAATTTATTCTTGAAAAATCTTAGCACTATTTATGAAGAATCTTCAAAAGAATGTTTCACACAACTTAAGGAATCCAAAAGCAGTTGTTTTGCCTCACCCTAGGGTACTAAATAGATTTGGAGATAGGCATACAATGAACATATTAAATAACTTGTTGGCAAGCGTTGATTTCAGGCTCAGGAGAGGTTATTCAATCTCCAAATTAAAATTCCTAGTAAGGAAATTTTGATACTCAATGATACAGTAGAATAGATTTTCAATACGTATCGATCACTACCTCTATTTACAGAGTAGAAGGTACTATGTGTAATGACTTCATTGTCTTTTCTGTTAGCTAACAATTTTGTATGCAAAAACTGATTTAACTGAAGAATTGCAACTTGTTGTCAAGAAATTTACTTTTCGTAACGAGTTTTTGTATTGTAAACAAATTCAAATGATAAATAAATTTGTATTGTGTTGTATTATTATTATGTTTGTTGTTTGGTTTTTAGGAGCATTAGCAACTAAGGCCATATTGCTCCGGGATATGCGGTGGTCATTCCCTGACCTTTCCGCATCCTCCGTATTTGGTGGTGACGGGCTCGAACCTCGGTCTAATCAAGAAGCGTGTGCTACGCACTGCTGCTCCTTCCCACCTGGCTACGGAGGCGCCCATTATTATAATGGTGGGGCTCCATTTTGCCATCGTTGCTTCTTAGAAGTTTGTCAATGTCGCATTGACTTTGTAGACCTTCAGCATCTCTGTCAGCCAGCTATGAGACACGGAGTCGAAGGCCTTGCGGTAATCGATGTAGGCTGTGTACAGGTTGTACGCTTCTCGTAGGCTTGCTCTATAACTGCGGCATCTATGGTTAATTGTTCCTTGCATCCTTTGCTCCTACGCTTGCACCCTTTCTGCTCTTCAACCATTATGTTCTCACTATCTAAGTGGTCTGATATCTTTTTGGTTATGCAGCTGGTCAGGATCTTGTACATCGTTGGGAGGCAGGTGATTGGCCTGTATTTCGCCAGGTCGACACAATGATAAGGATGGTCGTTACTTCTTGTATATGCTACATCTCCTTGACCTCATGTCTCAGGTTTGTATACACCCTAATTTTTTCCTCATGGGTTTTCTTGCTAGTGTTGGGGACTGCTGTGTCAATCATGTAGGTAGCCTTTTCCATCTTGACCACAAGGGTTAGGTCCAGCCTGTGGTGCGGAATGGTCTTATCCGTTATTATGGCGCAGTCCCAGTACAGCTTGTGGATTTGGATCTCTAGTACGGGTATTGCTACCAAGTACACAAGGTTGTTATTATGTCTGATGTTACTGTTGGTCATGGAACTTTCTGATATCCTACAGGTGTTCATGATTGCTACTTTCTGGAGTTCCTTGTAGGTGTTCGCTGGGAGACCTATTGCTGTTAGACTGTTATGTAAGGTCATTAGCACCATACCAGTAGTTGACACGATTATTATTATTATTATTATTGCTGCTCATTATTATTTCTCCCTGATTGGGGTTCCACCTCGTGACGGGTATTGCTACCAAGTACACATGGTGGTTGTTGTTATGTCTGATGTTACTGTTGGTCGAGGAACTTTCTGATATCCTGCAGGTGTTCAGGATTGCTACTTTCTGGAGTTCCTTGTAGGTGTTCGCTGGGAGACCTATTGCTGTTAGACTGTTATGTAAGGTCATTAGCACCATACCAGTAGTTGACACGATTATTATTATTATTATTATTGCTGCTCATTATTATTTCTCCCTGATTGGGGTTCCACCTCGTGACGGGTATTGCTACCAAGTACACATGGTGGTTGTTGTTATGTCTGATGTTACTGTTGGTCGAGGAACTTTCTGATATCCTGCAGGTGTTCAGGATTGCTACTTTCTGGAGTTCCTTGTAGGTATTCGCTGTGAGACCTATTGCTGCTAGGCTGTTATGTAAGGTCTTTGGCACCATACCTGTGGTTGGCACGATGATCGGGATGGTCGTTACTTGTTGTTGTATATGCCACAACTCTTTGATCCTGTCTTAGATTCATGTACTTTCTGATTTTTTACCCATGGGTTTTCTGCAGGTTGCCAGTGTTGGGTACCGCTATGTCAATCAGATATGTAGCCTTTTGCTTTTTGTCCTCAAGGGTTATGTCCGGTCTGTTGTGCGGGATTGTCCTATCAGTTATTATGGCACAGTCCCAGTACAGCTTGTGGATTGGGGTCTCTAGTACTGCCTGGGGTTTGCACTTGTAGTACGGTACACTTTCTTCGATCAACTGGTATTTCCTTGCTAGCTTCTGATGTATTATCTTGGCTACGTGGTAGTGTCTATGAGTGTACTCAGTCTGAGTGATCACCTTGCATCCCGCGGTGATGTGTTGGATCGTTTCTGAGGCCAGGTGGCATCATCGATATGTGTCATCTAACACTCCAGGCTCCTTGGCGATGTATTTTCTATAGTTCCTGGTGTTGATTTCCTGGTCTTGGATGGCGAGCATGAATCCTTCAGTCTCGGGGAAGAGCGTCCCACTTGTGAGCCCTGCATTGGAAGCAATTTTATCTATGTGACCCCGATGGAAATCATTGTAGTGTCTGCCATGGAGTGTCTTCTCTGCCCGTCTTTCTAGCTTGGTTTGTGCCTCCTGGTTGGGGGGAGATTCCTCGCTTAGGTTGAGTGGGGTATACCGCTTGTCTATCTTCCTTATGGCCTGGTGGAGTGCTGCTGTGTGTTTCTGTAAGTAATCCTTCAGGTTGACTATCGCTGTCTTCTGTTGCTCAATAAAGTCTATAAGTCCCCTTCCTCCTTGTTCCCGGGCAATTGTCAGTCTATCCACGGCAGCTCTCGGGTGGTGTTGGCGGCTCTTGGTCATCATTGTCCTTGTCTTTCTCATGGTATCCTCCAGCTCGGTGTTAGTGCAATCTATGATCCCGAAGCAGTATTTTAGCACTGGGACTGCATAGGTGTTTATGGCTTTAACTTTGTTCCTTCCGTTCAGCTTTGCTTTCAGCAGGCTTCTGAGTCTCTGATGGTATTTTTCGGTGAGGCAGGCCTTGATTTCCTTGTGCTGTAATTGCTGAGCCTGCATCATCCCCAAGTATTTGTAGGCCTCTCCCTCTGCCATGGCTTCGATATCTTTACCACTCTGCAGCTGGTAGTTTCGGTTGACTAATTTTCCCCGACGCAATCCGTGGGTCTTGCATTTGTCTAGACCAAATTCCATCCTAATATCCTTGCTGAATTCTTTGGTGATCTGGAGTAGTTGCTGAAGGTGCTTCTCGGATCCCGCGTAGAGCTTGATGTCATCCATATACATCAGGTGGGTGAGGGTGTACACGTTCTTCCTTCCTTCTTTGAGGTTATATCCGTACTTGCTACTGTTGAGCATAGTAGATAGCAGGTTAAGTGCTAGACAGAACCACAACGGGCTCAGGGCATCTCCCTGAAAGATTTCTCTTCTGATGGGGATTGGCCTGGTTGTGATGTTTTCGACCTTAATGGTGGTACTCCATTTCGCCATCGTTTGTTTCTCCTAGGAAGTTTGTCACTGTCGGATTGACTTTGTAGATTTTCAGCGCCTCTATTAGCCAGTTATGAGGCACAGAGTCGAAGGCCTTGCGGTAATTATTATTATTATTTGCTCTGTTTTATAGGCTGTAGATGAGTGGTTAGACGCCTTTGAGTTGACCGTTGTTCAAGACCGCAAACCTGCTCAACGATCATGTTCTTGTATCGTATCTTTATCTTGTAAACTCCTCTGATCTTATGCTTTCGTTTCGGAGTATAAACAGAACATTTATATATCTAACTGAATATTTACTGTGAGTTATCAGTTCCATAAAACAATTTTATGCAACTTATTAATAAAACTATATTTCTGAACCTTATTTTTGTTGTTATTGAATGAGGTATTCAACCAAACTCAGTTTCGCAAAAAGAGAACAGTTTTAGTTCTCGATTCAGTAGAACAACAGCAATGTTTTTCAAACTGAAGTTTCTACCACGGAAACTTCTGCATTTCAGTAATAAAATAAAGCAGTTCAGTAGGGTTCTTGGAATATTATTTTAATCATTGGAACAAAATCTAAGACGTGCTTATATTTTAACAAGTTTCTTCTTTAGTGCATCTTGAGATTCGAAACTGGGAGTATTTCTCGTCGAATGTTTTCTCATCATTAATTCAGAATTCATTAGTGAAATTCTAGAGTAATGCCTTAGGAGAAAACACTTAACATAATGATCTGGAAGTAAAATGGGAAGGAATCTAAGATTCCTTCCCATTCTACATGTGAAGAGTTTGTTATTGGAATCTTCACTTACCCGCCTGGAGCGATTGTTTTTATAAAATGCTACTTCAGAAATTTAAAAACCGAAACATTTGTTAGATGAAAGACTACACAAAACTGTTTTCTCTTGTTATTTTTAAGCTGACCAAATTTTTTTTTCTTTTACGCTAGACAATCCCTTTTTTTTTTTTAATTTTATGCTAAATACGTTCAAAACCGCTCGCCTTTTCGACTCTTTCAATTCGATTTCATACAAATGTATATACAAAAAAAAAAGCCTTCATTAAGATGTATTTTATTTTATGATATTTTTAGTTTCAGAACTTTTGAAGAAATCTAAGGCCTTCATATTACTCATCTCGCATGTAAATCATGATTGTCTCTTCGAGCAGATTAGCAGTATTAATGTTTTTATTACCCTTAAATAGCTGGAGCTCTAAGGTGTCAGTGTACTATGTCTGTAAACTACTTGTATCCTGCGGTCGATTTACCTGTTATCTTGAGTGAAAGCCCAAAGGTTTCGGGGTGGGGGGGGGACACTCAGGACTTTTCGCTACTGCATGAAAAAAATCAATAAAATATTCTCCCATCTTAACGTCATTCGAATCCAAACCTTTTCATTTATCCTTTTCCGCATGATGTTAATGTAAAACCTCTTTACCATAATAAATATCCGCGCTTGTTGCACAGTGCTTTATAATCACTGTCATTCCCACACTGGTGAGAAAAGGCCCGGGTTCACACCCTCATTTATGGACTCTTTTCTCTCTGTGACTGCATTAATCGGTCTTTAGCGTGGATAGCAAGGTACTCTCCCCCTCGGAAGCTCTGATTTTTTGTCCAACAAAACAGGCCAATCGATTAGAGCAGCGTTTCCCAAACTGGGGTCCGCGAAACGTTCAGAAGGGGAATCAAGTAATATGTACTTATATATAAAAATCTATAGGGGTCCGCAAACTTTTTTTTTTTTTTTTTTGAAGGGGTCCGTAGAT
The DNA here is from genome assembly GCF_048544385.1 of Mastigoproctus giganteus. NCBI lineage: Eukaryota > Metazoa > Arthropoda > Arachnida > Uropygi > Thelyphonidae > Mastigoproctus > Mastigoproctus giganteus. The sequence continues at coordinate 96,023,774 of NC_143580.1, forward strand.
CTCAGTAGTTTGGGAGTCGCTGGACTAGAGAACACACACAATTTATTGACATAATACACATTATGTAATTTAATTCTTGGGTGGCCCTAATGTGACATGTAATGTAATTTAGTTCTTGGGTGGCGCTAATATGACAGTTTCCTTACCATTATAAGTGCTCACGGATAGTGCAGTGGTAATAATCGCCCTTCTCCCCACACCGCGTGGGAAAGGCTCAGTTTCGAATTGGATAATCGTGTATCCTTCAAAAAGGCCTCTGAGGTTGGGAGAGTAATACATATCCAGAATTTAAAACAAATAAACCAACCGTTTAACTATAATGGTTTAATACTGAAAATTATAAAATGTACCAAACGATACTACACTGTAAAATAATATATGCAAAAAACTGATTTACAAAATAAAATATACGAAAAAAATTTTAATATACAATAAAATATAAATAAAATATTTAAAATACAATAAAATTAAAAGCGATAAAACATTGACTGATGCTTTCAGAGGCCTCCGCCTCCTTTCTCAACAACAATGGTGTTTAAGCAACACATCCTTAAGTAACAGGCTCACAGCACAAGTGGTTGACCAGGCGCATGCTCAATATTTCTTCCATACGATCCAGAACCGGAAGCGGCTCGGGAGCGTGGAAATATAAAGCGTTCGTCCTTTGCCAGGACCACGGCTTCCAGTAGTGGGTGAAATCGAACACCCCTGTTCCTATTCATACTATTATTCTCAGACGAGGCTATCCACAAATTCTCCAGCCACTTACGGTCCCAGAACCTATGCGCCCAGTCAAGGATGACAGCATTCACAGGGGAGACCTGATGATGTTTCTCCCAATAATGCTCAGCAATGGCGGACTTATTGAACTCTGCGGTCTGTATAGCTCGCATGTGCTCCCCCAGACGGTCTTTTAGTCGCCGTCCTGTCTTCCCCTACATAACATTCCCCACAATCCGGGCATTTGATCTCATATACGATCCCACTACTGGAATCCCCAGGAATGGGGTCTTTGACCTGTGACAATACTGTGTGCAACCTCCGGCCCGGAAGTTGCAAACAGCGTGCCTGAAAGTCATGTAGCATTCTTGAAATTCGATCTGACAAGCCCGGATAGTAGGGAATATAAACTGTGGCGACTGGAAAGGACGGTGTTCCATGATTAGGCTCCACGCCTCTATTATATTTATCAATGACCCTCTGGGGGTAACCGCATTTCATAAGATCCGCCCTAACTTGCCCAATTTCTCTCTCTCTATCCTCAGAGGTACTACAATGTGTCCTAACCCTACCCAAAAGTGCCCTGGCCACACTGTTTTTATGCTGCGCAGTCTGTGCTGACCTATAATGGGTGTACTGGCTCCTACAACAGGGGCTTCCTAAACACTGTAGTACTAAGCCTTCTCTACTCACCTTCTCTACTCACCATTACTTCCAGGAATGGGAGGGAACCATTCACTTCTATCTCTGAGGTGAACTGTATAAAAGGAGAGAAATCATTGAGAAAACTAACTACATCCTCTTCTCTCCCCTTTTGCACCAAATTGAATGTGTCATCCACGTATCTCTTCCACTTGCGCATAGGGAACTCCAAACTTGTAAAAACCCTATTCTCTAACTCTTCCATTGCCAGGTTTGCGACAATAGCGCTAATAGGAGAACCCATAGCTCATTATTGGGAGAAACATCATCAGGTCTCCCCTGTGAATGCTGTCATCCTTGACCGGGCGCATAGGTTCTGGGACCGTAAGTGGCTGGAGAGTTTGTGGATAGGCTCGTCTGAGAACAATAGTATGAATAGGAACAGGGGTGTTCGATTTCACCCCCTACTGGAAGCCGTGGTCCTGGCAAAAGACGAGCGTTTTATATTTCCACGCTCCCGAGCCGCTTCCGGTTCTGGATCGTATGTAAGAAATATTGAGCATGCGCCTGGTCAACCACGTGTGCTGTGAGCCTGTTACTTAAGGATGTGTTGCTTAAACACCATTGTTGTTGAGAAAGGAGGCGGAAGCCTCCGAAAGCTTCAGTCAATGTTTTATCGCTTTTAATTTTATTGTATTTTAAATATTTTATTTATATTTTATTGTTTATTAAAATTTTTATCGTATATTTTATTTTGTAAATCGGTTTTTTGCATATATTATTTTACAGTGTAGTATCGTTTGGTACATTTTATAATTTTCATTATTAAACCATTATAGTTAAACGGTTGGTGTATTTGTTTTAAATTCTGGATATGAATCGTGTATCCATTATCCAAATAAGACGAGTGTGCTATTATACAGTTTCTGGGTGTGCAGGGTGTTAGCCGCGATGATGGATAAAAACAGAGAGCATCAAAATTAACTTGGTAGTTTCAGTATTCATAATAAACAGCTTTAGTTTTCTAAAGCTGTATGCAAGGTTTGCCAATCGAGTTCCAGAACCTAGTAAACTGAAAGAAAATAAAATGATAAAATGAAAAAAACCTTTAATGTTTTTCAAAGCAATCGCTTTGAGCAGCTGCGCACTTGTAAAATCGCTCTTAGAGTTGTTGGCAACATTTTTTAAGGTAGAGTATTTGTACCGACCGTCACCACTTCCATCGTCACGTTTTCTTTTAATGTTCCCTGCACCGTCAAATCGTCTTCCTCTTAGTGAGTTTTTTTTGGGGGAAAATAAGTTTAGTTTTACCATCCCAAGCTTTCCAGAACCCCCTCAATAATCATCGTAAAATCTGGCCTAGTGTTGTCGTGTAACAAGGCACCAGCAACCACTTTTCTAGAAACTGAGGCCTTTCTCGGTGAATTCTTTTAAGCACCCGATCTAAAATCTGTTGCCTAGTGCTACTCATTCGCTGTCTCATCTGGTGGAGCAAATTCCTTGTGAATTTGCTTGCTATTTGCTATCACTGTCTTAGCGATAAACATTAATTTGGTTTTTGATTTTTGGAAAACAAAATTTTTTGTGCCTCTGATCCTGTACTTTGTCTCCTTGTTTATGGATAGTATTCGAAACACTGCAACTCGTAGCCTGTTACGATTGAATCGAACAACGAGGAATAAAAAATAAATGATCGTTATAATTAAGATATTATGAATATATGACCAGTTTTGCTCGTAACAGCGGCAGGGCCAGGAGAAATAAATATTGATTTAGAAGTAATCATTATATATTTAAAATTAAAACAGTTTAAATTAAAATAACATTATATATTTCTTCTTATTATTATTATTATAAAAACTTTTTCTCCTTTATATAGGATTTTTTTTTTTTTTGTACCAAGTGCATGGGGTGGTTGTTTGTGTCCGATTACTACTATTATTCAAAAAGGTTGTTTATGCATGGGTAATGCACTCCATCATTTCTACTACATCATTTCTAGGTAGTACGCATGCGTTATATCTCATATTGTGAATACCTTCACAACGAATTATTGCGCTGCTTTGAATATGTAACGCTTCACCAGTGGAGAAGACTAATGTTACTTATTCTCGGCGGATGCCACCACCTAGACGACACCGTTTCGAAGTTTGTTGGCTTACTGATCGGTGGGTGGGCAGGTACTCTGTTGTTGAAATAGTGACAGCCCAGTTATGAAATATAACTGTACAATATGAGAGATGCTTGACGGTGTTCGTGGTTTAATCTTAAAAATATTTCTTGACTAAGAGTATGAAAAAGGTTGTTTCTGCATGGGTAATGCACTTCCATCATTTCTATTACTCAGGTAGCATGCATGCATCGTTTAATTAGTGATTAGTGCATGCATCGTTTAAAACAGTGAAATACCACGGCAACTTGTTGTGAAGGTATTTACAATATGAGATATAATTAAACGATGCATGCATACTACCTGGGTAGTAGAAATGATGGAAGTGCATTTTCCATGCATAAACAACCTTTTTCGTACTCTCAGACATTTAGTTAAGAAATATTTTTAGATGCTACTATTATTATTGTTACGTTTAGTCGAGGAAATGTCTTACTATCCTTCAGATGTTCAGGATCATTGCTTTCATTTGTGTTCTCAGGGAGGTCTATTGCCTTCTAGGGTCTTATGGACGCTTTTTGGCACAATGCCAGTGGTTGACACGATGATCGGGATAGTCATTACTTGTTCCTTAAGCCACATATCTGTGACTTCCTGTCTTAAGTCTGAGTACTTTTTTTTTTTTCCTAATCTTTGTCTCGTTTGTTTTCTGGCGGTTGCTGGTGTTGAACACTGCTATGTCGATCAGGTAGGTAGCGATAACCGTCTTTTCAATGCGGGTTATGGCTAGGCTGTCATTCGGGATGGTCTTGTCCGTTATAATTGTGCTGTCCCAGCGTAGTGTAAGTGTGTTTAGGGTCAAGCGGCACCAGGGGTTTCCCCCATCTCCGCGTAGTTTACATTGTGGTGTGTTACAGTACGCTGTAAATGCTAGAGATTTAAAAGTGTGTGGGTCTTGGATCGTTTAGTGTCGTGTACCGTTGTTCTTCTGGTCGTTTAGCTGCTAAACCCCAACTGGGGCTCAACGTTGCCCCACTTACGCCCCGTGGAGGCAGACCAGGAACCCAGTAGCTTATATGTACTCTGGCAGGCCCTGCCACCTACGTGAGATTTTGGTGGCTAGGACTTAAAAAAAAAAAAAAAAAAAAAAAAAAAACGGGGGGCACTTAAGTTTAGAAAAGCCAGGAGAGGTTAATATGGTTCAGTTTTTAGTTTAGAAATCGTTAATTTTGATTAGTTGTGTGGGGTTTACGCTGGCGTATTAGTCAGAGTAGGGGGAAGAGACTGAAGACTGGGGGGAAAGACAGAAGTATAGGGTCGATAGGGAAGGCAACCCCAGGTGGTCAGTAAGGCATGCCCATGCCTCACCAGGCAAAATATATGGGGTGATGTGGTAGGGGAGGGAGGAAACAGGAAGACCATCTCCTCCTCCCCGTGCCAGGGATAGGAAAAAAGGTACCAGGCAAGGGAGCTGGTTGAGATCGCCATTTGGCTACATGGCAGTGAGGCTGCATCAGTCGTAGTGTAGTCATAAGTCCGGTAGTAGAGTCACTCGTGGGACAGTGTCCCGTCCAAGTTGAATGTCTTTTTTTTTTTTTTTTTTGGTTCTCTATCTTCAGTTAGTATATTTGTCAGTTTCACTTAGGTCTCATATTTGTTGGTACATAGGCAGGGTTTCTTGGTAGACAGCTAGTAGCTTCCACATAATTATCATTCCGGGGTGTGTCTGAAAGGATATTTTGATTTTTTATCTGGCTGGTCGTCTTTCACTCCCGGTGTATTGCATATAGTGTTCTTCTTCTTGAGAAGAGTTCTTGAGCGAAGTTGGTCAGGGCTCTGTATTCCTCCTCTGAATCCAATAGGTGAAACTCTTGCCCTCTGGGGAGATACTTATACTCGTGATTAGAATGCACCTGAGATCCTCGTATTGCGGACAGTCGTACATGAGGTGTTCCCAGGTTTCTATCTCTCCACATGTACAGCATGGGTTCTCTACAAGGGCGAAATCCATTAACTTTGCATTAAAGGGGCCGTGTCCAGTTAGCAAGTAGGTTGTTTGCAACCCCGGAAAGAACCAAGTAGGCGATTTTGGATAGATTTTTTCAAGTTGCGGCAAGAACTTGTGGGTGATTGCTCCTTTGGTTGTTTCTTCACACCTGCAGCAGGTGAGACTGAAGGCGGATCTTTTCTGCCTTATGGTTGTTTGTTGGGTCTATTGTAAATTCCAGGAAAGCGGTGGTTATTCCCTTAGATAAGTAGTAGAGGAGTCCTGTTCTTGCGATTTAAAGATCAAGTGGAAGTACTGCTGCTATCACCTGAAGTGCTGGGTTACTCACCGTTCTGCAGGCGCGGGTGGTAGTGAGAAGGATGGTGCGTTGAATTGCATCCGGGGTTCTCTTATTTACGACCAAGGCAGTTTTGTCATACCAGATTGCTGAAACGTATGTAATTATTGGGAGGAAGATTGTCTTGTAGTATAAGGCTAGGGTACGCTTTATGAGACCCCAGTCTCGCGTTGTGACCCTAGTTACCATGGCAGAGTAGTTTCTGATCTTTTGTCTTAGGAATTTGAGATGTGGTTGGAAGGATAAGTTATTGTCTCATATGACACCCAAGTGTTTTTGTTGACTAGCGAACTTGATAGTTGTCCCATTAATCTTAATCTGGGGTTGTCGTCTCAGTTGCAGGGTTCCTTTGAGCAGCGCCGACAATGTCGTTGTTGGTGAAATTGTTAAGAAATTCTTCTTGGCCCACTGTTGGAGTATCTGCAGGGCCTGATTAGCTAGGATTTCCAATTGGGCTCTGGAGTTTGCTTGCACTGTCAAAATCAGGTCATCTGCGAAGGCCTGCACCCCCACTGCGCTTAGGTCCATTCTCAAGAACTCATGAAATACCAATTTCCAGAGGAGTGGGCCCAATACAGACCCCCGTGGACATCCTCTGTGTACTGTTCTTACGGTCTTTTTGTATGGAGTGTTTATCTCAATTTTTCTTTGTGAGAGATAGGTTTCTATGACTTTATAGAGGTTGATGGGTACTTTAGCTTTCCTGAGTCTGCCCAAGACGCTCCGCCACCAGAGTGAGTCGAACGCCCCGGCAAAGTCAATCGATATTACGAGAAAATATTTGTTGTCACATCCTTTGACCTTGTTAATTAGGTTTCTGAGGGCTTCTGTTGTGGAGGATCCCGGTTTAAATCCAAACTGATTCCCAGCTAGGAGGCCAGCTGCTTCATAGTGTTGGAGGATTCGTTTGTGCAGTAGCTTTTCAAATAATTTGCTAACTACTGAAAGAAGTGCGATGGGCCTGTAGGATTTCGGGCACTCTGATTTCTTAGTCGGACTCTTGATGATAAGTTTGATGTTGGCCGTTTTCCATTTTGTTGGGAATTTCCCTACCTCTAGGCATCTGTTGAATAGGGTCAATAGAAGTTGTGGTGTATATTCTATTACTTTTTTAAGTATTTCGGATTCTATCATGTCTAGGCCGGGACATTTTCTCTTTCTTATCCGGGCGGCAGCAGTACAGAGAGAGCTCCTCCATGGTGAAGGGGGGGCTCCATGATTTGCGTGTTTGAGTTCCGGTAGCTTAGTGTGTGAGTTAAGGTCTCTAGTACGACCTGAGTCTCCTTCTTTACTTGTAATACGGTAAGCTTTCTTTGATCAGCTGGTATTTTTGCGCTAGCTTCTGATGCCACCTGGTCGTGTCTATGATTGTAATCCGTCTGGATGATAACATTGCATTCTGTGGCGATGTGCTCGATTGTTTCTGAGACCAGGTGGCATCGTCCACATGTGTAATCTGTTACTCCGGGGTCCTTGACGATATAGTTCCTGGTGTTGATTACCTGGTCTTGGATGGCGAGCATGAATCCTTCGGTCCGGGGGAAGAGCGTTCCATTCGTGATCCAAGCATTGGACGCCATCTTAACTATATAGTCTTGATAGAGGTCATTGTAGTGTCTTCCATAGAGTGTCTTCTTTGCCCATTTTTCTGTCTTTGTTTCTTCTGTCGGCTTGAGTGTGGTCTCCTTGTTGAGGCTGAGTGCTGTGGGTCGTTTGGCTACCTTCCTTACAGATTAGAAGTAATTCCGCAGGTTTTCTCTTTCCCAAAAGAAGAACGTAATTCTTCACGTTCTTCTCTTTTTCAATGGGGTCAGTCAATCGCCTACCTCCCTCTTTACGGGCTATGGTCAGTCTTTCGATAGCCGACTTCGGATGCTCTTGTGAGTAGCACAGTTGGTAAGATCGCCGTCCTTCCCATACCGGGTGAAACAGACCTGAGTTCGAGTCCTGTCGATAACGTGAGGAATTTTTAATGTCCATTTTCACAACGTGGCCAATTTAGTTGGTCTCAAGCAAGGTTAACATGTTTTTTTCTCCTGGAAACTGTTTTTGCTTCCAGAAAATAGAGAATCGACCTCAGAACACAGGCAATTTACAGACAATATACACGGAGCAATATGGCCATAGTGGCCAATGCTTCTAAAACCACACAACAACGACTTCGGGTGGTGTTGGTGCCTCTTGGTCAGCATTATCCTGGTCGATCTCATAATCTCCTCCAGCTCGGTGTTGTTTCAATCTATGATCCTGAGGAGTACATTAGTACAGGGAATCCATAAGGGTTTATGGCTGTGGCCACGTTCCCACCATTCATTTTAATTTTAACAGGTTTTTAGTCTCTGATGGTATTTTTCAGTGAGGCGGGCATTGATCTCCGTGTGTTCTTACTGGTGGGCATACATCGTCCCCAGATGATATTTGTATGTCTCTCCCTCTGTCTTTTCAGTCTCTCCACCATCCCGTCGATGACGCGAGGTACTTTAATGGGCTTTTTTCACTGCGTGGCTGAGTTAGTCGGTCTCAAGCGCAGATAGCAGGGTCTTTTATACAGAAACTGGGATTTTTCGTCCAGCAAAACAGACAAATCGACCATAGAACACACGCAATTTACAGACATAAGACACACAGCACGGCAGATGAATTTAATTATTCGGGTGGCCTAAAAATAATGTCATCCATGTACATCAGATGAGAAAGGGTGTACAGGTTCTCCTTCTAGAGTATGTCTGTACTTGCTATTATTGAGCATGATTGAATGCTAGACAGAACCATGGTGGGCTCAGGGAATCTCCCTGGGAGATTGCTCTTCTGATGGGTATTGGAAACTGGTGTGATGTTCTCGACCTCGATGGTGGTCGTCCATTTTGGCATGGTTGTTTCTAGGAAGTGTGTTAGTGTTAGGTTGACTTTATTGATCTTCAGTCAGCTAAGGGGCACGGAGTCAAAGGCCTTACGGTAGTCGATGTTGACCATGTGCAGATTGCGGCGTGTTTTGTAGGCTTGCTCCACAACTGCAGCGTCAATAGTCAATTGCTCCTTGCCTCCTCTGCTCATCTGTTTACATCCCTTCTGCTGCTCGGCCTTGATGTACTGGCTCTCTCAGTTGTTTTATTCATTGTTGTTTTATTCATTGGATTAAAAGTTGTTTCATTCATTGCATTTTATTCACTGTTGTTTTATTCGTTGGATTAAAAGTTGTTCTATCCATTGGATTTTATTCATTGTTGTTTTATTCATTGGATTTTATTCATTGTTGGGAGACAGGTTATTGGTCTTTACTTTGCCGGGTTTGTGATGTCTTTGTGCTTGGCCTTCAGGTAAGTGATTCCTTGAGTCAGAGACTCTGGGATTGTGTCATGGTGCATTATTATCTGTGTGAACTGCTTCGCTATATGCTTATGTGTGCAGCTGAACTTTTTGTACCAGTAGTTGTGGACGTTATCTATTTCTGGGGATCGCCATAAGTGGCAAACCCCAGGAATAGCCACTCTTTTACATCACTGTTTTACATCTCCCCCAATCTCCCATTCTGTCATCTCTCCCCCACACCCACCGGGTGGAAAATGCCCGGGTTCGAATCCCGTCGATGATGCGAAGAACTTTAATAGGCTTTTTTCACTCCGTGGCTGAGTTAGTCGGTGTCAGGCGTAGATAGCAAGGTTTTTTTCCCTCAGAAACAGGTTGTTTCGTCCAGAAAAACTGGCAAATCGACCACAAAACACACGCAATTTACACACACAAATACGGTTTAATGTATTCAATTACGGGCAACCCTAAAATAATAATAATAAAAAATAAATAAAAAATCCCTTGTACGTCCTTGGATTTCTTCCTTTCTAAATATAACCAGGGTGCACGGCCATAATGGCTAACACTGCTCCACAGGTTTCCTCAGAACTCCTCAAGTACCTTCTGGTTGGGGAATCGTTGCCTTCCTTCTCTTCTTGTCCGATTTCCGTTTACGAGAAAATCGGACAAGAGGAGATTTGACCACTTCACGGCTTTGCTGGGTGGTCGGATTGAAATTTCACGTGTTCGTATAGTGTGGTGTTGAGTTGTGTTCTATAGCTAATTTTATTATAATTAGGACATTAAAAGAAGATAACATAAAAAAGTAGTGTGAGAAAGTAGTGATCTTTGGGAAAGAAAGCGGGAAATTTTCTAAAATGGATTTCATCTGCCCTCGTTATTTGTACGTGTAGAAGAGTTTACATCTTTGCTTATTTATAAACTATTTGAACTACGAAACAACAGGGCGGTACTTTTAAATATGCTTTTAAAGTGAATGGACGCGTTTTTCTAATACTTAGAATAGCATTTTTTTTTTACAAACTGATATGATTTAAAAATTACGTTCAATTCATTACTGCTGATCTAATCCCAGAGCTAGACTAACGAACTTAACGATGAAAATTAAATTTACTAGTTATTTTTGATTTGACTTTGTGGTGGCGTACTGATCAGTTTTTGTCTGTTGCAGCTTGTTTCTGTAAGTGTATGTCTGTGTCGGAGGATTAGTACTATGGAGACGTCTTATTAAATGTTACCTATTAAATGGAAATTTTGTATTTATTGTGCTGTGAAAGTTTAAGTTACTGCTCAAGAATTCATTTGTGATAATTCTGTAGTTTTGCTATTGCGGTGTTTCAGTTAATGAAAACTTGTGGTGGTCTCTGGTAGTTATTGACGTCCACGTATCAGGTATGGCTGTTGTATTTTATTATTATTCTTATTATCAAATATGGTATTACTATTCAGTATTAATTCATTTAGTTATACACGTATCTTGAACAAAATCGGAATTTAAGCGTGTTTTCCGGTCTAGGTCTATGAGTTATGGTGGTCAATATTACCTTACTTTTGTAATGCAAATATAGGAATAAGTTTTTCAATTTAATGGGCAGAAAGAACAATATTCAATTACTTTTCATCTGTTTCACGTTCAGCAAGCCGTGACATTATTAAAATGGGCATCTTGTGAACTTAGAAGTCGTTGCAGCAGTGGGTTAAAAGAAATTTTCGAGAACGTTCGACTACTAGTGAAGGGAGTATTCATTTTGTGTGGATGGGTGGAGTGGGGGAAGAAGCATGAATGTGCGAGAGAGAGAGAGATAGAGATATGTCAAGTTTTTCACGTACACTAAAGTTGACTAAGCTAGTGGCGTGTCGCGCAATTTCTTTCGGCTAAAACAGTGTTGTAAGGATTTTAATGAGCTACGTATGCTCCCTTCTATGTTAAATTTAATACTTATTAAATGTGACTGTCATAGGCATAAACGGGCCCTTACCGCTGTAACACAGTGATCTTAAACAAATGAATACACTTTGTTTATTTACTGATTTCATTCTCATTCAAAACCATTAGTTTCTGAAAAGTATTCTGTAGGCTTGGACGGTGTTCATGACATATTGTTCTAGCCAGGTACCACGTTTTTATGCTATACTCACTGTTGGGAAGCTTTTATTATTATATTTTCCTATGAAAAATGTACTTTACTAAAGGATTATGATGCTGTAGTATTTTGCAATACGGGTTCTGTAGTGGGTAAGGCAGTAGTACTGGTTTTTGATTTCACGAAGCAACAAACAAAATAAGAGTGCCACTGCAAAATATATTTTTAAGATTTTGTTTTAAATGGTGCCAGTCGGCAAGTGGTGTCTTAATGAGTATAGTATTAATGGGGTGACAAATGTTTATTAAAGGTCAGATTTTTAATATAGTGTTTTTAAATTGCAATTTAATTCTTCACTGTAAACAGAGAATTAATTTCTTTCGATTAGTTTAATGCCATGTTTTACTTTCATATTATTAATAAAGCGAAGTGTTTATTGCTGAAGGAGGAGACGACTGACCATCAACTAATTTGGTAACATGGTCAGCAGTGTATAGGAATAGACATTCGTCAGAATTATTTTCCCTGTTGCCAAGTGGACAACAAGGCAACAGCTGCCATGCATGGTATTGCCTAATTAAATAGTGTACAGTTAATAGGTTTACTAAAATCTACTTATTGCGTTAAGAATACAGTTCATTGCTGGGAAAACAGTGGATAAACAGTGAAGATGGTACTAATAAGCACTGTTAGAATAGGGCTGACGACTGAAATACACATGAAAATATGCATTTTTCTGAAATTTGGACACAATCTGGTTTACGGGAAAGTGGTATAATGTATAACAAGAGCCCAACGCAAACTACACAAAACTATTTATTGAGAAAGCAGTAATTTATCATCACCAGTTTCCGGAAAAAATCACATATTTCCATCCCCCGAGCGACTGGTTACTGTAACTACGGTGACGTCAGAACTCCACCCATGAAACAGGTAACATTCAACGCCAACAAGTCAATTTGAAATGAGCAGACTATTCGTTTAGAGTCGTACGAAGAAGGGGTGGAAGGTAGGAATATCATAATGAACTTGAATAGTGTGAGTTGCACTTCCCCCCCCCCACAAGAGAAAAAATTCATTGTCACTGAATTTAAAACAAATACAACTTCAAATTACAGGAGTAATCCTTAAATCCGAAAACACGAGACGTCGGATGGACCTATGATGCTAAACTTGGTGAACAATCGTGCTGAGAAGCATACAATATTCCTTGTGGATTTTACTACAGAAACTTTGGAGGTTCCATGGAAAGGGCAACAACTGAGATCAAAAAGTAACGATGAAATTGTTATAGTGAATTAAATTAAAATTGTATAAAATTGTACATTGTACAAAGAAAGCCTGAAGAGTTCAAGTTGCACCTCCCCCAAAGGTAATTTTGAAATTCGAAATGATTATTTAAACTACAGAAAATTGACAAAATAAAAAGCCAATAGCAATTTTACATCCTTAAACTTAAGCGAATTAAATAATAAAACAGTAGTTAAGCGTAAATAATTAAACCAACAAACAAAAATAACAATCGTATTAGAAACTAATCCGTTTTTACCAATTGTAAAAACTGATTAGTTTCTTCTGTAAGTTTCAGTTAGGTTATATTTAAATCGTATCCACATTTCAAAAGCTAATTTTTCAGTCAAATTTGTCTCAACTGAGTTTAATAGTTACAAGCAATAGCTAAAGAATGCCTTCAGGATAAGAAGGCATTCTTTACACATGTATTATACTACACTACCAAAAGTCACGGAACGCCCGTAAGACTACACGAATTTTGTGACTACGAAATATGCAATGTAATATTGAATATTTCATGGGATTCATTTCAATCGTGTATGCTAAACAATGAGGATACAGCAAGAGCTAATAGAGGTACGATAGTTGGGAGTCACGTAAAGAAAATGCTTGTGCGTTCTGCTCAGGAATTAAACGTTCCCAAGTCAATATTTGGCAATTTGCTGAAAAAGCAGAAGTACACGGGTGACAACGATGGCTGGTTGTATTTAGCAACAACACTTCTAGAGAATCTGAGTTTGGAGCTGTGAGCGGCCACAGACAATGTGGCAGATCGCTGCTAGATTACGATACGTAGAGAGCTACAATACAAAGGCCTTTATTAGCAAAAGCAAATGCACACCATCGATTTTCATGGTGCAAAGCACCCTATAATCTGGTCCCTGGAGTGACGATCAACGCTACATACCCTTTCAGGCTGATGGACCTGTTTGGGTATAGAGGACAACGCGTACTGCCAGAGCGTATATTGAAGGTGAGAGGAGGAAGATTGTTGTTATTTAGTTTTTAGGAGCATTAGCAACTAAGGCCATATTGCTCCTAGGATATGCGGTGGTCAATCACTGACCTTTCCACATCCTCCGTATTTGTTGTTGGTCACGGACTCGAACCCCGGTCTAATTAAGAAGCGTATGCTACGCACCGCTGCTTCTGCCCATCTGGCTACGGAGGCGCCGAGAGGAGGAGGAGGGGTAATAGAGTATTTATGTGGTATGGACCAAGTCCATTGGCCGCAGTTATTCCTGACAATTTCCTTAGGAGTTTGAAATAAACATTTAGCGGTTTATATTTGATTCTGAGTTTAGTATTAGCTTATTCTTGTGAATTCTGCTTTGCATTACAAATAGCAAAGAAAACGTTTTGAGATTTGAGTTAACTGGTTACGGTATTTGTCTGTTGTAAGAATGGAGATGTCATTAGCATAAGCGATTAACTGGATAGACAGAAGAACTTGGTTGTTGAAAAGAACAAATAGGATAGGTCTGCAAAGTGAGGCCTGCATTCTGGAAAAGTTGCAAATATCAATATAAAACTTGTTTATTTTTATAATAAATGGTCGAACAGTGAAATCCTAAAGGGTAAGATTAGTGAAGATAAACTTAATGAATTTGTGGTATAGCTATGATATATGCAATTGAAGAATTTTTGATTCTTTTGCTAATAGATGACCGGATTAATACGAAGAAAGATACGAATCTGCCATGAAGAACCTGCTCATATACCTTTTAATGAAACTACAGATGTCAGATAAAAATAGTTAGTTGAAAGAGTTGAAATGGGGTCTTTGGAATAGGAACAGTGCGTTTTTTTTAAAACTGAGATTAAAGTTTGTAAGATTGAAGGAAAAGAGAAGACAGTTATATTTACAAAATATCAAAAACATGTAGAGAAAAGGACATATTTTTTTCAGCATAGAAGCAGCTGTTGCACCGAAATCAGAGGCTCTTTTTCTTTCATTTGATTCTCCGAATATAAAATCTGATTAGGGACTGGGCCAAACTATCAACCCCGACTACTGTGGCAAGCACTTCATTCCAGTGATCTATAGCATGCTACTTGAAAGTGAATTTTCTGAGATCCAGCTTTTGTGTTACTCCCCAAAACTTTGTGTTTTTGCCCCCTTGGTCTCTCTCAGAGAAATTATACTCTTTAATGTCAGAGAAATTATACCTCCCTCATTCATGTTACTCATTCAAAAATTAAAATACATCCATCTCAGTGAGTTCACATATGAATTCAAAATATTAATTAACAGAGAAAGTTTGATATAACATTTATAAAATGATGTGCTTACATGTTCAGGTAAAGGTTATAATTGACAGATGAAAACTTGTATGATTATTTACAGATACTTACGACTAACACCGGGATATTTAATATTTATCTAACGCTTATAAACGTATTTAAAAATTCAGGCTGGAATTGCATTCAGTTTTATAGAGTGAGAATAAAGTATATTCTCTAGTACCAGTCATTTCTTTTGAAGAAACAAGGCGTGCTGCAACATGCCTATTGAAGATTGGCAGTAAGATGTGACTTTCTTATGATGAACTGCTCATCACAGTTACTTTGCTCTTGTACAACATGCGCAGTGCAGTGACTACTGTGGTATATCTCAATAAATTAAGTGTTCTTGACTGCGTATTTTTTTTATTTTTTTAATTCAGATGAAGTAAAAGTTCCATTCATCCCTAGACAGCAATCAAATGCTAGGAGGGTAAACAAAACCACAACATAGCAATAAAAAATCTATATTGGGAAAGATACAAGGCGAAGACAGATTATATTCGACATAGATGCTCAATATACACTCAGCGTCTGTCCAAGCACAGTGCAGGGGTGCTGTAAGCTGACTGGAATAGGAGAAGGAGCACAGATGATCCTCAATTACTGAAGCCACGTAGGACGATGATGATGAAATGAAGGTCTAAAGTTGCAAAATAGCGTAGGTATCTGCAAAAACTTTTGTTCTGTAGACCTTGTCAACACAAATATCCCGAGGGTTGATGTTTAAGTCGTTGAGAAGTCCAATCGTGTTTGCTGGGAACATATGACTGAGCGAGCTGATTTGGCTGAGAGCAGATCGGATCACAGATGTTTGCCGATCACTTATTCTTCTGTTATTCTTGGGCAGGATGATGAGGCTATCGATGCTGGGAGCGTCTAGTTTACCGGAAATGAGCTTAGAGAGGGTAATTATGTTGCCAGTGGTGATAATTTTCTTCCAAGGGGTCATTCCATGCAGGGAATGTAGTATACCCCTAGAGATAGAAAGTTGCTGACCTGGCTAGCCGGGTGCGTAAAGTGCCTGCCTGGCAACCCAAAGGTCGCGGGTTCGAATCCCGCCTCGAGCTTGGATCAAAGTAGTGCAAAAACCTTGGGAGGTGCATTATGGCCACAGAAGCCGATGCGTCGACAACTACCAAAAAAAAAAAAAAAAGAGATAGTAAGGGATGTCCTGAAATCCTATTGAGGGATTAAAGAAGCCAATACTCAATCCCTAAGAACTGCCGCATGTAGGTTGCAGAGGCAGAAGACCAGATTTCCGATAGGCAGAGAGCCACCGGTACTACAGAAGATCGGATATACTTAGTTTGCTATTGCGGTAACCCACCAGTTCCTGTCGAGTTGACCCTTTGGGTTCCTGTCGAGTTGATCCAAAGGGTCAACTCGACAGGAACTGGTGAGAAGAATTTGTTTCTAGCTTCCTTGAAGTGCTCCTGAAAGACAGGTTCGAATCGCAGACCAATCCTGTGAAAGTTGACAAGTTTAATTTGATGTCCATTTATAGAGATGTGCATTGGGATTATTCTTCTCCTTTTTGTAAACGTCATCCAGGCAGATTTTTCGACATTTAGTTCAAGACCAATATATAGAAGAAAGGTGCTTATCTCAGATTTGTTTTGTTGCAGCTCTTTCGATAGACAGCGTTTGCTCCGGCTGATCAGAAAGAATGAAAAGCTTCAGATCGTCGGCATATGATGTCATGGTTTGGAAACATGCTAGCAGAGGTTCCAAAGCTACTGCGAACAGTACTGCTGACAAAACGCCACCCGGTGGAATCCCCTCTGAAGATAGTAAAGGATCGTAAGAGACCATTGTGCTCAACAAGGAGTCGTCTTTATTGCAAAATTTTTTTGAATACAGAGAGGAGGTTATCGGAGATCTTGAAGTAGTTTTTCAAGATGTTAAGTAAAGATGTGATGGATATTCTATCATATGCAGATTTAACGTCAATATTAATTGTCGAGCTGCGTTCGAGAATTCAAAGCTTCCTGTATGTGAAACAATGTTTGAAAGAGATTGGTAGTAGTAGATCTCCCAGGAATAACGCTGTTGAAGGTGGCAAGGTCTGTGATGAAAACAGTGCTCAATAAGTTGCGCTAGGATTGTCTTTTCAAAAAATTTAAGGAGCGAAGAGCCCACTGAGATCGGGCGAAAACCTTTTGCAGTTTTAGGCCTCGAATTCTTTGGAATGGGTTTGACGCAGTAGTGTGTCCAAATTTCAGGCATAGCCGATTTTCGCACAGTTTCCTTGAAGATATGTAAAAGAACATCAACAATGAAGACAGGATATTTTAATGATAAACAAGGGAAATCCACAGGCCCGACGATAGCTTTGTTTGGTAGTTGGTTGATAACTTTCATCAGATTTTCCTTCGTGATATTAAGCGTAGACAGGGGAATCAAATCACATAAAGGGATGGAGAGGGGACGATTAGATTCCTCCTTTACGGAACTCTCACTAAAAATATTGTCCCCCAATTCGATGAAGAGGCTCTCATCCATCCGAATATCCCTGTGGTGCTTTACAAATGGCCGCTTTGTGCACACTAATTTGTTAGCTATATATCTGTTGCTCACGTGTCGTTTTTGCTTCAGGAAAAATGCACGTTTCTTTTTAAAGTTAATAAAATCATGTGTGATTCCAGAACACTTCCATTTCCTGAAGGCACGCTGCTTATCTAGGAAGGCCGGCTTACGGTCTCTTGAGAACCATGGTTTTGTCCATTTAGAGATTCTGATGGTTTTTGAAGCTCCTTTAATAGCCATTGCCGTCAAGTGGGAAGCAAGGCCATTAGTGGCTTCTTCAGTTGGCAGGGTGAAAAGTTCATCCCAGTTGGTTGAGGTGAAAACTCAAAATGACATCTTGTTTGATGAAATTAACTGAAAAAATGGTTTTGGTTAGAACTTCATCATCTGGATGCATCGACGGGAACGTAAAAACAAAGGTTAGTTAGTGGTTGGTGGTCTGAATTAAAGGCAAGGGTGGGGATTGTGAATGTCAGGTCTGCAGTACGCTGAAATACTATGTATAACGTCTGGATGCCTCTTGTAGGCCGTGATCCAAGGAAATCTTGTCCTAAATTTTCAACGACGGTGATGAAGTCACGTATAGCTTCCGAGTGTCTAGGGGTAGGCATATTTAAGTCCCCAGTAAGAAAGGTAGGTTTATCAGCGGTGAGGTGGGTCGCAACCATGAAAGAAATTCACCATGGAGTCTTGGGTATGATCAGGTGGAAGATAAATTAGACAAATTTGGATTTGGTGCTTTCCACATGCAACGTTGACACATAAAGCTTCAAAGCGTTCCGTACGGCTGATCCTTGGGCAGGAAAGTGAAAAATTGCGATGGTAAATAATCATAACACCTCCCTCTCTTCTTCCTATACGATCATTAGAGGCTGCATGATAAGATGAGGTTCTCAGCAAAGTATCGAGCGGTTTATTGCAAGGCATCCAGGTTTCTGTAAGGCAAATAATCCACAATTCCTCGAGGAACAAGAATGATTGCAGGGAGTGGAGTTTATTTCAGACACTCCTGACGTTTTGAGTAAAAATTGAGCAGCGTTGACCGGATCCAATGTCTTCCGATCTCTTTAGTTGCTAGAGGCGATTTCTAGGGACAGAGACTCGGAATTTTCCCGAAATTCCCTGACCCTTGAGCCTAGCGGCCACAGTGAGGGTTAAGTATTGCAGCTAAATCAGAGGTTAAGCAAGCGACATCGAAAGATGTATAAGAATGGTGTCTTGTACGCATTTGACGGACACTAGCGTGCATTCCAGTCTTGCTTACATTCCAGTATCAAGCCTTGTTCAAAAAACATGTGCTAATCCAGGGGTAGATTTGACTTCCGTAGAGCCGCTAATCCCATGGATGAAACCGTCCTGCGCAATTATATCCTCTACTCTGTTATCAACGCAGGAAGTGGACATAACTTCAACGGCAGACATCAAGGAGAAAGTGGCATCATCAGGAGCAACTTCATGAAGTGTTGATGGGAGAAACCGCATGTACCCGGTCTGCGGAGGGAAATTTACGCTCTCACAATTCGGAGCTGTGTGTAGTAAATCTTCCTGATTGGTGAGCGGAGATGGCTGACTTGCAGGTTGCGGAGCAACTGGCCGGGTAGTATCTAGGATGGGTAAAAAGTGCTGCAATTCGAGCCCAGGTGCGAATGAGAGGCTCCTTCAAAGGCATATGAAGATCGCGTGTAGTAATTACAAATCATCAAGAGTTGTAATTTTCTGCACGTAGGGAATTTGCTTAGCATCTTTTGCGATTATGAAAAATTTTTGATTTAATAAATTGCTAACTATAAATTTGTAAAATATCATTTATAAATCGAATAGTATTGTGAAATAGTTCCTATTTAAATACTTAAACAGATACCATTTATCAATCGAATGGTATTTTGAAACTTTTACGAATTTAAGTTCTTAAACAAATACCAACGAAAAGAGGGGTGAAATGTCATTTTCGCATTAATTCCGCCTAAGTGCAACTTCAACCTCCACTTTTTCGAAAAGAGTATTTTCTCGTTTATTGTACCTTCAATGAATAGTTTAGTTTCTTATGAAATGCATTACTCTAATTGCAGAACAGTAATTTTTATAGGATACTTCGAACCATTTGGTTGCGTGCTGTAAGAAGCAAAATCAAACAAGAAAATATTTTTTGCGGCTGAATCACGGCATGCTTTCAAAATCACCGCACACTGCTGTCTCAGCTTGATTTATGAGGTAAGGAAATGCAAACTTCCATTATTATTATTTGTGGTTCTCTGGTTTTTCAGACTAGTTACTTATGCTAGCGTGACTCGTGGAATCATTCGTTACCGCCGTAAAGTTCACAGATGTGCACGGATAATGAATGCGCTACTTAAGTGTATCGATGTAATAATTTGATATCAAAAAGTGTGATTTTTGGCTATTTGAAGGTAAAAAGTATATAGTGACATATGAATTTCAAATTATTTTCTGAAATCAGGTTGATTAAAATATATTTAGTTATCCTTAGTAAATGTTATGAATCGCTTTCCGTGTGAATAATTAGTAACAGTTTCCGAAATAGTTTTGGCCACTGACTACACCGAAGGTCATTTGCTGATTTGTCCATTTAATGGCCCCCTGGTCGCAACCTAAAGGTTTTGCGCCATATGGTCTATTAATTAGCACAATCATTTTATACTTATTTCGTAATGATCAGGTATAAATTTGTTAAATCCGTTGCGTTAAAAATAGTGGCTATTTTATTATTTATATATTAATAAAATAAACAGTTATAATTAAATTAATTTATCAATAAATTAAACAAAGCCAGAACTCAGGATGGTCCATGAAATCTCCCTCTTTAAAAGTATTCGGATAGCATCATTCTCCCTTCCAGTCTAATCAAATCAAAACAATAGCATGGAATTCTGCAGCATATAAAGCGTCCATAAATGACGTGTATTTTTCTGTATTTGGATGTCTTGAAGCTGAAATCCAGAAGATTCCATTCTTTTACATAAGATGATATCAGAAGCTCTGCATTAGATTTGGCTACATCGTAAGTCCTTCACTAAGTCATTCAATTCTTGTTGATTAAGGAAATTTTGCGCTTTACTTGAACAGCTTTATAATTATACTGTTCAACAGAATCATCTTCCAATTCTGAAGATTTTTTTCTGGAAGTTGGATTGGGAATTGGCAGGTATTTATGGCAGCGGAGCAATATATGATAGTATGCTGAGATACGTTCCAGTTTTTTTGAACCGGAGACATTCCGAACTTGGATATATTCACCATGTAAAAGTAGCAGTTGTTACGTTTTTTCGGCTCTTCATATTCGAGATATAAAAAAAGGCGTACGCTTTCGACCGCCACAAAATAATCCCTTTTAATGCTGACCTGAAACCACCAAAAGCAGACATAAGCTGTGCAAAACTCGCATTGATCACCCATAGGTTTCAAAGTAGGCTTCATTTGCGCTGCGAACTTTGGTGCCACCACGGTAAGGGTTCAGCCGCTTTGGAACTATATAATATCTTCGAACATACAAGAGCTGCTATTACTATAAGCGGACATAAGCTGTGCAAAACTTGTCTGGATCACCTACTGGCATTTCAAAGTAGGCTTCATATGCACTGCAACATTTGTTGCCACCCGCTTTGGAACTATATAATCTAATCGAACAAGAACGAATCTAGATGTACACCTTCATTATAAAATTTTTCCCATTTAACTCCTATAAATGCTGCCAAAACATATCGACTCTAGAGAAAAGCCAGTGAAATCGTTGGATTTGGCACAGAAAAAAGAAACAGTTAAATATAAATTATTTTTTCCTTGTATAATATTGAAATAAAAAAAAAATGTCAGTTATTTGACTTCATATGTTCGAAGTCAAGTATTTTTAAATATAAAAAATAGATTACATTTGCATAGCTTACGCGTATCAGATAACCACTTTTTTGAATTTAAGAAAGTTTTTTGTCGCGGATGCATTTGCAGGATAAAACCGTTGTAAAAATGTTTTATCTGAAAGAAGACTGCTTTTATTCTTTATAAAATCACTCAGCTTTAATTAGGAGAATGAGCAATTACTTTATGCAGTTATTGCACTACCATTCTTTAGAATGAAATAGATTAGAAAAATTACACTGGTTTTTCATTCCACAGTAGTAAAAGTTGCAGATTCTAAAGGAAATTGATCCACTGATTTCAAAAATACCAAAATTGTCTGTCATGTCTTCATTAAAAGATCCACTAAATTTTAGTAAATTAATGAAACTATCAATTTCATATCATACATACATGCATATACTATATTAAAAATTAGTCTTATTCATTTTAAAATACTTGAATCTCATCATCAAACTCTAAAGCTTCGCCTTGTCGCTGCAACCATACATCTCTGTCTACTGCTGAACGTTTCATTTTTTCATATCCCCTAAAGTTTAGTTTCCTCATTAGGTTTTCCAAAATTTTCTTCCTTGGTCGTCCCCTTCCTTTCTTTCCCAATATTTTTCCTTCTGAGATATTCACTAAAAATTTGTTATGTCTTAGAGTGTGCCCTAAAAATTTAGATTGTCTTTTTTCCGCCATCGTGAGTAGCTGCCGCTTTTCTTGCATCTTGTTTATACAGATTCGTTGGACCGTCGCTCGGTCCAGCTAATCCTCAACATCCTCCTCCAGACCCACATCTCCAATGCCTCCAGTCTCTTGATATCTTGCTTTCTTGTTACTGAAAGTTTTCTTGGTGATTCTTCTTCTGACCTCTGTAGCGCACCGGTTGTCCTGGCTAATGAAATTCCCCAAATAACAAAACTGTTCCACTTTATTGTTCCCCATTTTGATGGTTGTTTGAGGTTGTTCATCATTCTTGGTGACAAGTATTTTAGTCTTTTGTGCATTTATCTTTAGACTTATCTTGTAGCCTTAATGATAGCCTTTCCAACATCTTACACAGCTCCTGCTCTGAGTCAGCTAATAATGCTATGTCGTCTGCGAATCTGATGCAGTGAATCTGTTGTCCATTAATCTTGATACCCTTCGCTTCCTGCTTATTTTTGTTATGGATTCCTCGATGAACATGTTGAAAAGGTACGGGAATAAAGAGCAACCCTGCCTCACACCTCTCCTGATCCTTGCTTCCTTTATGGTACCATTAATATCTATTTCAGTACGTTGTCTTGTACAGATGCAGGATAAGCCTTCTCTCTCCAACCCAGGGCAAAGTTTTTCATGACTCTGAACAACTTCTTCCAATTTACGTTATCAAAGGCTTTTTGTATATCAAAAAGAGCAATGTATGTTCTCCTATTCATTTCCATTCTTCTTTCAAGAATTGTTCTCATTGCTAGAAGCGCCTCCCTTGTCCTTGTCCCACATCCAGTTCGGAAGCCAAACTAATCTTGATCGATGACCCTTTATATTATTTTCTTGATCCTGTTCTTCACTACATTTAAGATGATTTTGGATGCATGGGACAGTAGGGTTTTCTTTGGAAGAGTGATTGTTCTGCTTTTATTAAAGTCATCTGGGATTTCACCACTTTCATAGATTTTTTTTTTGTATCACTTGATAAAGCCTATATTTCATGTCTCCTCCCATATTCTTGAGTTGCTCCGCCTGAACATTGTCTGGTCCTGCTGCTTTCTTGTTACTTATTTGACTTAATGCTAACTCAAATTCGCTGCTTGTAATTGTTGGGCCTTTAGCGTCCTCTTCCACCTTGTCTTCTTTTTCAATATAGTCGTTCTCTTCAATTGTTTCTTCTTCACAGTAGAGTTCTTCTAGATATTCCTTCTAGAGTTCTTCTAGATATTCCTTCTAGAGTTCTTCTAGATATTCCTTCCAACCCTCACCAATTTCCTCTGGGTCCATCAGTAGGTTCCCTTGTTTGTCTTTAATCATAGTGTTCCTCGTTTTGGGATTTTATTGTAATGACTTAATCTTTCTATACGCTTTGTCTGTTCTTCCCTTTGTAAAGTCCTCGTCAATGTCTTCTGCCATTTTATTCATCCAGTCTTGTTTTGCTTCCCGACATTTGATTGTAATTAGGTTCTTTGTGTATCTATAGTTCTCCTGACCTTCCTCTGTGGGTGTTTTCCTATATTTATTACGTCTTTGTATGAGTTCTAGTATTTCTTCCAGTGACCTTGGTGCCGCTTTTTCAACTTGGATATATGCCCTAAAATAAAAGTGTTCCTTGCTCATCAGATGCATTTCCAAAATTTCTAGGAAAAAAAAAAAAAAAACAGATGGAAATCAATTTTCAAAGATATTCGGCTACCCATATCCACAGTTGACACCAGAGATTTATAATTATCTTCTTTCCTTTTTTCAAGTAATCCATGCACAACTGTTCTGAACCAAGCTGCTAGTTAAACAAAGCTATCCTGTAGCTTTGTTTTAAATACTGTTCATTATATTTGAAGACCAGTGGATATTCTTTCTTTCAGTTTTGCATTTGTTAAATTGGAAAAAGCTTCTCCTAGGTAGCAGAATCTACTTCTGTCTTAAGAGCCTTAACAAAATTCTTCATTAATCCAAAGCGTTATATGAAAATAACTAGTTGAACATGTATTACTTCTCCTGAGTAAAACTTCCTCCCCATTTATCTACTGCTGCAAAATATTAATATTTTTTCTGTTGCATGACTGTCCCATAAACGTAGAAAACAACACTATTTTGTGACACCTTCCTGTAGACCAGTGAGTATCCAATTACATTAAGATCAACACAGGTAATCCAAACAAAATTATAGTACTTTATTGTACTCTTGATCTTGGACATACTTTCCTATGTTTCTTTCAAGGGAACAGTAAAATGTATTTTCATTGTACAGCAAATCTTTTTTAAACTTAATTTAGAGGCGTAAATAAATATACGCCATTCATTAGATTCGTGTTCAATGCGCAGTTTGTTAAGAAGACAACTAAAATCTTTGCAGAAACTCATACCCCTCTTCTATAACGAAAAATTTGAAAACACTGACTTTTCGAGATATACTGTAATCTTATATCCTGATCGAAGTTACTTCCGCTGTTGTTACCTGGAACCAAGGTCTTTAGATAAGTTTAAATTACGAACAAAGTTATCCAACTGTTCTTGATTAATGAAGTGCGGTTCGTTATAATTTTCTGGTTGGTAGTCTAAATCCGTTGAATTGAACGGTATAACCAAGTTAGCAACACAGGAATCCTCGCTTATTCGATCCACATTTTCTTTTTCACATGGTTTTGGAGGATCTGCTATCAGCAGGCTTTCATTATGCGGAACAGACCGTATTGCAGATGGTGTATTGGGATGCTGTGCTTGCTTTTCTAAACATCCCTGTTTTTTGCCATACAGAAATAACTGTCGACGTAGTTTTTTCTACACAATAGGAACAACAAAGGCATTGTTTTAAGATTATTCGTTTTTATTTAATTGCTCTGTGTGGAGTCTAGAGATTTTTTCGTCGAGATGCTTAGATAAATCTTTGTGTTTTTGTGGATCGAATGGAGTTTAATCGAATCATGTTCTAAAAATCGCATTGATTTGATTTAATTTTCCCAGTTAGCCACATGCAGGAGATAGAGCACGATATGTAGAGCCGAAGTTTTGACCAGATCATTAATCTTACAACGAAAATACAAAGAATAATGTACCTTTAGCGGTACTGTAGATTTTCTTCCTCTGAGTTTTCGTTGTAAACTGTGTATACACAGTAAAAACTGTTAGGTTAGTAGAAAGTGTCTGACTCAGGGTGATTCAGACACTTTCTGCTTAAATATTTTAATAATACAATGCTAAGAAAAACAGAAGAAAGAAAATATGCGATAGATACGCAAGTAAAGTGCACGCGTACTCAGTACAACAATCTTTAGGTTACTTTAAGAGAGGTGAGAGGCAGACATTCAAGGTTGAAAGTGTTAACCCTCCCCAGTATTAGTGCCAACTCTGAGCACCTGCAAACATTATTGTTTATAGGTAACACAACAATCAGTGTCATATGTACTTCCCAAAACTATAATGTCAACGTGTTACGAGTAAACACAAAACCTGTATATGCAGAATTTTAAAGAATTTTATTCTAAACTTACTCATAATAACTGACTGTGGACAGTTCATCATATCAACAATATGTTGATAAACGTATTTAGTAGAGCTAAAAATCATGTTGGCCACTGTTATCGTACTTTCTTAATCGGTTCTGTGTATAATGAAATGTGATGCACAACGCAATTAAACATTTAAAAATCGTTCTTAAGGGCTTTTATTTTCACTGCACAATTTGTTCCTCTACCCCAACTTCCCACAGTTTTCTACTTAGTCTGGTAGAAAAACAGAAGGAAAAGCAAAGATTATGCAAATAACAGAAATTGGCTCGTTGTCAACCTGTGTCTATCAACGCTACTTGACTTTTAATGAGATTAATTGGGTCTTCGCCAAATACTGCGTCCTAATCCTTTGACGTTTGATGGTAATGCTTCAAAAGATTTGCACAGATTTGAAGACCATTTTCTCATATATTCTCATATGTTACGCAAATCATATGCATATTTAGTGTATTCGCAATTGAATGAATCACATCAAATATTATATAATATATTATATGATGCATAATATATTATTTGCTATATTGTATTATTATGTATTAATATAATATATCATAAATAATTTGATATAATATTAATTTCAGTGTATAGCGACCAATTTCATCTGGAACAACTGCAATACATAATGTTTATCAGGCTTTAGCAGTTATACTATTAGTTACCATCGCCATTCTCACGTGTCATTCATATCTTGTGGACGAGGCCTGGATCCGAATCACGTGGAAACAAATTTTTATGGGTGATTTTTTTTTTTTTCTTACCTCGGCCCAATTAGTCGATCTCGATAGTTACATGGCTTTGTCTGCTGGAAACTGTTGTTTTGTTCAATAAGCAGGTAACTCGACCAAAGAATACTGACATAAATATAATGGAGAGAAAAAAAATTCCGTTTTGAGAGACTTGAAGCAGAGTTAAAAGCAATGTCATATAAATCGTATGCCCGTGTTTATGTAAGTTCCAGGTTTGAGTATATTATATGAATGGGATGTTATCTGTTTCCATGGCTTCAATATTGAACGGGGTGCCGTCCAAATCACCTTCGATTTCTTTAAGACACTTAAAACGTAGTGATCCGTAATATCTTGTTCTTCTATGTGAGGTTTTTAGCCATAATTGTTTATCATCATTGCTCTTCAGAGCTTTAGTTACTTTTTCATCCTTTTTGTTTTGCATGCTATTCTTTGCGTAAGGAACAGAGGTATCAGCTACCCCTTACACGTTGAGGGCGGGATATCACGTTTCTTCAAGTCCCTGAAAATCACTTTCCTTTTGAAGAACATTTTAAATTAATTAGATAGTTCAACATGTTTCTGCTAGCCGGGTGGGTAAAGTGCCTATCTGGCAACCCAAAGGTCGCGGGTTCGAATCCCGCCTCGGGCTTGGAATACTGCAAAAACCTTGGGAGGTGCATTATGGCTACAGAAGTCGATGCGCCAACAACTACAAAAAAAAAAAAAAATCAACATGTTACTAAAGTTTCTGGTCAATCTTGCTTTGAATTTGTTACGCTTGTAAAGATAAAGAATTTGTGGTATGGCAAATAGACTTATCCTTAAAAAATAAAAATATAAAACAAATATTTAATTTTTTTTTCAAACATTTCAAATAATAATTATTTATTTATTCAGAATTAAATATTTATTAATGAACACTACAGATTTCTGGATATGAATATTTTTAGTTCTGAGGTGTGGAAATTAAAGAAAAAAATTTTATTGAGGTGGACATGATGTAAAGAAGTGTTGGAAACTCTGACTTATAATGCATATTATAGTAGACATAGATATAATTTTTTTCCAGTAGCCTTTTGTAATTTTTGCTTAAATAGACAGAGATCTACATGGATATCATATCTTTTAAAATCACGAGTATTTCATTCAGGTTTAAAAGACTCATTTTAGAAATGACATGGATTTGTTGGAACGAGTGCAGAGAAGAGTAAGTAACAGGATTAGTCAGGGCATAAAAGGACATTCTTATCACGAAAGACTTGTTCTGTAAATTGCAGCATCTCGAAAGTAGGCACGTGTGAGGAGACCTGGCTTGAAGTGTTCAGATTTTACATGGATTGAGTAAACTAAATGCGGATAGCATCTTTACACTTCTGTCGACACATAAAGGAGCATACGTTTAAATTAGTTGCGGGTATAAGTTTAATTAGATGGTTTGAATAAATTTAAAGAAAGATTAGGGAACTTATTAGAAAAGAGGGACAAATGAAGTGGTAGTGCTTTTAATGTTGTATATATTTTTTGACACTCACCATCATGAGTGTTCTACTAAGGGCAGGTCAAAGCACACAATTCGAAAACCTCCCTCTCCATATCTTCCTATCCTCATCCTTCCTCTCTCCATATTCACCATGCCTTCTCAATTCATCGTCTCCATCTGGGCTTCAAATTTTCGCTTAACCACATTCTTCTTCTTCACCAATCATTACCTCGCAACACATGTTCAATCCAATTTCTCCTCTGCCTTCTGTTTATTTCAGCCAAACATCTCTTCTCATCCGCCCTTCTCCAAACCTTGTCATTGTTCACTTCCTTTCCCATTCTCCTCCATACCCACATCTCAAAATTTTCCAATATTCTAATATCTTCCCAATGTCCCCATTGTCCAGGTATCTGCTCCATAGAGTACAGCACTCCAAACCACAGTGCCAAGCTTTTCCTTAAAACAGTTTCAAATCTCTTACATTAATATCATTCGTTACTCAGAAGCCTTTTTTACGCATTGCTTTTATTATTCACCTGCTTCTCATTGTTTCTTCCAACAAAATCTTCCAAAATATTTATACTCGCTCACCTATTTTCTCTTCTCCTATTTCACTGTTTAACTCACGCCTTTCTCTTTTCACCCTCATAACTTTTGACATTGCAGTATATATTCTCACCACAAGCCTATCCCGTCAAAATTTACCACCAGTGCCATATTATCTGTAAATTTAACACTGTCGATAACCTTTCTGTCCCCCCATCACCCCTACACTAACCGCATAAAATTTTCCTTCATCCATATTTCCTATCAAATGTGTCTTTAACCATTTCGTCTACGTATATATGAAATAATGTCGGAGTCAGGCAACACCGTTGTCTCACGCCTCTTTCTATTTCTGCACGTTCAATGTCACTTTGTCATCTTATCATACCCCCATATTATTCCCAGTATGGTTTAATAATCAATCTTATTTCCTTCCAATCCATCAATCCATTCATGTCCTTTCCAGTATATTCAATAATTTAACCCGATCTACCAGATCAAAGGCCTTCTCCTAATCTATAAAACGTACGTATGCCTTCGCTCACTTTGTCTGTCAAGTCCTGTCACTATTCTCATCACACATGTTGCTTGATCTCTTGATCCCCGACCTTCCAGAAACCAAACTGCCCCGCAGTTTTGTCCCACCATTTTCTCCATCCTTTTCATCATCCTTTTATTTAATATTTGTAGCCTTATTTTTGCTGTGCTCGATACCAACTTATAGTTCTAAAATCATTCAATTTCGCTGCATTTCTTTTCTTTTCGATTGGTATTATTACTGTGGTAATATCATCATTACCACATTACCAGTGTGGTATGATTACTGGTAATGATGCCAAAGTAATAATGATACCAATAGATGGCAATTCCCCTTCATCAGCCGACCGGGCTAGCCAAGTGGGTAAAGTACCTGCCCGGCAACCCAAAGGTCGCGGGTTCGATTCCCGCCTCGGGCTTGGATCAAAGTACTGCAAAAACCTTGGGAGGTGCAATATGGCCACAGAAGCCGATGCGCCAACAACTACCAAATCAAATCAATCAATCCCCTTCATCATGTATTTCTGTTAATTCCCTTAAGCCTACTTCTGCCTATTAATCTTACAAACTACAGTGGAATTGCATCAATACTTGCTGCCTTATTTCTTTCGTTACTTAAATGCTGCTATTATCTCTTTCTCCATTAGCACTGGTTCGGAACAAACAGCCTGTATTGATACGTTATTTCACCTTGATACATTATTTCTACATTATTAAAATTATCCTTTGTCTGCCGCTCATTTGACCTTGTAACATCTTTTTTATAGCCCTCACATCTTCCTTCACCTTATCACCTCTTTTCTAAGTAACTCTACATTCCTTCTCTCTATAATACCCCAACTTCTTCCCTTTTTGTCCGTGTTGCTTTTACTTTAATGCTGCGATTCCTTACTCTCATTCATTAAATCGTATTTTCTTTCTGATACTTCTAATTCCCTACAAAACAGATCCCACCATTCCTCTCTTGTTTTGTTACTCGTCTAAGCAGAATGTTAACATCTGTATACCTTGTTCCGTCATCCTGTGTATTAGTATTTTTCCATTTCTCGGGGCCTCCGTAGCCAGGTGGGCAGGAGCAGCAGTGCGTAGCACACGCTTCTTGATTAGACCGGGGTTCGAGCCCTTGACCACCAAATACGGAGGATGCGGAAAGGTTAGGGAATGACAACCGCATATCCCCGGAGCAATATGGCCTTAGTTGCTAATGCTCCTAAAAACCAAATAACAACAACCACCTCCATTTCTCTGATCATATCCTATATCACTCATCTTTTCCGAGTCTTAATCCTTGCGGTGTTATCCTATTTTTCTCTTCAGTGATTTTCTTTATATTACTCGCATAAAAACTTACCCTCTTAAACTTACACGTATACCATTTTCACCTGATCATCCCTTTCCAATAATAGCCTTACCTTTAATTTCACTCCAGATTTATTCTTCCTTGTTGTTTTCATTCTTTCCATGTTCCACCTTGTATCTTTCTTTGCCTAGCTTATCTATCTTTTTCAACTTTAATTGTTATTCATTATAACAACATTATGATCAGATTATATGCCCAGACCTGGGTATCATAGCCCTTCGTACGATTTCTGTATCTGTTCGAACCAGCTTATATCAGATTGAAATCTACTTTCGTCACCAATCATGTGTCCTTTGTACCGTCTGAACCAAGTGTCTGTTATCATTTCCCCATTCTATTCACAAAACCTCCACAAACCAACTTTGATATTGTCTAATTCCTACCAAGCCAACATTATCCTATGTTTTCCTACCTAAAACAACGATGTCCTTTCGCCTATCAATCATTCATGATCACGAAAAGTCAGCGTACCTGATCTCTCTGAATTGTATATTCTAGTTGCTCATAAATCTCCTCAAACTCATCTTAATTTTTCCACTACTAAAATAATTATAAAAAAATTACCATGGCAAGTGAATAGCTGATATAAGGAGCAAAATTTTAAGTCTTCCTGTTTGGAAGAATATGATATGGATAACTAATTAGCCTTATATGCACAAAAAACTCTTAAAGGACGTTAATTGGTTCGAGAATACTATACTCTAATACTGTATATGGTTTAAAATATTATGTAGTTGAAATGGTCGTAATGGGAAAAATAAAAACCTACTTGGAAACTTTCTTTTGTGTACTTTGAGAAGAAAAATTCTGTCCACGCTGTTAAGAAAGGAGTAGATTATTTTTAATAAAAACACCGAATCCTATCAAACTTAATTTTCTCAAGGTGCTCTTAAATGGCAATAAATGTCAAGAAACTGAATTTCAAGATGAAACTTCAGTAATCTCATTAAAGAAACCCTTCATTAAAGGAAACGCTGAGGACAAAGAAGAGTCGTTTGCTTCCACTTTTGTTTAATATTTGCAGTAGGGACCAAAAGCAATAAAATGGTTCTCCTGGACATGACAATGCATATACCCGTAATCAATGAATAACAGCTGACATCTTGTAAAAAAAGTGTTGCTGTCACGCGAACCTGAAAATGAAGAGCACACCTGAGTAACATAATTAATCTGATAGGATAAGGTTATTTTGCAAGAAATATCGTGAAAAAACCATGGTAAAAATGAAACATTAAACTTTTAATGTTTCATTTTAGGGCAAAAAATGAGACTTTAATTATGCACGGGTACACTTATTTGGGTCCATCGGCCCGCGTTGATTACTTCGTTTGTGATATAAGGGATAAAAGATGTCCGTATAGAAATATTCTCTGTAGAAAAATTGTTTTCTAAGAAATTTAATAAAAAGAAAATTTATTAAAGAATGATTGAAATCTACAACTCATTATGTACTCAGCTAATCATTTTGATTGAGCATAACCCCTTCATACCTAGCTGTGAGCAAACTGATTTTGCTACTTAGTGCATCGACCTCATACTGTAGAGGAACTTCGCCGCGTGTTGCACTGGTTTGCACTACCTAAGCGACACTGCTGAGGAGGAGAAAGATATTGCTTTTTATTTAAAGTGTATGCAAATAAAAAGCGATATGCTTCTCCATTTATTGCCTTTTATTCAGAGTAATGCAACACCAAGGAATCTTTTGGCCTCCACAGTATGAGATTCATAAATTAAGTAGCAAAATCAGAAAGAAGCCATGCTCAGGTATAATGACTTCATACACTTTTAGGACTCATAATTCGAGGCTTTTCCTCTAACTATATCTAAACATTTAAAAAAAAATCTCGAGACGTGAATTATGAGACGGGGAGGGAAACTGATTGGAACGAAGTCAGGTCAGGATATGTTTATTGTTGAGTTTAATTGCTGCTGTTTTTCTAAATCATAATCAAAATTTAAGCCGTATTCGGTATATTGTGATAATTTTAATTTTTAAAGGGGACATTTTTACAAGTAATTCACTGGTGCTTATTTTGATATTAAATCACTTAATTACTTAAATAATTTAAATTTAACTTACAAATACAATTAATATAAAAATATAATTTTTTTAAAAATAATATTAATTTTATCTTTTACTTAAATTATGGATCTAACTTTCAAGAGAGTCCTGGATTTAACTTCATGTCCTGAATAAATTTGTGAGGATACTGATTTGACTTGGATTTCTCATTAGTACCCAGTAACATAAAAAAAATATATTTTTTTTAGATTGAAGTTTGGCAATAATTCATACAATCCAACCTTGTTATTTTGTTCCGAAATGTATATTTTTAATTATTATTTTTTTTTAAATATCAAAAGTTTGGCTTTTGTAACTAGGTCTACATAGGAAAAAAATTGGATATACACTGAGTGATCACTGAATTATGACCACCCCTATGATAACTGAATGGAACCCGTTGACCATGTGAGGTAGGAGAGTGCGAAGTTAGTCGACCTACGTAGCATAGATAAGGTGTCAGTGGTTCAGTAGGTAGTAAAGTTCCGAGCGTGATGGGTAAAAGGAAGGATTTATTGGACTTTGATAAAGGACAGATTGTGGGTGCGCGACGAGCTGGTGCCTCGATTTACCATACAGCTGAACTGGTGGGGTGTTCGAGAGCCGCCGTAGTCAAAGTGTACCAGGACTGGCTTCAAAATGGTCAAAAAACGACCCGGCAGCAAAACTGCAAAGGTCAGCGAAAGGTTGAAGTTAGAGGTGAGCGCCGGGTCGGACGACCCGTACAGGCGAACTGGCGCAGCACTGTCGTACAGTTGACTACCAAATACAACATGAGCCAACCCGAAACAATATCTGACGTCGCACGTATGGGGTATATCAGCAGACAGACCCCTACGACATCCCCTCCTAACTAAGTTTCATCGGCGTAAAAGACTCGCCTGGTGCAAAGAGCATGCAAGTTGGACGTTAGAAGACTGGAAGAAAGTGTGCTGGTCGGATGAATCACGTTATTTACTCCACACCGTGGATGGTCGTGTACGGATTTGACGTCAACAACATGAGACTCTTCTTCCATCATGCGTGGTATCAAAAGTGCAGACCGGTGGATTTTGTAAGGTGTGGGGCATGTTTCACTGGCAGGAACTTGGACCTCTGGTGCATGTGGAACGGCGTATCAGTGGTCTTCCCTATCGTCAACTGCTTGCTGACTGTGTACACCCCGCTATGTTACATTACAGCATTTCGATTGGTCTCCGACCTCCATCGATATCAATCCCATACAGCACTTGTGGGACACTATGGAAAGCCATATCAGGTGTATGGATACACCAATTACTTCCATACCTGCATTGCTAACGGCATTACACACAGCTTGGTTGGTCATACCTCCCTAACGCTTCTGGCATCTTGTTACATCAATGACAAGTCGGATAGCTGTTATACTGAGGGCAAAAGGAGAACCTACGAAGTATTAAGTACGTGATCATAATTCAGTTTATCACTGTGTGTGTGTGTATATATATATATATATATATATATATATATACACACACACACACACACACACACACATATAATAGCCGCCGTAGCTGAGTGGTCAGGGCACAGGTACATAAGTACACGTGCCTTGAGTGACCGGGTGCCCGTGACTGCTAAATACGATGCTGTTACTTGTATTCTTTCTATATTGTGAACTCCTCTGACCGTTTGGTCGTCCCGGAGTATAAACAAAAAATTTAATATATATATATATATATATAACATATGGGAAATTATGTCGAAAAATATGGAATTTGAGGAATAGAAAAAGAGTATCAGAACAGATTAATGCCATCAAAATAATGATTGAACATTACCTCAGTCTATATATTACACTATATTTATTTTTTAAAAATAGTGTAATCTCTCCAGTTTAAACTTAATACCAAAGGGAACTTTGGTATTAAGTTTAAACTGGAGAGATTTAATAAGAATTTGGAATATAAGTATTAGGGGTGAAAACTGTACTCATGAGGCCATAGGGCCAAGTATTTTGGTAACCCAAGTTGGACTTCATTATTGTACCCTATAAATATAGATTATATGTAAAAATTACATTATATAGTAATAAAATAGAAAAAATAAAATGATGTAGCAAATTATTGATTAGTGACAAATGGGCCTGGAGTACTGGGGTCCATAGTTTAATAATTTTTCAAATAGATATTTACAGTATACCCAGTATAAAATAAAATATAAGTACATTCAGTAGCTTTCGGAACACGTGTCCCTTTATCAACTGACAAATTTGAATACATTACAAGCAAAGTGTGGCACGTTACTCATGCGTCATTGATTATTGACTATTGATTATTGATTAAATTATTGATTGTTGGATGAACTGAATGGAACGTTAACTAGGGCTAGCTCCACTCAATATATCCTATCAATAATTGGCTGAGGCTCCTGTTTCTTATTGGTTTCTGTTTGCCATTTGCCAATTTGTCTAGGTTGAAATATACTGAGATATAATTTCAGTATAGTTTAATTACTTTAATATCCTCACCCTCTTTTAACCCATGCACAGTACTACTACTAGTAATAATACTAATATAAAATAACACTAATAATATAATACTTACTAATACTAACATAGGTGGTAGATAACTCTCATCAATCGGTACAATACCGCCACTTTGCTTACTGGAGGCTGAAACTTTTCGTGTTTGGGGTTTTCATAAAAAAAAAAAAAAAAACTGGAAAAGGCACGCATAACACGTTACAGGATGTAATGTGGGTGAAATAGTTGCTGACAATTCACCTGTGAGTTACAAACTTTTTCAAAGTACTGGCTGTCGCATGTATACAGAACTTTCTTTAAGTGATGGCGATTCTTTTCTGTGTGCTAGATGTAGGAAGTGTGCCGACCTTAAATTACTCTTAGGCGAGACTAGGTCTCTGAAAGCCTAGGAAAAATTCGAACTGGGAGCTCGACAGAGACCCGAGTGTCTGATTCTCTAACGAGCGACGTTCTCCCGAGTCCATTCCAATTTACTTACTTACACATTTACGAAGTAAAGTGGAGTATCTCATTTAAATTTCATTATTACAGTAAGACATTCTGTTAAACAACATACAAAATGTGAAGAAATTCACACTTATCAAACAACCTTATAAGACATTTAAATGGTACAAATTTAAATAAAAATTTGTACCATTTAATTAAAAATAATTAAAGTAATTAAAATTAA
This sequence comes from Mastigoproctus giganteus, assembly GCF_048544385.1. Lineage (NCBI taxonomy): Eukaryota > Metazoa > Arthropoda > Arachnida > Uropygi > Thelyphonidae > Mastigoproctus > Mastigoproctus giganteus. The sequence continues at coordinate 96,059,038 of NC_143580.1, forward strand.
ATAAACTAAAATAATATAACAGTAATAAATGTAATAACAATTGTAAAGGATCTAAATAAATATTTTAAACTAATTTAAGTAGCAGAAATGATGTAATTTACCATGATCCACAAAGCGAAGCATCTCATGAAGAGGGCTGTTTTTCTCCATAATTTGTTCTGTGTTCTATTTTCGAGGTACCTGAATTACGCGTAAATCTGACAGGTATTTTCGCTTTAATGTCAGGTAAAAGTGGAGAGTTAATGCAGACTGTAGATAATCCAGAATATTAATTTTAATCTCTGGGTGTACCTTCTGATAGCTAAAGGTTTCAATTTATATCTATGTTAATAAATGTATGACTATTGCTGTTCTAATGCTGGATTCAATCTGTTTTAGTAAGTATTTCCCCACATGGATCTGTATTTTTACCAATTTCTTTATAGGATTTTAAAAAATTGATATCTACACTGGACATATGCAACCTACGGCTTCATTAAAACCTGAGATTGAATAGTATTTTCATCAACTTAGAATTGTAGAGAGGCGATCGATTCGTTTAATGAACCAATCTTAAAATAGGATATTTACTATGTTAATTTAAATTAAAAGAACAATGGGCTGAAACTTTCAATGTGGAAGCATTTGATTCCACAGGAGGCTCTTTTACCAGGGAATTCAGTTGAAAGGGAAACTGAACCGTTAATAAATTCTACAATATGGACAGATGGAATGAAACCAGATCATATTCGCTAGGTGCAAAAATAGATGACGTTATTAACGAGGTGTCAGTTTTAAAAAGGGTGGTGGTGATTCATGTGCGTAATAACGACTTAGAACATAAACGAACCGATATGTTTGTTAAAATTAGGTCATGCTGGAAAAATGTCGCGAAAATGACAAAATGTTCTTATGTTTGCAATTTTGTCCAGACATGATATGAGGGAATGTGTGATGAAAGAGTTATGAATTAACTGTAGATTTTGAGGGACCGTGTTAAAGCTTATGGGGGAAATTTTTCGCACTGGCCTGCTCTGGTTAAAATAATAAATTCGTTTTGTAAAAATAGAATTCATTTGTAAAGAGGATTTGCAAGAGTTTTATCTAGTGTCATTGAAGAAGCCGTGAGGGTTGAGGGAAACTGGTAATTCTTAGGTTTAGAGGAGCTATTGGAATGACGCCGGTTAGTGATATAGGCCAAAATTGTACTTGCATCCTCCCCTGTGAGTACTTTGTATTCGAATTGTAATTATTTTATGCACAGAAAGAAACACTGAAATAAGTTCAGAAACAACCAGCAGTTACTGGAAACTTTGTGGGAAACAGCGAAAGGGATGCGTCAAGGTGGTAAAGAGCCAAAAGATACATTTGTTTTATTTATATAGTAATACCTGGAATATTGTAAATGACTTAAACGAATTTAAGCTTTTTATTAAGTTTATCACTGCTGATATAATTGGACTAACGGACACAGTGCCATCCAGAATTGGGGGGATCAAGAATTTAATTCTGATGATTACGATGTGTGGAAGGGGGCATTTTTCATCAAAAACTGTCTGAAAGCGATCAGACTGAATCCAGAGTAATATGGCTGTTCAATCTGTGTGGTGCAAGATGACATGCACTAGAGGGAATCGAGGTATGTTATAAACCAAAGGATTCTGAGGAGTATGACAGAAATCTCTATACACAATTTGAATGTGCAGTCAAATGCGATTGCCACATTAAGGGCCACTTCAGTCCACCCCTTATAGACTAGGAATCACTGGAGCAAACTGGGAGTAATAGTAAGATCCTTTGTTGGATGGGATAAGAGAATAATCATTAATAGACATACCTCAGGCTGAATAGAGCAGTTCCTCAGGGATCAGTTGAGGCTCGTTCCGTTTCTTATTTTCCTTAATGACATTGATGAGAGAGGCGAGGCTTCAAAACGATTTAGATTAATGCACAGATGGTCTGAAAAATGGTAACTGACGTTTAAGGCTTCTAAATTTAAGATTTTTCACGCAAGGAACAGAAATCCAAGAGTAACTTACAAGTTAGGGTGAGTGTAGTTAAGTGTTACCAGGAGGAAATCAGATACGAAATTTTCCACGCAGTATAAAAAAAAAAAAAAAAAAAAAACAGGGTAGGAAGGTGAATCGTGTCTTGTCTTCGATATACAGGATTTTCGCTAACATGGAAAAGGATGTAATTATATATTATATAAGTATTTATATAATATATACCCATTGCATTAATTATGTACTCTTTGTATAAGACAATGGTGAGACCACATTTAGAATATTGCTTTGAGTTCAGGAGTTCACAACTGAAGAACGATAGAGAACTTCTAGAAAGGATTCAAATGAGGACAACCAGATTGGTTAATGATCGATTCTTACACGAAGAACGGCTTAGAGGGTGAGGATTGCAAAGCCTGGAAAATAGACATCTTAGAGGTGACCTGATGAGGCCTGTACGACTCTTAAGGGAATGAGTAGAATGAACGAGGAAATATATTTTTATTGGTAAAAGAGAAGAATTAGGGGGACACATGGAAAATTTTGCGGAGTAACATCCTGCCTTCTGCAGAAGAAAGATTAATGGAATGAATTGCCTTCTGCAGCGTTCGATGTTTATAGTTTTATACAGTTTAAAGCGAATTGGTAGGTACTTTTTTGACACAGGGAAGTTCTATCATTATGAATGAGAGATTCTTTTTTTGCCAGATACAGATAAAGCGCGCCTTCTTTCATTATATCAACCATTATAATACTAACACTAATATTAATTATTACTGCAATAAAATTAGTTTTAAAATGTGTACGTCTTTGTTGTTGAAGTTAAGTGGCGCAATGGCTATATTACACTACATTTTAACTCGACGTTTTCTTATCCTAAAACTGAGTTTTTGCAATTAAATCGAAGTCATAATGTTGCTATCCTATGAAACGAAGCAGTTGCTAAAATTACAATTAAAATTAAACAGTCATTGTTACTTTTGTGTCAACTTAGCAAGAGCAAAAAGGGATCGTAAATCCAGCAAATTTATGAAATAGTATTAGATAGATTTGGATTTATTAAATAGATTTTGGGGTTTAGATTTTCAAATAGCATTCGAACTGAATGTCGTTGGTCCTTAGCTGCACTGAGGGGGTCTGGTAATAGTGACAGAGTAGAAAATTAAAATTTGCGTTAATGGATTGACTGTATGAATTAATGAGTTTTAGTTGAGACCAAATTGAGCGCGATACATCTTGTTCACAATTACATAAATGTGCGAAGTTTCTGGGTTCGAATGAATGATCATCTAGGATAACGTTTACTATTGCGGAAATTCTCGTTATATGACAGTGATTATGTGGGAAATTAAATGCACACGCTTGACTATTCTAAAATTTCACGATACAATTCGTGCTGTTGGTAATATTAATTCAATGCTGCTATAACAGTTTCATAACAATTATAGGCTCAATTTAGTGCAATATTAAACGCATGCATTTTGCCCAACATTTTTCTGTAGGATCTAATTCCTGTCTTACAGAAAAGAGAAATGATGCAGTTTAACTTTCATTAACATAACTTTGTCTAACTATAGTAACATTGGCCCATCATAATGTTAAGCTAACACACGAGTTACCTCAGTACTGCCCAGTTAATGCTTACTACTCTTCTGATTTCAGTGTACGTTTCATTAGTTTGCCATTCAACATGATGCTTGTCTATATTACTTGCTTCACACATTGTCTGTGTATTTTTATTATCCGTAAATGGTCTTTCTTAGTATTTACTTTTTTTTTTTTCGTAAAAGGAAACACACGAAACAATTTTTTAATAATACAATCTGTTTTGTGTATTGCGCATGTAGCGCCACCTATGTAGAGTAAATGAGGACGTGCATAAAACAAGACTTTTCTCAATTTACGTTTGATATATTAATCTAACAGATAAATAATTGCTAAAAATATATTAATTTAGCATATGTACTTTGACGGGAATAAAATTTCAACACAATTTTCTTCATACTAACGAAGATATGCTTATTAGTAAAAGAAAAGAATTTTGAGATACATAAGCACGTGTCGTAGTAGTTGAGAAAAATTATCTCAGATCGATGCATTTACCTGAAAGTAGTTACCAAGCAACCGAAGGAAACAGACATTACCGCATCATATTCCTGGTAAGAACAGCTTACCTCAGCAGTCTCACTTACGAAACGTTTAAATGAACTTATCAAGAAATAGTGTGTGGGCGTTTTTGTGTGGGATGCATTAGTACTAGGCAAAGTCCTTTCGTTTAAATTACATCATCACCAACACATTATTCGAGAATGTGATAAATTCCTCTTTTTCGAAGCTGAGTTCTCTGCCATATTAAAAGAAATCGATTTTCGGCTGATTCTTCATCGCTGTAATGCTAGTACATAAGCGCACTTATAATCTTAAGCTAGTGGAAGAAATGCCTTAAGAAAGTAATCGTGCAACGCATTTCTGTTATTTCTAAAGCCATCGTAGATCAAAATGGTGAGCGTTAACAAACCAACCAATAGTGCTAGTGAATAAATTCTGATATCGTTGAAGAAAGATGGCGATACTTAAACAACAAACAGTGGACACTGGATAAAAATAATTGAAGAAATGTAATCATAAAGGATATTAATTATAAAAATATATTTATTAGCGTTATAACAAACCGGCCAATAGTGACAGTGGAAAAGTATGAAACGAAAGAATTTTCCCCTTAATTAATAGAAAAAATAATTGCTAAAAATTGTTTTTAGAGAGAAATACTTAAGCGAAAAAGTCTTAATTTCTTTTTTTATACGTTTGGAGGCGTCACTCCGTTCAGTGGTGTTTGAGATTCATAAAATAAAATGTGCACACTGAACTCTTAAACCTTTTCCTTGTGTCATGTGGACTATCTTGGCGAAAGGCTTGTGTCTATCAACTTACAATTTCTACCGTTTTCTCTATTTGTGTATTTCCATTTGTATTATGTTATTCTAACCTTTCTCTCACACTGAATGAATAAATAAATTTCCATTTATTCACTAGATGGCAGAGGCCTGAAGGATTCATATATTTATCACGACTGCATATATATTGAATTATTAAGGGCAGGTGAATTTTCAGTGAAACAGTCAGAATGGGCTGCGTATTTTTTGTAGAAACGTACGGGGTTGGACCCGTAACCTCCATACGTGTGACTGTGCCCTATAACCTTGGACAACGGATGACCCAAAAAATGTAGCCACCAGTTTTACAGTAAATTGGAACCTGCGCATAACAAACACATGTAGATAGTACAATTTATTTAATTACTCTTCGTTTACTCCTCCACACAATTTTTATCCTGTGCGCATTCCTCTTTCAATATATATTTTTTTATTCTTTTAAACTAAACATGTTACTCTTTGTACTTGCGTACCGCTGATTCGAATATTTAAGTTGACTTTTTTTTCTCTTAAAATTAGCAAATGACTTAATCTGATCTAAATGTCTGATTTGGTGGGTCGATCGGTAACGCTTTCTCATGGAGATCCGTTCATAGATTCTCTATTTGACGATTTTCCCGTGCTGTTGCAACTTGAAGATGCATGTGATGGTCAGAGGTGATGTACAACTTAATATCGCGTACATATACGATATTAAGCTTGGAGGCCAGGCTGATGAAAGAATGGGTCCAGTACCGAAAAAAGGGAGGGGGAGACAAGAGAATTCCTTGCGAGCAAGTTCTCATTAGAAAGTGTATTGTTTTTAATGAGAAATTCCTTGATTCAGATCCCAGTAAGAAGGCTCCCAGAATATTTTGTGTGATATTCTGAGTCCAATGAACAACCTACTTTCCAATATATATGCGCGTCATGTTTTCGCCTTCTCCAATCTCGTGTTGGTTACTTTAGCCATATTCTATTTTATTTTTTTATTCAACATTATCTTCCACATATCATCACCTTTTACACTTATTAAGTGTATGGTAAAGTGTTCATTGTCTAAAGTGTTCATTGTCTATAAATTCAAGTTACGCGGGGAAATGTTTAGATTGGAGTGCAGGAAGTTTTATTTTAGCCAGCGAGTTATAAATTACTGGAATAAGTTGCCTTCATGGGTGGTAGAGGCCGACAGTTTGGGGAAATTCAAAGGTCATCTGGGTAGTACTTTCGGGTAAGGGAAGCGCATAGGATGATAGGATTAATTTCCTTTTTATTTAATTTTTGATTTCATTTTATTATTTTTATTTATTTATTTAATTTTTATTTTTATCATTGTTTTGTTCGGATTTTTTTTTTTTTTTTTTTGGCTGGTGCAGCATAAGCCATAGGCTTTCTTGCACCATACGGCCGTTACTAATACTAATACTAATGGCCCCTGGGGTTCCCCCATCTCTGCGTTGTGTACGCTGTGTAGAACTCTATATAAAGGCCAGAGATTAAAAAAAAAACAAAAAAAACAGCAGCGTGTGTACCCTGTACACACGAAAGATGTTATATTTTATGTGCAAACATGTATGGCAGCACTAGAGTAAAACCGTTTAAATTTTTGAACGGTTTGATCGAAACTTACTTTATACTACTGAGAAGGTTGATGTTGATCAAAATCTTGAGAAGAAGATTTTACTAGTCTGCATTTTATTCTTGCATAATATTACTACCCGCTGCTTAGTCTATCGAATCAACGTTAGTGACTGAGTTGGTGTCATTTAGGAAGTGACATCATTTCCATATCTTAGTATGAACTTACTCTACTGAATCAACTACCTTACTCACCGAATCAACGCTAGTGACTGAGTTAGCATCGTTAGCACCATTTAGGACGTGGCGTCATTTAAAATCTAACAGCCACCTAATACCAATAGGAAATGACGTCAGTTGCGTCATTTCCGTAAAAAAAATTCTTTAACAATCAATTGCGTCATTTCCTTTACCGTAAGAAAATTTCGTTACCAATCGATTTTACTCCGGTGCCACCATAGATGCTTTCACATCAAAAGGTGTAAGTGCATGGTTACGTCCTGTAATGTTATGTTGTTCCTCTGACCTTTTAGCCGTTGCCCACACTTAACCTCGAGGAGGCAGGTCAGGCATAGAGGGATCCCAGTATAAGAGAACTCTAGCAGGTCCTGCCTAATTTACAGGGATTTCAGGGACTAGGGCCTTTAAAAAAAAAACAAAAAAAATTCTTAAACGTTAGGAGTTCAGTTAGCCAAAACGAATTTATTCAGGAGATGAGCTGAAATGGCCGCTATTTTAGATTTGAAGTTGAGACATTATGCGATGGGTTTAGCAAATTTGAGTTGGGGGAGACTCTGAAGACTGGGGGGAAATAGGCAGAAATATGGGGACAATAGGGAAGGCAGGCTCCACCAGATGAAGGGGTGGCGGAGGGGGAAGGGGCAGGAAGCTTCCCTTTATCCCCTCCCCTCCAGTGGAATGGGAGCAAAGGTACAACGCAAGAGAGCATGGTACAGATCGCCAAAAGGCGTTTGCAGCGGAGCTGTTAGTTGTCCATTCAGTGGTAAGTCCAGAACAGGTGGGTGTCAAGTCCTGTTAAGTGTCATGCTTTGGTCAGTATTCGTGTCCGTGAAGTTCAAAGAATCAGTTCATTGTCCTCCTCTTATTGATCTTCTGAGTTGGTCTTCTTGTTTCTGGCTACAGTCCAAGTCAGTGTTTTGTCTATTCTGGAGTTTGTCCTGTTTGCTACTGGTATTTTTTTATTTGGCGGTGGTCAAGTCCGGGTTCTAGCGCTATTGTCCCTGCTGGTTTTGATTGCTTAGGATGGCTAACTCATTCTTCCTTCTAGTATGGATACAGCATATAGTGTGCATAGTGTTAGGGTCAGGCGCCACCCGTGGTTTCCCACATCTGCGCCATATGTACGCTGTGAAGAGATACAGTACTCCTGTAAATGCCAGATAGGTATTGTGTGTTGAATGTGTAGTTTTACGTTGGGTTCTGTTGTGTGCCCTGGCATTTGGCCGCGGGTCCCCTAATGGGACCCCACGTTGCCTGCACACACCACTAGGAGGTCGCCAGGCTGCCCATTTTTCTCTGGCTAGTCTCCGTCAGGGTTCCCTAAGCTTCCTGAGTGGAGACAAAGTAAAAAAAAAATAATAAAATTAAAATAGATAAATAAAAAATATATATATATAAATAAAAAATAATAAAATAAATGAATAAACATAAAATAAAATAATAAATAAAATTTAAAAAATAATAATTATTATAGTAGAGCACGGGGGTATAGTACAAGAAGGGATTAAAGCTGGGAGAAAGTGTAGCGGCTGTAGAGAAGGCAGCCGCCCAACTTCAGTGGAGCAAGGTCCACCAGGCGAAGGAAAGGGGAAGGGAACAAGTCCCAGGAAAGGGAAGAAAGTCACACAGCAAGGATGTTCAATCCTGCTCTGTCCAAACACAGAGTTAGCAAATCCTATCCCGATTAGGGTTAGCAGGTATATTCGGCAGTGTACAGCCTTCGAACCGTATTTAATGATTCAGCTCCCAGTATGAGTAGGCGGTATAGCAATACAGCTGCATTTTTATTATTAAAAATGTCAATGTCGGGTCCTTGAGGTTGTCACAGACATTCTCTCAGATATGCCAGACAAGCTGTACTTGCTACCTGGGAGTCTAAAACGCTGATGGAACTGATATTCGGGTGACACTCAAGTCAAGTGGACCCAATTTCGGCGAAGTCCGGACGGTCTGTGACAGTCAAATCCTCTGCTTGCACCTTCACGATGGTGGGACTGTTAGTAATCCAGGATATAACCTCCATGCATAAGCACATGGTGGGTGACCACCCAGGTGTGAACCAACGTAAGCAGGGGTCGAGGTGTGGCGCCCACACCACATGGAGGAATGCCGCCCCTCTATGTTACCAGGCAATACTAGGTGGTAGATGACTCTCATCAACCGGTGAAATACCACCACTTTGCTTATTGGAGGCTTGAAGTGGTGGAACCCATGTTTAGTCTCTAGAGCTAAGTTCCGGTCAACCCTTCCCTATCTCTTCCATCATGCAGTATGATTAATGACTTTTGAGGTTATGATGAACGTCGTGGCGAGATCCAATATTCCTTACATTTCGAGGGTACAGCTCTAAAACGGTTTTCGCAGGCCGGCCGCTAGTTAGTACACCGGACCGAACCTATTGGTAACTCTCTAGGAGGCTTCCGGATCAGCTAGTGTATAATCTTGCTACCTCTACTCTGCCAGATAGTGACTGGAGGGAGTCCGAGTAGTGTGTATGCGGGGAGCATTGTCGAGGCCACGTTATGTCAAGGATCTGGGTATATTCTTACCACATGTACGCCATATCCAAAAATTTCATTACTTCATACAGCATGTCCCACCCACTTTTTCTTACTATTGAATACACCATGAATTGCCAAACTAATAGAACAAGCTTATCTGCGAAAAGATCTAAACCTCCCAAGGATTTCCTAATTAATTTCACAAATATACGTGGTCTCAATTCTAATCTCAATGATGTCCATTTCCACTTGCAGTCTGCCAAACCCCATGTACTTTTTCTGACAGAATCTCAGTTATCGGTTGATTCAACTACTGCTCATCTCAGATGCCCAAATTATTCGCTGTATGATTCCTTTCGCCTCAAAGGTGGTACTTGTGCATATGTCCGTTCTGATATTCCCTGTCAGAGACTTGGCAATTTGGAATCTCCTCTCTTTGATCTTCTCTGGCTTAAAATCTCTCTACCTCATTGTGTCAAATTCATCTGTTGTCTCTACCGTTCCCCAAACTCCACTAATCACTTGGAGCTCTTTGACTTCCTCTCGTTGCAACTTGACTTTCTCCAGTCCAACTTTCCTAACAGTGAGGTAATTTTCCTTGGTGATTTTAATGTTCACAACTCCAGCTGGCTTCCGTTTTCTAGTCACACCGACCCAGCAGGTCGAGATGCTGAGGCTTTTGCAATTACTAATGACCTAGCACAGATTGTTCATTTACCTACAAGAATACCGGACAATCCGAATCATACAGCCAATACGCTCGATCTTTTTCTCACAAACAACCCTTCTAAGTACACGGTCGAAGTGAGAGGTCCTTTAGGCACTTCAGACCACAACTTGGTGATTGTCTCTTCTCTAATGGAACCTTTATCTCGTGGCTATTCCCAACCTCGCGTTGTTTGGCATTACAAGAATGCAAAATGGGATGACCTGCGAGACTTCTTTTCTTCTTTTCCTTGGTCGGATTACTGTTTCAAAACTCCTGATGTCAACGTTTGCTCAGATCGTGTCAGTGAAATTATTCTTGCAGGAATGGAATCCTTTATCCCACACTCCACTTTAAAATCTCGTCCTTTATCTAAACCTTGGTTTTCCAATAAATGTGCTAAGGCTGTTCAAGAGAAGAATGTTGCATATCGTAATTGGCTTGTTTCTAATTCTTCAGTTTCATTTTCTGCCTACACCAAAGCTCGCAACAATTGTAAAGCAGTTATTAATCAGTCCAAACTAGAGTTTGAACAGGCTAAGAGTAGAAAACTTGCTTCTTGCCCTAATGGTAGCCGAGCATTCTGGTCTCTTGCCAAAGCTATTGGCCGCAACTTTTGCCCATCTCTGCTTCCACCTCTGTCCAAACCAGATGGTTCTGTTGTCACTTCAGCCAAGGATAAAGCTGACCTGCTAGCATCCCATTTTTCTTCCAGCTCATGTATTAATGATCTTGGTAAAACACCTCCCACCATTCCCAACACGGTCCATTCAATGCCTCCTGTGGTCTTCCGTCAAAAGGATATCAGAAGGATTTTGATGAATCTTGATGCTAAGAAAGCTCCAGGTCCTGATGGTATTTCTCCACTTGTTCTCAAAATCTGTGCTCCCGAACTTACTCCTATTCTTTGCCGCCTTTTTTCACTTTCTTATTCCAAAGGTGTTTTTCCTTCTTCTTGGAAATTTGCTCATATCCAGCCAGTTCCTAAAAAGGGTGACAAATCCCTCCCATCCAATTATCGTCCCATTGCAATTACTTCTACTCTTTCTAAAGTAATGGAGAAATCAATTAACCGCCATCTCTTAAACTACCTAGAAACCTTCCGTCTGATCAACGATCGCCAGTATGGATTCCGTCAGTGTCGATCCACTGGTGATATTCTGGCTTATGTTACCCATTTATGGACTACTTCAATGGAAAGGTTCGGTGAAACCCAAGTAGTTGCTCTTGACATCTCAAAGGCTTTCGATCGTGTTTGGCATAAAGGTCTTCTAAACAAGCTTCCATCTTATGGTTTGCCAACTGTTTTTAGTAATTGGTTATCCAGTTTTCTCTCTGATCGCTCACTGAGGGTGATGGTAGATGGCTCTCTGTCTTCTAACTTCTCCACTAATGCCGGTGTCCCCCAAGGTTCAGTTCTTTCCCCCACTCTTTTCCTCTTGTATATCAATGACCTTCTTCCATTGACTGGAAATCCTATCCATAGTTTTGCCGATGATAGCACATTGCATTCAACTTTCCATTTTGAGAAACCTTGCCCTGCTCAATCAGCTTCAACTTCTCGAAAATCTGCTACCAATTCCTTAAATGCCGATCTTCAGGTAATTCTCCAGTGGGGCAAAGACAACTTAGTTGATTTCAACCCTTCTAAAACTCAGTCTTGTCTTATATCTCGCAAAAAGGATTCTTCTGCTCCTATGCTTATCTTTAGTGACACTCCAATTTCTAGGCAAAAGGATATATCTCTTTTGGGAATTACCCTGACTTCTAATCTCTCTTGGCACAAGCACATTACAAATATTGCTTCCTCTGCATCTAAAAAACTTGGTTTTCTCTTTCGCTCTCGGCGTTACTTTTCTTCCAAACAGCTGCTCACTCTGTATAAATCGCAAATCCGCCCTGCCATGGAATATTGTTCCCACATTTGGGGTGGTGCCCCCAAAACCTCTCTCAGGCTTCTTGATTCCATTCAGAAGAGGGCAGTTAGGTTAATTAATGATTCATCTTTAACAGAGTCTCTCCACTCGCTTTCTCATAGACGTACTGTTTCTGCTGCATGCCTCTTCTACAGATATTTCCATGGGCACTGTTCTTCTGAATTGGCTTCTATAATTCCCGCTCTCTCTTTCAAAACAGTCCGAACACGTGCCGCCACCAGCCAACATCCATTTACTGTTCAACTTCAAACCCACAGAACCAACTTTTCATCTTCCTCATTTATTCATTCAACTGCCGTTTTCTGGAACAACCTTCCTTCATACGTATTTCCTGAAAATTACAATCTACAGAAGTTCAAGTCCAATGTCAACAAATATCTTCTTTCGTCTTCTCAACCTCCAACCCAAGCACGGTACTAAGTACTATAGGTTCTAATACCTCTCGTGTTTGGGGTTCTCATAAAAAAAAAAAAAAAAAATACTGTATCGTTACTGTTAATATATCGCCAGTGAAGTAAAAGCTACAACAAGATGTTGAAAAAGCAGAAACGTATCCCATGTACAGATTGATAACGGAAAGTATAAAGAAGCGTGGAAGAAGAAAACTATAGTGTAATTTCGAAATAAAGCAAGAATCAGCATAATAACAGCTTTGATAATTTCGATTATTAAAGAGAAGTAAATGTTTTGGGTACTTGACAATTGCATTCCAACATCATCTGCAATACAGTATCAGAATAGTGGTTCATTTTTCATTCCTTCGAGTTGTAAAAGAATTTTAAGAAGTTACAATTTGTCTAAAAATAGCGCGTTAAGAACAACGGTACGAAAAAATCCGAGAAGAACAGAAGAGAAAGAAAAACAGGTTACTTCTCTGCCTTGCATCTTCGTATCCCTCTCCTCTCTATTAACAATGTAAGAAGTGATGAGGAGGCATGAATTTTGATTATTTTAATGAATGTTAGTTAATGCACGTAGTTGCCTTACGTTTCAGACGCGTTCGATTACTTTTTCTTAAATTAATTGGTTTTTTTTTTTCTGTGATTAATGAAAGTGAAAAGTAAAAAAAAATAGTTCTTTTTATCAATTAATTACTAAGATTACAACTTTACAGAACGCTTAATAAAACTCTACCTTTTACGTTTTCTAAACTTAATGTCAGTTTAATTTCTATTGTATAAAATTTAATTATTTTAAATCTTTTAATACATATATTTTAAATATTTTTTTTCTATCTATCTATATGTGTATCTCTTTGCAAACGAGACCACTTTCAGGAGTGAGTTTTGTATAACATGCGAAGCGTACGCGAACTGTCTAAAGCTGACAATACCGCATTAAACCTGCGTTTAATGTATGAATTTAATTTTTCCGTGCAATTTATATAGAAAAAAGAAATAATAATTGCCAGATTTTTATTGGTCCTAGTTTAATGAAATTTGGAATAGCTCGCCAAATATTTTTAAAAGGCGCAAGTATAAATGTAAATATGCATTTATGTAAATACGTCCACTGGGAGTTCCTTTATTACATCCAGACGGACGGATATGGTGAATATAACACGCGCATATGCATGCATATGTACATATATACAGTATATGCGAACGCGCCTAAAAGATAATTTTTACACAATATTCCTTTCTCTTTTATTCTCTGATTTATTTCCTTCTCTCTAAAAGAGAAAGTAATATTGCGTAAGTTATAAGATTGTTCCACAAAAAATGAGATTCTGAGATTCGAAGTCAGCTACTAATTAGACTTGGGCAGCTGTGGAGAGCAAAGATATGAGCACTGAAAAGTAACTTCAGCCATTACCCCGATTTCCCATCGACTTGCCATAAAGTTGGAGGGAGAAATATTAAATAACTGAATTTCACAAAATGAGTATAAAAAATCGAGCCATTACTCCGCCATGAAATGAAAAGACGAAGAAAGACCAAGAGATGCATATCCTATAAAAAGAAGCAAGGCGTGTGAAAAGGGAAACGTGTTTTCAAATGAAAGAGCCAATAAATTTTTCGTTTAAAAATTTAACAAAAAATTTGTTAATTTTTTTGTTATTGAAGCTTATTGTAGCGTCCACCTGCAGCGCAATATTCTGTACAAGATGAGTTGGTTGCATACATCACTTGTTAGCTTTGCATTAACAGGCTTTGCCCCTACATTCCCTATGTTGGTCTCGAGCGAAATTTGAATTTTAAGCAGGTTAGTGTATAAAGCGCACCATGTCCATCTATCCGTCTCCGTGAACGTAATCATCCAACTCCTAGTGGATGGATTTTCATAAAATTTTGCATTTTGTTCTTTGAGAAAGATTTTTCCAGCCATCCCAAATTTCACTGAGCAGTTGTTTATTTTTTCCCGTCCATTCGCATGTAATAACTCGAAATCCCAGTGGATGGATTTTCATGAAATTTTATATTTCGCTCTTTCAGAAGCACTGGATATTGGTTGTTGCAGTGTGCTGATTGGAGGAATGAATGGAGGAGGAATATATAACAGATGATCAGAAAAAATATTCTCGGTTCGCGCATAAGTCATTACTTTTTTGTTCCTTTTTTTTTTGTTAAAAATTATGAATTATTACAATTTGCTAACACATCAGAAATTTAACGTATTGTGTACATACATTAACTTATTTCTCCCAGAAACTTCCTCCTGTCATTCCGGAACAAAAAATGCCCGTGGAATACACGCTATTTATATACAACATATATAGGGCGTCTCAAAAATATTGGTACAAACGTTTAGGGAAGGTAGGTAACATCTAAAGCAATGTGAATCTCATAGGAACCCATAACCGGAAACGTCGGTACACGGCGCTGTTCATCAGTTCGGGAGAGGGAAAATTTCTGGTTTACTCATTCAAGCAGTAGTCGCCGCACGAAGAGCATGCATCGATATATACGGACTGTGAGCTGGGAGACATGCACCTAGTGTATGGATTAGCAGAGGGCCCACACGGTGTGCGCCACCATGCGGCACAATATCGCTTCGCAATAAATGTGTGGGCAGGTATGGTCAGTGATTGCTTAGTTGGCCCATACCTGTTACCATCTCGCATGAACTCCGCTAAATATTCGATCTTTCTTGCACAAGTTCTACCAGGGTTACTTGACGATGTTCCAGCAAATGTGAGACGCAACATTTGGTTTCAAGATGACGGGCGCCTGCCCATTATGGAAGGTATGTTCATGACCATTTGAACAGGCGTTTTGACGTCGATGGATTGGCCGTGGTGGACCCGTTGCCTGCCCCCCCACGCTCACCTGATTTATCGAGCCTTGATTTCTTTCTGTGGGGGGGGCATCAAATCTATCGTGTATGAATCGCCTGTGGAGACGGAAATGGATCTAGGGGCGAGACTCGTCTGCGCTGCTGCTACTGTCAAAGAAACTTCAAGTGTGTTCAACCGTGTCCGCCAATCCATGCTGCGTCGGTGTGACGCATGCATCGCGTCTCATGGTGGAACCTTCGAGCATCTGTTGTAACATCATGAAATGCTTCCATCTCGTACTCCATTGTTAATATTATGTGAAATAAATGTGTTGCCACTAATTACTGTCTTGTGTCATTTCTGCTTCTTGTGCCTCTGCTACTACTTTCCGGTTATGGGTTCCTATGCGAGTCACATTCCTTTAGATGTTACCTACCTCCCCTAAACGTTTGTACCATTATTTTTTTTGAGACACCCTATTCGTACTTACGCCTCATGGCATTGGCTGCCTCAATGCATTTGCAAAAATAATCTAACTCTACACCTGCGTGTGTTGAATTTATTTATTATTATTCAATACATTATATTTAGCGAACAGAATTGGCGATGACCGGTTCTAGCATCCATCAAAGTTTTTTTGCGACAACCATAGAGGACCAGCCACGAACGATCATCATAGAATGACCGTTAGTTGCACCACTGCATCTGCTGACGACATTAACAAATCATTGGAAGCGAGAGAAATTCAGTTTATTTAATGGTGATTCTCATTGGCCGTTGGTGACAATGTGCCATTGAGCCATGGAATTGCAGTAACGCCGAAAAAATAAAAGTAAACACATTTTTTGTATTTATATATATTTTATATATTTATGTTTGTTTATATTTATTTTGTATTCGCAACTGATGTTAGAAATGATTCAATATTATATAATGCAGTTTTATTCTCAAGTCAACAGAACAAAGAGACGTACCATTCTAAAATTGGGGTTCTCATTGCTTACATATAGCAAAGAGTCCTGCATCCGTGTAGCGATGCTTTGGAGCTCTCCTCCTATGGGCTACTACTATGCAGTATAACTAACTTGTGCTAGAGAAAAATTGGCTCCATTTTCTTGCTCGCGCGTTTCTGTTAGTGTTTATTACAATAAATAAGTACAGTAATTTATTTAAAAGAGAGCCGTCGCTATCATATGGTGGTAAATTTCAAATTGAATAATTAGGCAGATTTTTGCGTGATTAAAATATTGCTAAAAAAGCATTATTCTAACAAAAAAGGAAAAAAATATATATACTTTATTTTTACTATTAACAATTTGAATGCCAGCGGTTGTTACTGGAGATTATTTGGAAGTAGTGATGTTATTCATTCATATAGTTTCTAGTGCGCATTTGGGAAGAACTTGTCGTTTCCTTGTTATGAACCAAATATATTAGTCAGCAATGCTAGATTCCCGTCCGTCGCTTGTGCAGAAATGACCAATACATCGCACTGCTTTACTTGCACGGTCAATCAAGTTTCATTTGGAGACGAGCTTATTGAAATCAATCCTTAGTGTTAATGTATTTCGAATATTCATTTATTCTGTGCTGCAGAGTCCCATGGAAAAAGTTCTCAGGAAGATGTGAGAATTAGATAAAAGAAATGAATTCTTTTAGTGTTTTTTTTTATCTTTTAGTTTACAAAAAAGCCTTCAGATGTGAAGGTGGCTATACTTTTTTACTGTGCGCTGCAGCACTGTATCTTGCTTACTTAGAGCCAGTGCAGTATTGAATAAAAAATTTTTCGCTCTTATAGAAGTCGTAGTAAATCGAATGTTGGAAATTTTAGATAACTTTCCTTCATTCCTTATTTGTGACAACGAAATGTAGGTAAAGAAAAGTTTCTGTTAAGAAGTTCTCCTCTGGAAATGAAATGAAAAAAAAAATCGACAGATGAGTGGAGCTGCAATCTAACATCAGGGTTGTTGCCTGACTGCCACGCGCCGTATTGAATAGACAGCAGAACTGACAGTTAAATTTGTTCACTGGCGCGATTTTTCTCCGACAGTACAGTATTTAGAACATTAGCAGAAAGGAGGAATGCGAAAGAAGGCAAATGAATGATGTACAATCTCACAACTGTGTCTTGACGATAGGACACAGTAAATGCCTTTTTAGGTATAATGTTATTTAATTACAAAGACGGAACGTGATTATGTCTCCAAGACTATTCTTGAAAATAGAACTATCAGAAAACCTTAACTAATGGAAAACAGAATAATGTGGTAGTTACGGTTATGCTTGGCAAGCTTCGATTCTGCTGCTTGTGTACAGAATTAAGAACTTTAACAATTAAAATAATAATAAAAAATTGACATCTACCTCTAGCAGTACAAACACATGACTCCCTGTCTAAGGAGCTGACCTGTGTTGCCTACCAGGGGGAGGGCAGATGCATCGGCTTGTACCCTCCCTCTGAAGTGTAGCCAAAAGCCGACTGTATAAAAAATAAATGATATAGGACCGCGGACCCACAAGTACCACTTCAGGGAACATAACATCGATCTTGTGAATTCTAAAACGGATCGCATTTCATTTTATTTTAATATTAGTGCTCGGGCACCTTGTCTAGTTTAGTGTATTAGTTTAGTTATTTAGTGTATTAGTTTAGTGGTACATTAAGTGTTCCTTTAATTGAATTAATTTTAATTGGACGTAACATGGTCTGCTGTATTTTATTCTGTCCGTCCCCTCTTTTTAATTTGTTTCTTCTCTCCCACTGTTTCATTTTTAATTTGTATGCTCATCACTATTCTCATTTCCTTCGTTATGGTTTGGTTTAATTTTTTCCCTGTAATCTGGTTTGCTTTAATGAACTGTATTATAATTAATTTGTTAATCTTGTTTATTATGGTTTTTAAGACTGATTTGCATATATTTAACTAGTTTAGACTTGTCGATTAACGGAGTCGACATCGAAATTTGCATTTTTTATGACGTTTGTGCGTTTTAATCAGTAGTAGGAGGTAGCCATGGCGTATGCTATGCTTATAATTTTAAGTTAACTTTGTGCGTTATTTTCAGTCTTGTACCTGGATCGTTCAGGAATATCCAGTGAAGCTTTTCCCGAAAGCATTCAACAACCGAAATGTGATCCTTTTGGAATCCACAGTAGCTGATATTTCCTTGAAGAAGAAGACTTCTTGGGTTTTCGTCTTTTTGTTATTTGTGGATATGGTATTATTCCTTTGGTTAGCGTGAATATGCGGCTCCTTGGGCAGGAGTCGTGCGTCAGTAGAGCTAGAGGCGGATGTCAATTCAGTTTATTTATTATTATTATTTTTTTTTTGTTTTATGATTTTATTTTAATTGTTAATATACAGGGTGTCTCAAAAATACACGACAAACTTCAGGAATGAGTTCTTCATATGTAGACAATAAAAATATTTTATATCAACATAATTCCGGAAATGCTTGGTTTTCGAGTCTTATCTCCCGCAGGTGATTTCCTTCATCACAAGGTACTTGACAGAATCTGGTGGTTTTCCATTCCGACCATGTACTCCAATCAGGAGCAGGCGGATATGCACTTTATGTACGCAGGGTAATCTGCTGGTGACAAGGCCTGTCCCGCTGCAGATGGTAAGGATACAGTTGGTATTCTCGCAACACTCTCCAAATAGTCGAACGTTGAACAGCCAGTTGCATTGCTATTCTGCGTGTGCTGATTCCAGGAGTGGCATTCACAACATCCAAAATCTCCTCTACTTCAGGAGTCGTAGATCTTGGTCGTCCTCTGTCGGCAGCACGAGGTGTAAAGTTCGCATGTTCAAAAAGGCGGCGACGGATACCTTCAATGGTTTTCCTGTCTGGACATCTTCGTTCTGGGAACCTTTCGTGGTACAAACGACGAGCCTCCAGAGCATTGTCGTCCGCCAAACCGTACATAAAGTGCATATCCGCTTGGTCCTGATTTGAGTACATGGTCGGAATGGAAAACCACTAGATTCTGTCAGTACCTTGTGATGAAGGAAATCACCTGCGGAAGATAAGACATTCCGGTTAATAACTCGGGAACCAAGCATTTCCGGAACTATGTTGGTATAAAATATTTTTATTGTCTACATATGAGGAACTCATTCCTGAAGTTATGCCGTGTATTTTTGGGACACCATGTATATTGGAATCAAGTAGCAGAATTGCATCATATCAAGTCGTATACCTTAACTGTTGCTCATTAGCATATTTCTGTTAGTTTGGTGATAAAACAATCTTCCTCTTTCAACAGTATTCTTCAATAATGTATTCTAATTTTTTGTTGATTTAATTGTGATTTCGATCGAAATTTGAAGATTCCTTCTGAATTTCCTGACCATTCTAATCGCTAAGTGGAGTGGTGCATATGTTAGTAGCAGAAGTAATGCTACAATGGTAACAGTGGTAATAATCGTGGTGTGATAATTTGTAATCATTCTTAAGGCTACTAAAGTTGGTTGGTTTAGGCGCATCAGCCATTTTAATGAAAATGCACCATTCCGATTTGGTCTTTCGCTGAAGACCAACATGAGGAATAAATATTACTAGTTCATATAATGTTTGTGTATTTTATCTGACTATATATGTCATGTAAATCTGTGTTCGCGTACACGATTTCGTACATCAAAATACACTAGTTGGTCAAGACCATTTCTGAATTGAGTGAGTGAAAATGAGTTTGAGGTATGATTTTTTTATTTCTTTTTTCTATCCTTACCTCAACTCGAGGGGCTTCTTTGAGGTCTATAATTCGCTACTTTTGTCCTGGTGGCGAGATTTTTGGGTCCGAATCCCGTTAACCAGATGGAGCTATTATCACCTCCCTGTCCGCAATCAAACCCAGTCTGTAATAAAAAAAAAAAAAAAAAAAAAATATATATATATATATAAATTACCTAGTCGAAAATGCAGGCAAAATTTTGATTATGGATTTGGGATCCTTTATTGACTTCCAAGGGATCTCAGGGATTAAAATGTGTAGATGAATTTACAGGATTTCTTGTTATAATTAGCCATATGGCACAAGGAAAGGAAGCCTGAGGCGTTTGCTGCACCAGCCAAAAAAAAAAAAAATAATAAATAAATAAAAATTCTCAGTTACACAGAGAGAGAGAGAGAAGTAGAAGAAAATCACCAAGAAAGACAAAAATGATTACATCTAGCTCAGGACCCTGGGTGTGCCAAGCCCATAATCACCAGATGTGAGCCCCTGGGGTTAAATTTTTCGATTAAAAGGCATTGGGATCTATTTCGCTTAGTTTTAGTTTAAGCTATTTGTCGTATTTGGGTGAAATTTTGAATTTTATGTTAAAATTGGAACAAATATATTACCATTAAGATTTTCCCATTTTTAAATGTAAATTTTGTTGAATAAATTATTTTTATCTCAAGAGGAACGTTTTCTAAACTTCAGTTTAATGTAAAATTGTCATTGCTTCTGAAACGAACGTTTGTTTGTTATTTGGTTTTAAGAGCATTGGCAACTAAGGCCATATTGCTGGGGATATGCGGTGGTCATTCCCTGACCTTCCCGCATCCTCCGTATTTGGTGGTGACTGGCTCGAACTCCGGTCTAATCAAGAAGCGTGTGCTACGCACTGCTGCTCCTTCCCACCTGGCTACGGAGGCGCAAAACGAACGTAAACCGATTTTATTCTAAGAAGAAAAAATTATAACGCAACGATTGCAGCTTGAGGACACACGATACAAGAGCTATCATAGAGCCAACTATTCACATCTAAGCGAATTACTGTAACTGAAGAGCGAACATCACGTAAAACTGTCCTATTTATTATTATTTTTTTATTTAAAAAAAAACAGGGTTTACGTTCATTGTGTATTTTATCTGACTATATATATATGTCATCGTTATGTGTGTAAAGCTACGGTAGTTTTATTTCTTATTGCATAAGGGCCACCGCTGTGTAAATCAATTGCATCAGCAGGCTGATAAAATGTTTGTCAGTTGCTGTCTCTTGTATTAATTTGTTTAGTGTTCGAAATGCAGTGATTCCGTGACTGCTGATATCTTGTGCTCATGCGATGATTTGAGACTCAGTGGCCGCTGCTATCGTCGACGTTAAAAACGTTTTTACTGGCGTTATTCCAAAAAATTTGTAACGAAAACCCACCGTCATGCGAAAAGCGTTGCGGAGGTGACGTCATCTTCACCTTCCGCCAGAAGCGAATTGTTGTAACTTGTATCGTTGCAATCTTACTTGTATGATGACAACAATAATTTATCTTCTACTGGACCAAATTTAATGAAATTTTGCACGGAGCTTCTTCATCTTAGTTCTGTACTAGAAGAAAAACTTTCAAAACTCTGAAAATTGCAGTAGTTTTTCCAGGATGGTGGAAAATATGAACATGTGATCTAGGAAACGGGATAATGTGGACGTATAGCATATCGTTGGAAAGCTAAGGAATTTAGAAACAGAAATATTGAGGTTTTAAGATACAAAAAACTTTCGGACATTGGGAAATGCGTTAATTCGAAAACGCATCTGGTTTCAAGTCACCTGGTTTTTACAGATTGAAATGTACTATTTTTCTTTACAATTCAACTCTGAGGCTGGAAAAGAGTTCTGCACACTTATGAAAACATTGTTCAACTTGGACATGTCATCAGATCTTTCGATAAATACTACACGCAATGGAACAACTGTAGATGGTGTATTTAGTCGTGAACTAAAATCTCTTCAATGTAAAAATTAAATATCCTACTTTAGTCATCACAGACTTACATAACGGTTACTGAAAGTAACCGATTTGTAATTATTATCAATAAAATAAAAAAAATATTATATTATTATCATTGAATTTTATTAATATCTGAAAATTAAAACGTTTTTACAATATTATTATAAATTTTGCTATATTATTGCTGTCGGTTTACAATATTATTATAAACCGACATTATTATTGTGATATTTCACGTTATTCAGCGTACGCATGAGCGACGGTCTAAATCTGTTTGTCATTGGCTTGAGAAAATTTCCGTATTAGATGTTTATTAATAATTCTAAACTGTTTGATAGATATTCCTTCTACAATACCCTTATTCTTAATTTAACTTCTTCCCCCTCCCTTTAGTTTCTTCATTTTATGTATTCGCATCTCGCAGGGTTTATCCACTCTTCTAACATATTCTTAATTTGATGTATATTTAAGTTAACTTACATTATTTATAAAGAGAATAAATATTTCTCAATTCCTTTAGGACACTGAAGTATCCCACTGGCTGCGGATTTCAGTTCACTAATTTAAATCTGCAGACTGTCAAAGATGTTTCAGTGTGTTCTGACTCTCTCGGCTTAATCTAAAAATTAATCGTTAATCGCAAATTAAAGAATACTCTTATGAGAGGCGTAGTGTAACTTCCTAGAGTGTTTGCATATTTAATATCCTAGAACAACTTTGCACCAGTGATTTAAATTTCAAGAGAAAATAGAACGATATTTTGTAGAACGAGCAAATTTTATTTAACTGACCTCAGTTCATAAAGTAGTAAAATAAGTTATAAGCGATGTAAATTTCAACGTGCAATTTATTTATACTGTCGGTATCTGGAAGGAAAGATAGGTGACAACTGATAGATTTTGTCATGAAATCTGAAGATAAATTGTGTAGGTAGTAACTGGAAATAAATGGATGGGGAAATTTATTACCACTACCAGAATGGTTTACTGAAGCAAAGGCACGTGAACAGGGACAAAGAAGTAACGGCATATTTTGGGTAAACATCATACAATCGGATTATGTTTCCGTGTACAGAGAGGGTGACGTAGATGGCTGTTAATATTTGCGTAGCAGGCAAAGAATAGCAGTGATGCGGAGGAAGAAACAACTAAATCAAGCACCTACGATATGTCATCGTTGTAAAGGATGCCAAAATATGTTAATTTCCATTATTATAAATTCGCAAAATTAAATTCTGGTACTGAGTTTTGTAGAGATCCAAGGAGTATATGGAGGCCAGGGTACTTATTCCATAATAATTAATACACCTGATCAATTTCAGGGAATATCTGTTTTGCCTGAAAATTCATTTTTTTTCCCTTAGTAATTTTCTAACTCCTGATTTTGAGAGGAATGTATATTTTTCCATGTACATTCCTAGTTTTATTGTTATTAGAGATACATGAAAGAAAAAGAATGTCATACGCATGCCAGGCTTTTACATTTGGCGAAATATGTGGGTTGTCTGTTCTTCTGTCTCTCTAAGTAGATAATACGAACTCGTGCGTACGGCTCGTAATGATAAGCAGTATACACTACAATACAATTTATTCATCAAAATAATAAGTATCTAGTCCTGGGGTTTGCCATTTCTGGGCTTTTCTGATCAACTGCCGTACATCTTCCTCCCGAATCTCCCATTCTGTTATTTCTTGTACCTTCTTGGTTTTCCTCCTTTCTAAGCCTATCCAGGGGGGCACGGCCGTTATGGCTAACTTCACTGCTCCTTAGTTTTCCCCAGAACTCCTTGAGTACCTTCTGGTTGGAGGGGGGTCTGTTGCCTTCCTTCTTCTCTTGTCTGAATTTCCTGTTATAAGCTCTCTGGTTTTCATCAAATGTCCTGTTGTCTGTTTTGCTCTGGCAGTCTCCCTGTAACGACAAAGTCTCTTGCTGAGTGCCAGGCGATTCTGCTTGAGGGTGTGAAGATATTCTTCGATCCTCTGATTATAGGTCTGTTGAATGGCGAGCATAAATCCTTCATCCTCGGGGAAGAGGGTCCTGCTCGTGAGCCATGCTCTGGAAGCATATCTATCTATGTGATGTGGATGGAGGCCATTGTAGTATCTTCTTTGTCCATCTTTCCAACTTCGTTTGTGCCATCTGGGCGGGAGGGCACTCCTCGCTTAGGTTGAGTGTGGTATACCGCTTGTTTATCTTATCTTCCTTGTGGCTTGGTAGAGTGCTGCTGTGTGTTTCTGGAAGTAATCCTTCAGGTTAGCAATCGCTGTTTTCTGTTGCTCGATGAGTTCTATCAGGCCCCTTCCTCCTCCTTTCCGAGCTGTTGTCAGTCTCTCCACAGCTGACTTCGGGGAGGGGGGGGGTGTTGGCGACTCTTTATTATCATTGTCCTTGACTTTCTCATGATATCCTCCAGATCGGTGTTAGTCCAATCTATCACCCCGAAGGAGCATATTAGCACTGGGACTGCATAAATGTTTATCGCTTTAACTGTGTTCCCTCCGTTCATTTTTAGCAGGCTTCTGAGTCTCTGATGGTATTTTTCGGTTAGACAGGCTTTGATTTTCTTGTGCTCTAACTGTTGAGCCAGCATCATCCCCAGGTATTTTTAAGTCTCTCCATATGTCATGGCTTCGATCTGTTTACCAGTCTGCAGCTGGTAGTTTCGGTCGACTAATTTTCCCTAATGTAATCTGTTTATTATTATTATTATTACCTGACTTAACTGAGAAAGGTGAGGACAAAGAGGAAAGCCTGCCGAATATGACTGATATGTACAACACTCCTGTACTGTACAGCTTCAGATTTGAGCGTGGACACCATGCTATCATAAATTGCAGATGTGTACCGAAAGTAAGGCGAAGTTACTAGTAGCGATATGTCTGTTCATCACACAGATATTTTTTTTTCAACGGTTCAGCGCATTAACTCAGTCTCATTAAGGTGACTCGAGAAGTGCTTGGATGTTGAGCGCCGATATATCAAGTCTGAAATGCAGATGGAATTGATTTCTGTCTTAAAAGTCAATAGAAGTGACATTCAGGTGTCACCGAGACCATTCTTATTCATAGAAGTGATGGAAAAACAGTATAAAGCAACTGGCATTCTTTTTTCTTGGCCTCAATAATAAAATTATTTTATAATAATTTCTATGGATTATTGCTTTGCAGTTTTCTGTAATTATGCCATAATTTTGAAAAAAAAAAAAAAAAGATTGCATAGTAAATTTAAAATAAAATATTGAATTCACAATTATCAACAAGAACTTTTAAGGAGTATATGTCTGATTCCTCAATTAATGCCATGCCGGTTTTAATCTGGTTTTTATCGATCGTTTGTACTCCTTGGTTTGCATTCGGTGTTTTCTTTGGAAATCTCGTAGCTTTTCTCCTTACATTGTATTTCTTCATTTGGTATTGCGCCCTCTACTCTACTACATTGGTTACATTAAGGTTTTTTTCCTTCTTCTTCCTCTCTGTGATGTCTTCACAGCATTGCCCGTCCAATTTCGAGATGCGTAATTGGTGCCTAAGGAAGTGCCTATGAACTGCTTATAATTTTTAAATGTCTTTCAATTTTAAGATCAAGGTGTCGCTCTCAAATCGACAGTCTTAAATGACTGCATATATCTGATAGCTTTTATAAGATTATTAACTGAAGAAAATAATTTGCTTAATGATATACCTTAACATTGTTCTTATTTTAGTTCTAATTGTTCTGAGTTATGTTGAAACTTTAATTCATCAGCCTCGTTAAGCAAGAGTAGCTTTGTTTTATTTTGATAGTTTGCTAACAATTACTGTAAATAGAATGTTTAACATTCTCTGTCGAATGCATTAGATAATATCGAATTAAAGCTTACAGGCGTAAGCTCTAATGGTTAGGTTTGATGAATCCCAGCTTTCGTAATTTATTACTTAATTGCTTATCTGGTTTAAGCAGTGTAATGGTTCCGACAAGTATTCCCTCCCAATGTTCTTTGAGAGAGGAAATAAGAAACAACGTTATTGAAAGTACATTTAACGTCATCTTGTATTCATTTAATTGCGAGCGCTTAACAGCACACCTTCATAACTGACTACAAAACATGAGTTATCACACTACTGAATTCACTACTGCCAATGTCAAAGCCGCAATAAAAGTTACTATAATATATCACGGAAGGCTGAAGTCCTCGATATGGTGATTGTTTTATTCCTCACTTGAAGAGAAACCAGATTCGCATCTCGTCGGAGAGCAGGTGAATTTTCAGCTGGTTTTAGGAGGTAGGAGCAGGGTTCCGCCCGATTCCAGTTTTTCAGTCTCACAGCATGCTACGAACACACTTTCTAGAGGTGTAACATGATAATAAAAGGACCGTATGATCAATACATCAGCAACCTGCAAAATAATTAAAAAAATTCAAACACAAAGTTGATATCCGCACAAGCAACAGAATTTATGGGAGACGCACGTAGTGAATGTCAGATAAATAAAATAAAGCAAATAAAACTGAAAGGGAAACAAATTCAAGGTCATTTTTGAAATATCTGCTCATTTTAAGAAATAAACCTTCAGCGCACTCAGAAAATTTTTCAGAGTCATTTTTACCCATATTCCGATTTTCTAGAGGCAGAACCGTGTCATAAAACATATTCCTTTAACACGCTTCACAAAATTCAAGGTTCAACTTTTGAGAAACTACGAATATGAAATAACACTAAAATATTCCTTAAAATTTTAAATTTCACGCTCTGCCAGTTGTAGCAAATGCCGGTCTCTTTGCACAAAAAAGATGCATGACTGTATATCAAGTGACTCGCCGACTTCGTTCCGCTTTCCACCGTCTCCTATTGTGGTAGAAATGAAGTTTCTGACATACGGATAGGGTTTATTTATAAAAACCAGACTTTTCTTTATTATTGTAAAGAACTCTAATGATTTCAAAATCCAGTTCGTGTGTTTAAACATTTCAAACACGTCAAACATACTTCAAGTTTTATACATCTGCAATATCTCTGGAAATAATAACAGCAAAGTGATTAATTATGTGTTTCCCCTCATTCGAACAGCTCTACCTGCATCTCAGAAGTTAAAGAATCATTCTTTTTAAAGACCGAATCCACTAAATGGGAAACAATTTAATTTATACCCATTTTTATACTTAAATATCTTTATTGCAGGCAGTGATTGGTTACCTGATTGCCTGATGCAATAATACCCACAACAGCGACAATGCTAGGGGTTTAACATTAAATAACTAATACAAGAAAAATTACTTAAAACATACATTAGGACATAAAACGTATATTGACATATTTTACATATAAAATTAATATTAACATGTGAAATGAAAGAACATGAAAAGCGATGAAGAAACGATGGGAGTCACTCGGTTGAAGACGAGAGCTGGTCCCTGATGATGTGTCTTCTGTACGATTTGTCCTCTATCAACTTTTTTTTGTAGTCCACATCTATCTCCTGGACGTTGTGGAGCCTCTCCATGTTGCGCAATGAAACTTGTAGTATAGTTATCGTAGGAATCGCCATTTATACTTATAGATCACATTTCCAGCAGATATACAAGCAATAAATTGAACAAGTGAACAGTAAATTTTACATCGATCTAGGTTAAAGTACTACAGAGATGTTTACTCTTCATTTTAATTCCGTTTGAACCTTCTGCGTGATTGCACTTTTATGGAAAATTACTGTTTGCATTTAAATTATGAAACTTCAGACTTTTTACGAAAGGGTTACCCTCACATATGAGTGGAATAAACGGTTTCAGTTATTAAATTTTTTAAGGTTAAAGCTTTTGGAGAACACATATGCAGAAGCAATTCATTCTGAGAATAGAGAGAGATGAGTGAAAAAGAAAAGTTACTTTGGTTAGTTTGAATTGCGACAGTAGAAATATGTTGGTAGACATGCAACATATAAATATTATTTAAAAGGAAAATTTGCAATTTGTTTGTAATCTGGATTTGGAATGTTCATGTTAAATGAAACTTTTAAATGCCACCAAGGCTAGAGACCCATATTCAAAAAAAAAAAAAAATAATAAATTTTCTGTTTATACTCCGGGACGACCAAACGGTCAGAGGAGTTCACAAGATAGACAGAATACAAGAAACAGCACCGTATTCAGTAGTCACGGGCTTGAACCCCGGCCACTCAAGGCACGTGTACTTATGCACCCGCGCGCCTGACCACTAGGCTACTGCGGCCTTCCAAAATCAAGAAATTTTTGATATCTTTCTTTTAGTTTGTTATCCTTGAGACAAACAAGATTAGTAAAAAAAAATTAAACAAGTTAGAGTTTATATAACATGATGGATTTTGTTAAGCTCTGCCTTTAGCTTCTCTCCACTGACAACTGATTCAGTCAACCAGTGCGTGCAGGTTACGTCGCTACCACGGGGAGGTAGATCGATTTTAAAAACACCAACAGATGAACAAAAAGCATTAAAATTAACTTTATTGTCCAGCAATTTTTTAGTATTTAAATTAAAGATTTTCTCTAGGGCTGATCTTGTCATCATAAATGAGACAATAGAGCATGACATGGAGGCCCGTCTCCTTATCCCCACAGTTACACATGCCAGAATTAATCAAGTGAAGCTGACAGAGCCTAGCAAGAAACAGGCGCACTAGCCGAACTGCAACCACGGTCTTGCTTTAAAATCGACAACCAAGACAGAGAGGAAGTAAGCAGAAGTCTCTCTTCCTTTGTAAAATGCTGGCCATCTGTTTTGCCAGATATTATTTAGCTCGCCATTTATCCTCCTCTTCTGAGCCACGATAGTTTCCGGTCGTGACACAACCTGCCTTCCGAGGATGACGGAACGCCTAAAATCTCAGTGGGAATGCCCCTAAAGAGGATGGTGCCTCCGTAGCCAGGTTATTGTTATTTGTTTTTTTTTTTAGGAGCATTAGCAACTAAGGCCATATTGCTCCGGGAATATGCGGTGGTCATTCCCTGACCTTTCCGCATCCTCCGTATTTGGTGGATCACGGGCTCAAACCCCGATCTAATCAAGAAGCGTGTGCTACGCACTGCTGCTCCTGCCCACCTGGCTAGGGGCCGCCTCCGTAGCCAGGTGGACAGGAGCAGCAGTGCGTAGCACACGCTTCTTGATTAGATCGGGATTTGAGCCCGTGATCCACCAAATACGGAGGATGCGGAAAGGTCAGGGAATGACCACCGCATATTCCCGGAGCAATATGGCCTTAGTTGCTAATGCTCCTAAAAACCAAATAACAGCAACAACAACCCCTACGGACATAATACATTATATTAATCGGCATATAACCCACACGGGCTGGTTATGCCCAGAAGAGCAAATCTCTGCACAGTTAACAAATGTTTCTGAATGATTGTCAAACGTACATAAGGACTCCAAGCTCCAGCAGCAAAAGTAATTATTGGTATGAATACACATTCATACAGTAAGTTGAGGGCCCTTCCTTTAATCCCCCACTAACTTGTACCACACGCTGGAGCTTTGCATACAGTAATTTAACCTTTTGTTTTAAGTACTTGACATATTCTGTCATAAACAGTCGCTCTTCTAGGCACACGTCAAGGTACCTAACACACTTAACATATACTGTATCTCAAAGAGATATCCTCACTTCATACAACTGGTGGCCGAGTCGAGCTCCGTTTGCTTTTTAACATTGTTAAAATTTTGTTCTTAGATAACCCCTGGCATGATGCCGTGAACGGTATTGTAGAGTCGTGGTACCTGGTGTACCGGTGAACCGTACAATAAAGATCTTATTTATATCTGAAGTTTATGATCATGACGCCAATTTAATAAAACTGTCAATATGTTACTAGCTTTAGTCTCCAATTCTTTTTTGAAATTTCCATTTATCAGAAAAACCAAATCATCTACATAAGCGATTAAGCGTTACCATCCATATCACGCTCCAAAAATTCACATTCCACAAAATAAATTTCCTCCAAGCTAGACCGTATACTGCGATCAGAGAAATAATCCCTTAAGATCTTATATAAGTTTCCCGGACAGAGCGCAATTCTAGCCGTGCGTAGGATACTTCCCTACCAGGGCATCAAATGCAACCTTAAAATCAACGAATAATCCGAGCACACACTGCCTTTGATAATTCTGCAATGTTCTTAACAATATCCTGATGGCATCATCTGTAGAGGAACCCTTTTTATAGCCATAATGTTTGAGATAAGTTCATGTTATTGTATCTTGCCGTAAATCTAGACAAAATAATCTCTCATATATAGGTAATAAAGCTATTGGGCGGTATGAAGTCGATTCACTCAAAGACTTCTTCGGATTATTTAGAATAACTTTCAGAATTTACACTCGTCAAAGCTTAGAGAATACTCCCTGCTTCAAACACGTATTATACAAGTCCAGCAACCAATCAAGAAACCAAGTGTAGAAGTGTTTAATAACCTGGGTCTCCAGGAAAACAAAAACGGAGCCCTACCATAATTCACGAATGTATGGCCAAGTTCAACTGTCTCTGGGAGAAAGGCCCATCAACTTCATTATTAATATAATTGACATTTTCATTTAAAATGCTTACCTGATAATAATTATTAAAATCAGTATGGTCTCTTGGAAATTACTCAAGTACTATTTGAATGAAATCAGTCCGAGTAACAGTATCTCTCAAATTTTGATCAAGAACACTAAAGTCACACAATCAAATCTTTTTTTATCTGTTATAAATTTATACACGGATGCCCAAGGATCTTGAATTCCTCTTTGTTTCACAAAATATTCCCAAGATAGTTTCTTGTAAAGTTTTATCTTTGATGAATAAAATTTCCTTGAGTTCAAGTAACTCATTTTCAATTCTTTCCCTACACTTTGATCAGCACCACACCTCGATCTTTGAAATCTTGGAGCCAGCATTCGAATCCGCACCAACCGCAACTGGCTCAAATCTCAAGGTAACTACTACTCTCTCCAGGTATTGAATGTAGGGTTCTATGAAATCAATGAACTTGCAATATAGAAATATCAAGTAGACTGAAGCATTCAAAAATTAATCTCGCAGCACGCTCTGAATGCAAAGCATAATGAAGTTACTATAGTTACTACTAGTTGCGGATTTACAACAATTTTTCCTCACATTCTTTAACCTGCAAAATCTTCAAGCCACCAAATCAACTTCCATAGTCCGTTCTCTTTTTAAAATTTCTTGAGCCTTTATATATTCAGGGCACTTACAATATACCGCTGGGTGCTCAGCTAGCTGGTGTTTTTTTCCAACAGTTTATACATCTTGCAACCTCTTATTTAAAAGGGCTTGTTAAGGGTGTCTTTGTGCAGAACAATGACCACAATATACATCTCCCCTACAATATTTAGCAATATGGCCACAACCCATGCACCTATAGCACTGCGTGACAGTTATCACATCTTTTATTCGAAAAGATTCCCAATTAATGTGTAAACGCGCTCTTTTGGAACAGGTTTCTCTCTAATATGCCCAGTAAGTTCTAAAATACAATTTTTCGTATTTTTGCCTTTATTTTTATTGGTAGAGGCCATCTCCCTGACTTATAATATGATCTTTTGTAATTCCGTATTATTTTAATTCTTGATCCATGATTGTTCTAGAAACAATTCCTTGTGCATATCTTTAACCACATGAAACACAAGGATTTTAGAAAGGAAATTGTTAGGCCCGTCAATGTTCATTTCCAATTCTTGAAAGCGTGAGAAACTTCATCTTTCCTGTATCTTGCGTGGTTTCAGCTTCGATTATCACATTTTTTGGTCTCTTATTGATCTTAGTTCTTTAACCTTAACATCTTGTAAGACTCGCCTCATTGTCTTCAACAGGACTGTTTTCATCCCGTAATTATTTTTGTATGTCTGACTTACTTTATATTGTCACAACTTAAGATGCAGCTTTCGTGTCCTGTCCTTTGAGAACATTTTCAACATAACTTGGTTACGTATGAACACTTTTATTAGACTCTTCTAATTTGAACGTTAGGATTTTATTTTCTACCTGCAACTCTAAAGCTGTCATCTCCAACTCGTCCCAAAAGTCAAAAATTTGAGCTGCCACTACATTTGGTATATTAAAGTCACTTTTCAATAGTAAGTGTTTAAGCCTCAACGAGTATAACTTGTCAAGACCAACCATGTCAAGATAGTTCTGATCTCCATAACTATCTAGATCTTCGCTTAACGCTTTACAGCGGGCCTAGAAGTTTCTCTTCTAGATTCAATTTCCATAGTCTTGCCTGAAGTAATCTGTTTTACTTGATTGATATCCATTTTCTCTAAGGCAACTGAACACTCTTTCACCTCCATTGATTTAGCCTTTGTCTTTCGAGACACTGTTTGGTCCTTTTTTGAAGCCACTCCCTTTGAATTATTTACCTGGGGTGAAGTAACTTGAGCAATTGTTTCCTCTCTTAGAATAGAAATCGTAGCTATTTCCTGAACAGATGATAGTACGTCCCTATCAGTCTCCTTAATTTCTTCTTCCCACAGTTCTGAAACCCTGTCCTGAAAGTCTTTGTCGGCCATTATAATTTCAGCTTGCTTATTCGATTCGGATAAGTCCGATGATGATGTGAAGGTTCTCCTTAACCTGGGAGGCATTATTAGTTTGTATAATATAAAACAAAACTATTTACAATTAAAATAAGTTATTTAGTTAACAACAACCATGTGCAATAAATATAACTTTGCTAGTATAACTTGATCATTCAAACAGACCTCAAATAGCAATATAAACTCACAATGAAACAAAACTTTAATTGACAAACTCTTGAACAAACTTTTATAAGGAGACGGAAATGTTAAAAATAGGATTTCTTGGTACGCTCGATACTGTCCTTAATGTCAATTGCTCACTTTGGCCAGCCAAGGGGAAAAACCCTCTTGACTGCTCGCCCCAGATCGCGAGAAGATACGAGCAGCAGCTATTCTGGTTTAAGTCTCCGACAATCGAAGAAACTTAAATAAAAAATACTGCAAGTACTAGTCTTAGCAAAATGCAAGCACAGTCCGCTCTTGTTTACCTCACAGATTGCCCCAGAATAGCTCCTGGGGCTCTGGATTTGGAATATGGAAATTGCAGAAAGAAACTAACATATCTTTCAGAGTCTTCAAAAAAAAAAAAATAGACATTCAGACATCTCTCATCGTACACTTGAGAGAAAAGAGCAGTATCTGCCAGATCGTTATCTGTACAAACAAAAAATAATAATAATAAAAAAGAAGACTTTGCTCCGTAGATCTAGCCGACATTTCAGTTTCTCCAAGCCGCAGCTTCAACTACCAATGTAGACAAATTATTCCATTGATTAAGTTACCTGATATTGTTTGAATTAACTAAATTTAATTTAATTGTTTGAATTGATTGCTGGAACAAACAAACTTCCATCTGTCGTTGTGGAAGTTGATAGCTTAAATAAATTTAAGGAAGAACTGGACAAACCTTTGGAATGAATGGAATGGTAAAATGGGAAGGGTTTTTTTTTTTTTTTTTGGCTGATGCTATATAAGCTTGCTTTTTTGTATCGTATGCTTCTACTAATGCTAATCTGGAAAAATAATGAACTATACCCTGCTACTTACGTGTCAGGAAAACGTAAAAAAAGGTCGTTCATGCTTGAAGCAAGCAGATCAACGAAATGCAATAGACGCGTTGAGTCAAGAGATGTACAACGAGAATCCCATATTAGCAAACAGTCTCTTCGTGCCATATTGGAAAAGCTTCAACACCCTAAATAAAATGGAAACTTTATGATGCTATTGCAGACGAAAACGTTCGGGTAAATAACAAATAATTAAGGAAGAATCCATCCATTGGTTCTCATTAATTACTGTCAACCAGGTGTTTAGGAGGGTACAAGAGCCGATATTAGTACAAGGATGATACGTACAGAGCGGCACTGCATCATATTTGACGAAGAGCTCGAGTGCATACACCACACTTTGGTCTCTGGAACATCGAAAATCTGCTGAAAGATCCGTCGCTGCATCGGAAATGCAGTGACGGATCACAG
Source organism: Mastigoproctus giganteus (assembly GCF_048544385.1). Taxonomy (NCBI): domain Eukaryota; kingdom Metazoa; phylum Arthropoda; class Arachnida; order Uropygi; family Thelyphonidae; genus Mastigoproctus; species Mastigoproctus giganteus. The sequence goes on from NC_143580.1 coordinate 96,092,841, forward strand.
CATACGGTTTAAACGATATGATGGCCGTCTTTAGGTCTTACGGATGCCGGGTGCGAAGTTTGGACAATACGCTGATGAATATGACGTAGGTGCTGTCACCGTCTGGGTTTCATAGTGGTTTGGGATTGTACCATTGGTGTCGTTTCAAAAAACGTGAATAGCATACGGTATATGCAATTCTAGACAATTCCACTCATCCTAACCTACAGCAACAGTATGGAGACGGTTCTTTTCTGGTTCAGCTTGACAATGCACCATGTCATACTGCACAGCCTATAGGGACCTGTTTTTAAGATGTGTATATGCAAAATCTTCATTGATCTCACCGGACATGTGTATATGTAAGGGGCGGCTCCTAGAACGTCAGTTAAACTCCGCCTCGTATCTCTATGAAGAACAGTATCACTACAAATGGGGCAGATATGTGAATGACGTAGGTTTGTGTGTATTATGTGTTCTGTTGTAATGTTCTTACCCTTGACTACCCAGATGCATCAGTCACCTGGACGGATGATTTTGGGTACGCGTCCACACCACGGGAAGGTGGGCCAGTTCCATTAGATGGGACACATATGGTCTCAGAGTATGAGACAAAAAAAAATTCCCTCTCTGGGGCTCACTGCAGAGGGGAGGAAACCCGAAAGGAAGAGAAAAAAAGAAGAGTAGATCTTCCTGTTGTGCAACCATTAAAAAGGGCAGCATAAAAACGCATCGATGCCTCCAGCCAGATGGATTTTATCAACCTCGTATCACTGGAATCATACTTTTCCTTAGTTCAAACACTTCTTTAGCAAATACCTGAAGCATCTGAGACTTACTACGGTCTCTTAAAAATTATAGCTTCTTCTCCTGGAGCTCAAGAATTTCACGTATCGCTGTCCTAGCATTGTCATATATTTGACAATCATTTAAGTATGTGCTGCCAGCCTTCCCTGGCCCCGCAAAAACAAACTTTTATTTAACACAAAATTTTAAAATTTTATTTAAATTTTATATAAGGTCCGTGTTACTTAGTCCTAATGCATATAATTTCTCATTCATTGACCCGTGCCCTGTTAACAAAAAAATACCAGTACAAAAGATAAAATATTGATTATTGTAGTGCAGATTGGGAAGGGGGAAGGCTATTGTTTGATCAGTTTTGAACGAAACTATGGTCTTCACGACACCTAAGGCTATGTACACACTTGAGCATTCCGCCATAACAATAAGTACACGTAACATGAACGCATTTTATATTACATTACTAGGGTTAGATATAAAGTGTATCAACACCGCGATAATTCGAAGGAACGGGAGTGTTGTCTTGTGAGGCTCCAATTGTTCGTAAGCCGTGGTTAGAATATGTCGTTCTGAAACTTTTACGCAGTTCAGTGAAATTAAATTATTGCATTGTTCCACTCCGCTACCTTTTATAGCCAACTTATGTGAATCGTCTACCCCAGAGCAGCTACATTGCTCATCGAATTCGATCCGATTTTCTTTTAATTATTTAATCTTTAATATACAAAGTTTATTAAAGAACTGTCGAGAACGTTTTTCTTAAAGAGAAACAGCAAGTGGTGTTGCGTAACATCCTCTGATGTTTCGTTTAAAAAAAAAAAAAAAAAAAAAAGCGAAGACAATGCGGAATGACTGTGCCGCGACCTAAATAGGAATATACAAAAGATCATATTTCGACTTCGACGTTTATGTATTATGGCAGTACAAGTGTTTGTTCACAGGCCGATTTGCGTGTTGTGTAGGCTGAAAAAAAAAAAAAACAACAAAAAAAACAGGAAATAACTCCTGGGAGAGGGGGAATCCTGCTCCTTCCCCCTGCAATCGGCTAATCGCAGCCCGATTGAAGAGTACATTAGAAATTCTTCCAGCCTATGACGGAATTCGAATCCAAACCACTGCAAATGAGTGACAGACGGAGAAACCAACTTAGGAGGATTGAGCAGCAGCGAATGATACAGTAACACAGCCCATACTTGTGCATTCGTTATACCTTTCGTGTAGACTTTACTCCAGAATGATTGTGTGGACACGGTTGTCCTTAAAACGCCAAATATACATATATATATATATATAGTGTGTGTGTGTGTGTGTGTGTGTGTGTGTGTGTGTGTGTGTGTGTGTGTGTGTGTGTGTGTGTGTGTGTGTGTGTGTGTGTGCGTGCGTAATCTTTATTGTTCACAAAGAAAATTTATTGGAAATAATTTTTCCAATAATTTTTATTATTGGAAAATTTAATAAATTTTCCAATAAATTTATTAAAAATTAATAAATGTGGGCCTTTGAGGTATAGGGCCCACATCGAGAATTCGATATGGATTCCGTCCAATCAAGATGACAACCAACTAGCTGTGCGGGTCATTATCCGTGGCTGTAACAAGAAACTGTAACTTTAACAGTTGCGAATAAGTAACAGCTGATATCCTCGGTAAACGATGTCTAATCATCTGCATGATCCGCATTCACCTACTGATCTCCTAGTTGTATTGTGCATGTTGTCTCACAAGCAAGGCATCATATGTAGTGCTTTGCTCTGAAGTAAAAGGACTTCCAGATTACGGCAATGAATAAATGTTTTAAGAATAGTATATGATTTGCCTGCCTATATTTTCAGCTTATTAAACTGTCACATAGTTACTCCTTGTTTCTCCCCTATAGCCGAGAAAAGTTAGTTTGTGTATCCGTAACATTGCCCATTCATTCCTCTAATATGAGCATGGCTACAAACAATATCTAGTGCTTCAGCTACAATATACGGCGTTTGCAAACTTGCCAAAAAAAATACTAACCTTTATTTAGTATCGGTTGGGGCCATCTGTTTCGAATAACAGTACGTGTGCTGCGCAGCATGGATTCTATAAGGTGTTTTTGTGCGTTTGGCGTAATTGTAACCATTCTTTCAGCAAAATATCGGGAAGCTGAGACAAAATTGAAGGAAGAGGGCTTCGTTGCCGAATAGCTCTTTCTCCAGCATATCCCACACATTCTCAATAGGATTGCGACCAAATGAAAGTGTGGGCCAGGGAAGATGGTGCAAATCCGTATCATATTCTCCGGACCATTCTGGCACGATGCTCTCGTGCATTGTCACTTTAAAGTGGCCATCACTTTCGGGATAAAAGTGCAACGTTTCAGTAAATATTATACAAAATTCAGATATTCCCTGGATGACATTCCACCTTCTAGCGGTATCAATGGACCTATTCCGTGCCAACAAACATTCCGCGTACCACGATACCAGCTCCAGATGCTTGGGTTGTCTTAACAAGGAAAGAAGGGTTCATCACTTCGTGAAGCCCACATCACACTCTTTGCCTACCGTAAGTGTAAAACAAAGTGTATTCTGATTCGTCCTGACCACATGGCTTTCTTCCATTGTTTTACTATATGTTCACGATGATCTCGGCACCACTACAAGCGTATTTTTTTATTTTTCTCTGAAATATGCCAGTTCTGGGCTTGAGTGAATTCATTTTTTACTTGCTGCACACTAGATGGTTTATTGTTCTGCACAGCCCTCCTTAGAATAAGATAGCTTCGTTCTTGAAGTATTGTTTCTTATGCCACATTTACGCCTTTGAGATATGGAAGAACTGTTTGCTTTCCAGTGTTTAAAACCTTTCAGATGGATGCTTTTTAGAAACCTGTTGAGTGTTTCGTTTTTGAATGGTGGTTCCTGCTAAACATGCACCCACGATAACACTTTTTTAAAAGTCTGATAGGTCACGCGTTTTCCTCATTCTGGCGTCAGATTACTGTAGTCGAACAGCTTGTGCAGGCTTTATACGCATCGAGGCAACACGTCACCACTCACGTCATAGTTTTCTTTGCATCTATTCGCATTTATTGGTGTTTGTTTGCATTTCTTCTGTCTGCGAATGTCTTAATACAAAGGTTCGTATATTTTTGGCTAGTATGTGTAATGTGATATGTAAAGCTACTTTAAAGCTGATGTTCTATATTTGTTAAATTTTCCATTGCGAACAGTGCTGCGTTTATACGCGCATTGATATATTAGGTCAAGGTCACGATAGATTTTAGTTTGCGAGTGGTGGTGTAATGTTTTTTTGGGTCTCAAAGCCTCTTTAAGACCCAAAGCCTTTTGGGGCTTTCGGTCTCAATCCCAGTTTGCAGCTAATAATAAACCAAAATTTAAAAGTAAAGTTAACCAAAAATTAACAGTTACAGTTTATAAAATTTATTTGATTTACTTGAATTATTAATATAGGGACATCCATAACTTAACATGAGTGCTTACAAAGCAAGACTGTTATTGAGACCACAGAAACGTGTATGCCTTTGACATTCTTTTAGTATGGCTATCTGCTCAAAGCCCCCGAGGAAGTAGCAAAGAGACAGCCATGTGAAAGAAAGGCACCTTCCTATTTTATATTTTTATTAACTTGATCCCATGTTAATAGTTAAAATGGAACTATAGGCGATCCAACAACTGCTATTACAACTACGGTTAGCCAGTTAATTAGGCCTTAATTCTTCCTGCCAAAAAAAAAAAACAAATTACACCACCACTCGGAAACCAAAATCTATCGTCACCTTGACCTAATATATACATATATATATATATTAGGTCAAGGTGACGTAATAGTGTGTGTGTGTGTATATATATATATATACACACACACACACACACTATTAAAAATTTGAATACATGGAAGAACTGTATGCAAATAAAAACAAACATCAATAGATTGAAGCGAAAGAGCAGAATGAACTAGAACCGGATATTTTGGAGTAAGCGGTAGTATGGGCGCTGCAACAACTACCAATGAGAAAAACCCCTGGAATTGAAGGAATACCAACGGAATTGTTAACACTTTTGCCAATTGCAGTTTATCACAGCTTTGTGCGAGGTGACCTGGAAAAGCAATATTTGGCCAAAAGACTAGAAGAGATGTGTCAATTCCAATTCCGAAGAAGGGAGACATCCGTAATTGTTCGAACTATAGCACAATTCCCTTTATATCACACATAAGCAAGATTCTATTGAAAATCAATCAGGCACGATTGCATCGAATCATTGAAACAGACTTACCTGATGTTCAAGGAAGAGGCCTCGTGATCACATCCCAAATATCTATTGGATCATGGAAAAAGCCCATGAATTTCAGAAAGATGTGTGCATGTGTTTCATCGACTATACCAAAGCGTTTGATTGCCAGTGGTTTTCAACTTTTTTTTAATAATGGGCACCCCTAAGTAATTTATTTTGTTTTGCGGCACCCCTATTAAATTTTCTGCCTGTTAGATCCGATTGTGTGTGTGTGTATAAAATATTAAAAAATATATATTATATGATAGTTATTACAATAATATAATTATAAAAATTAATTTCCTAATACAAATTATATATATATATATATATATATATATATATATATATATATATATATATATACACACACACACAGTATATAATTTTATTCTTTTATATAGAGGTACTCAGTAAACATCAATTATAGATCACCACAAAATTAAAAAGATACTGTACACCTTTTTATAATAAAATAAACATAAATTTTTTTAAAAAATAAGTTTAAGTAGCTTACACCCAAGTTACATGGCACCCCTGGAATGTTGTCGCGGCACCTCGACTGAAAACCACTGGTGCTGAATATGAAAAATTATGAAATTCTTTGATAGAATTTAGGGTACCGGCACACTTAATTGAGCTAATAAGATCATTGTACACCAATCAAGAAGCAAATGGCAGAACAACATTTGGCGATGCAGACTGGTTTGAAATCGGAAAAGGTGTGCGACAGCGCTGTATCTTATTCCCATTACTGTTTAATTTGTATACAGAATCAGTTATGAGAAAATTGTACCTGGATAAGTCAGAAATTGGAGGCAGAAACATTAATAATTTAAGATATGCAGATGATACAACTCTGCTTGTAAGAAATGAAGAAGATCTAATACAGTGAAGAGGTTGGATCTGTCCGGGACTTCATCTTTCTTGGACCTAGGTGAAGAATCTGGCCCTGAAATTAAAAGAACAATTTAACTTGGGCGCAGCGCAACGAAGAGCATGGAAAAGGTCTGGAAAGGCAGATGTCAGCCTTACATTGACGATCAGAATGGTTAATGCTATATAGTGTTTCCCATAACTTACGGGTGTGAAAGCTGGACAATAAAAAAAAAAAAAAAAAAAAAAAGCAGACAGGAGAAAAATTGACCTTTTTGAACTGTAGTGCTAGAAAAACTGCTACGCATACCATGGAGAGCGAAAGTTACGAACAGAGGTTTTGGATTACATCAAGCCAAAAACATCACTGGAAGCCAAGATCATAAAGGTACGATTGACCTGTTTTTGTCACGTATTGCGATCCAATGCGACTAATTGGAAAATTCGATATTGCTTAGTGGTCAGTGAAACAAGGGGAAGAGGTCGGCAAAGAACACGTTGGCTAGATATCATCAAGAGCGACACTGGTATGAGCATGGAAGACTTGAAAGAAGCTGTTGAAGACCAGACAGCATGGAGGCAGATCGCCCATGAAGTCTCCGAAAGTCGGCTGTGATTGAACGGATGAAAACAAACAAACATTAAAAAATTTAGCCCCTTCACAGTGCGAGAAATTATTTGAAATTACATATATTGCTTATCTCAAAGTTAGTGGTCTTTTGAGAGAATACCGGATTTCGTGTTATCGTCTTTACTGTTGTTATTTCAAAAACAATAATCAATCTTTCAAACACAACTAGGATAAGACGGTAAATGTTTATTGATCTGGGAGAGGAAAAATAAGTAATCTAAAATTTTAAGCACTGCATAAGCGCTTGGCCGCTACCTTTGCCATTCTTCAAGAAAAGTCCTGAAAGTTGCAAAAACAGTGACGGGGCACCTGATTCTCGCACCCAATATCTATGCAAAAAACCGTAAGAAAATCATTTCTGACTTCACTGAAATTTTAAGGAAATTTGGGAAGACTCAGAAAATTGTTCTAAAAAAGCCAAATATAAAAGTTCGTAAAAAATCCATTCAGTGGAAGTCAAATTACTACATACGGACGTTAGTGTTAGTTGTCTGATGGCACCGGGGGTTTCCTCCCATCTCCGCAAACCGCCCGTATTACATACGGACGGTTGAACAAAGGAATATTACCGGATTTCTATTTCTTCGAATTTTATCTAAATTTGTGTTAGCTGAACATGCACTTTCTAACGGAGCCAAATGTAAAATTTTATGAAATTCCATCCACTGATTCGAGCGGATGGACATCGCGAAAAAAATAATGCTTTAGGTATGCATGCTAATTAGCCTAAAACAGATTTGATGGTGGCAATATATTTCACGCTTATATCGCCGTTTCCTTCAATAGACTGCAAGGGTTCAGAATTGCTGGCGTTTCTCTATACTCTTAAATCATTTTTCCTCTTGCTTATTAATTGTAAAAAAAAAACTAACTTTTTTTTCATATCCTCAGAAATTCGTTCTTTTAAAACATAACAGTTTTACTTTGACACGTGCTTATTTTATTTTTCTAGAGTATTTCGGGAACTTTTTTGTTGCAAATCACAATTGATATAATTTTTTTTAACTACGTTTCTTTTAAAAGATCTTTATCTGAAGCTCGTTATTTCCTATTGAAACGGTGCCCGACTTATTATCAACGTAATTACGAGCTTATTCTTTACTAACATTTCGTTGTACACTACTTTAATTAGCTTCCTTTTAGGACTGGTAAAGGATTACTGGACTATAATTGCCTTTTCTTCTAGCAAATCTGTTCGCTGAATACCCTACTGGAAATAATAAATACAGGATATTGTTCAATATCATTAATCAAAGGCTACAAAAAAGACATGGTCTATACCTGCTAATCATCGTTTTTTTACTTTATAAAGATAAAGAATTTCTTCTGGAAAAAAAAAACCTCTATAGGTGATTTAGAAACTCATTACATTATGAGTTCCGTAAGGTGGACTTCAAAGAAATGTTTCAACAATTGCTTTCTGTGGCACATCCACTAAATCGATTCCAAGTTTGGTAGCAGCGACGATTGCGAATGAATTAAAAAAAAAAAGTGTAAATTGATTGCTACAAATTTATTTGCATTTTGGTTCTTGAAATAAGTTGGTAAGAAACTTTTAGAATCAAATTCATTAACTTTTCTTTTCCCGCTGATGATAATACAACGCGTGAAACAAAAACTGTAAAAACACATGTAGCGTTTTACATTTTTTTATTCTTCTAGGTGTGAACTTTTCAAAACTAAGCTTGAATATTACTTTTATCACTGAATATACGATAAAACTGACTGAAGCGAGTGTAAATTTGAATTTTCAGCGTACCACCAACAACATAATCCATATACGAGAATCAAAGAGCTCGAAAGAAAGATATATTACAAAAATTGCTCCAGCTGAATATATTTTTGTGTTTTGCATTATGTGTTTCAGGTTATTTTAATTGCTTCCTGAGATATAATCCAGAATTCAATGTCAGAGTAAGGTTCTAAGCTGTTTCTGTTACAGGATTCAGCATTAATCCTTTAGAAATTAAATAATGGGTTATTTGACAAGTCATTTTTAATTAAAAATTTATTTGACATTTAATTTTGTGAGGAATCCGAACAAATAATACGGAATAATTGGTGAATTCTGACTTTAAAGGTTTGGAGCGGGAACTAATATGTATTTTATCGGGTGATCTGCATGTTCTGTCCACATGTTTGAAATGTTGAGATGAACGAATGAAGCCAAGAGAAATTCTACAGGGAGGTCAAAAGTCATTCACGCTGGAATACCCCGTTCCCATTAAAAAAAAAAAAAAAAAAAACTGAGTCTAAGAAACGCAATTCTTACTTACAGCTGTAGGCGAATTGTGGGTGAAATGTAAACGGAGAGAGAGAAGAGGGGGAGTTGTTGAATGACCTTTATCGCCTGTGGAAGTTTTCATCTTTATAACTATTGTCGTGATAGCGTCTACACTTTCGGATTCCTTTGGTTGTGCTCTACATGCTCAGTGATGCGGTTTACGGCCACAGTTTCAAACACTTGAAATGTTGGTTTTCCAGAAATCCACTCATGCAGTACCTCAATCTTCAGGTGATGCTGAAGAAGAACACATTTTATGGTAATTATTTAAGAGTTTCCTAAACAGTTTCAATACTAAACGTTTATGGATTCCACTAAGATGAACAAAAATGCATCTGAAATTCTTCAGGCTTATGATGAAATTTAATTGTTGTAATAAAATTGTTCGAGGAAAATTACGTATGTAGAGGTGGTAAATAATTATTCAAGAAAAAAATCCGAAATTAATTGACGAAAAGTGTTTTCTAAAGAAATGTGGAGCGGATGTCAGCACGTTGAACAATTACGGATTACTTCACGTTTTTATCCTCTGTTTCATTAAAAACGGTGACAACAGTGCGGATAGGCCGCATTGCAAGCTGAATAGAAGCTGTACAAAAGACCTTGTATATCTATATGGTCTTTTGTATTATTTTCTGTTTCATTCAAAACAGTACTACCTCAGTGTTATTGTTAAAGATTATTTTTACAATGAATAGTCAAAAAACACGCCATGTAAAATTAAAGGGATTAAAATTAGACATTTAAAATATAAGGAAATATCAAAAATTTAATTAAAATGAAAATAAATACAGTTCAATTAAACACGAGATGTAATAAGAATTAGAAATTATTATTGGTGTTACTTAATTATACTGTGAAGCATTATAAAGAACGGTAAAAATTGTTGAAAAATAATTCTTAATAATAAATTTAATTACTATTTGCACCGCTCGTCCTTGAATGGTTGAAGAAACAAATTAACTTATAGTAGGGGCTGTTTTGCATAACTGTGGAAAAACCAAATAGGGCTCTCGATCTTTTAGGTAATATTTAGGTATAAACTTCAGTTTTGTATCATTTAAATAATTTTAGATATTGTGTAATTTTTATATAATTTTTATTGTTAATAAATATATCAGTAATAAAAATTAATAGTTATTAATTTTTATTACTGATATATCTGGGACAACGCTGACTTCTAATCTCTTTTGGAATAAGTACATTAAAAATATTGCATCCTCTGCATCTAAAAACCTGGATTTTTTTCTTGTTTTTGGCGTTATTTTTCTTCAAAACAGCTGTTCACTCTGTACAAATCGCATATCTGCCCTACCATGGAATATTGTTCCCACATCTGGGGAGGTGCCACAAAACTTCTATCAGGCTTCTAGATTCCATTGAAAAGAGGTCAATTAGGTTAGGTTAATTAATGACTCATCTCTAACAAAGTCTCTACACTGTCTATCTCATAGACGTTCTGTTTCTTCTGAATGCCTTTTCTATAGATACTTCCATGGGCTTCTGAATTGTCTTTCTAATTCCCGCTCTTTCTTCCAAACCAATACAAATACGTTCCGCAACCAGTCAACATCCTTTCACTGTCCAAATTCACAGAACCAACATTTCTTCTTCCTTATTTATTCATTCAACTTCCACTTTCTGAAGCAACCTCTCTTCATACGTATTTCCCGAAAATCACGATCTACAAAACTGAAGTCAACGGTATCACCTTTCTCTTCATCGGTATCATCGTCTGAGCCTTCAACCCATGCACGGTACTAATTACTATAGGTTCTAATACCTTCGCGCTTGGAGTTCTCATGAAAAATAATCTCCTAATTTGCTGATGCGTCTAAAATCCTAGACCAACAACAACTTGTTCGTGATCTGGATACATTTGAATTTTTGCAGCCTATTCCTACAGAAGGTGAGCGATGATTCAATTGATGTAATCAATTGTTTAATCTTTGAGTGACGAGGCATACATTCAGTTGAATGATTATGTAAATAAAATTTTAGATACTGGTCAGCCAAAAATCCAAGTCACCTTTATGAACAAACTATTTCACTGCCAAAAAGTTACCATTTGGTGTAAGGTATCTTATTTCTGCATCGCCGGTTCATACACACTCTTGTGAAAATGCTAATGGTTCAGCTGTCACAGTAACTTCATACCTATATATAAACATACTGTGAAAGAATTTGTTAAAGAAGATCTTCACCATAAAGGAGTTCAACTTAGGAAATGTTTGGTTCAAAAGTACGGTAACACCTCAAGACATTCCGCCGACTTTCAAGAAAATATTTCCTAATCACAATTGTCTCGTTTTGTAAACATAAATTGCCCACCACGTTCATCAGACTTATCTGTTTGCTATTTCTTTTTATGAACATTTATTAACATACGAATTGTGTGTATACCATCCACGGAAACAAAACTTTCGTGAGGGACGTGAATACCAACAGAAACGTTACATAGAAGAGGATTTGCAACGGTAGTGGCTGTTTAAGGGATATAATTTTTAAAACACTGAGGAGTATGATCTAAATACTTTGATGTATATTATCAAACTATAATAACAATAAATGTCTTTTCCAGTTTGCACAGTAGTAATTTCATTTTTAAAATGGGTAGTTGTTTTTACCTTATCCTGCATAATGTCCTTTAAAAATGTATTTAAAGTGATACTTTGAGCCAAAAATTTACTTAGATTGCTTAATAAAGTAACTCTAGTAATTTAATAAAGTCACGCTATTGCTATCGTTTTTTTTTTTTTTTTTTAATAATTCGTTCGCTCCTTGCTACGTTTTTCATTACCATAATATTACAATTATCAAACCACACTGCTCGATAAAAGTAACAAAACACGTAGAAAACGTGTAATTGTACAAATTGGGATGAAACGGTGAAATGGTATGGTGGTATGCCATAGAATAATGATGAAATGAAAAACACGGAAAACTTCAGACAGGTATAAGGGACATTTATAGGTTGTTTAAGAATTAACAAAAAAAGGTCACATTACAGAACTCGATACAAGATGCTTGAAAATATGGACACATGACATTATTACGGCATATGATCCCTCCACCGTCTAAACAGCCATGACAGCGGTGAACCATGCTCGATATAAGGGTTTTTATAAGATTCTGTGGCAACAAATTCCGTTCTTCCACCAGGCAGACCTTAGCTCGCCAATTGACCTAGGAGTTGGCTCTCAGTGTGCAGTGCAATGCCCAAGGGCGACCCACACACGTTCGATCGGATTTAAGTCAGCTGATAGTGTTGGCCATGGCAGTAGTTGGATATCTTAAAGTTTCAAGATATTAATCCACCACTTCAGCTCTGTGCAGTGGCGTTGTCGTACTGACAAGAAAATCTGGATCAAACGCCTTTTAAAATGTCTCACATGGGTTCGAGGATCTGTTCCCGGTACCTGTGTGCAATTACAGTACTTCTATTCAAAATATGAAGGGGGTGCAGCCGTTGATCATTATTCCGCCTCACACGAGAACACCTCCTCCACCGTAAGTGTCCCTTTCTCTGATGTTTCTCTGATCCCTTGTTGTCTCCAGATGAAATAACGTATAGAATCTATTTGTAAGCTAAAACGGCATGCCTAAGAGAACAGAACTGTACCCCATTTGGCAGGCCCCAAGTAGCATGTTCATGGCGCCAGTTTCGACGAGCTCTGCTGTGGTTTTGGGTTCATGATATAAAAAAAAAAATTAGATTGTTATATTACGGCCACGCGTAATTTCTTACACGTACCCGTTTATATATGATGTCTGTAAATTGCATGTACTCTGGCCGATTTGCTTGTTTTACTGGAGAAAAAACCCTCCTTTCTTAGGGGGAAAAACCTTGTTATCTACGTCTGAGACCGACTTAACTCAGCAAAGGAGTAAAAAAAAAAAGCCCGTTAAAGTTCCTCGCTTCATCGACGGGATTCGAACCCGGACCTTTTTAACCCGGGGTGGGAAGGACTGTGACGATACCACTGTGCTATCCGTTCAGATTGCGTTCATGAGATACAAATACCCGGCTTCCTTGCGTGGAGTCCACTTGAATTGAGCCTTCTTTTCACTTGTGGCCGCAGCAACCACAAGCGATAGTTGATGACAGGACATCGTAGAGTTCTGTTTTGCTCTTAGAACCAGATAGCTTTCTGTTCTGGTTGATGTAGCCCTCGGGCGACCTTAGCCAGTTCTTCTTGTAATGCTTCCTGCCTCCTGAAATTGCTTCCATAAGTGTAAAGTGTATTCGTGTCTGACGGCACCAGGGGTTTCTCCCATCTCCGACTTGATTTCATTATGGGTGTAACACTTCACTGCAAAGGTCAGAGATATAAAGTGTATGTAGTTTGTTATGTATCATTGTTCGTCAGGCCATTTAGCCGCTGGATCCCTGTTGGGGTCTAACTGCCACTCTCGAAGTCGTCCAACGGCTCGCCATCTAAAAGAACCATCTAAACGAGTGCTGGAGATGTGGCTATTACATTGAGCAAGCCAAAAAACGGAATGAAGTGATGCCTTCGCGACTCGTGTTTTTACATGCATGGATATTTTGCATAATGTCAGGCTTTGTAAGATAGTAGATTTATTTCTATTGTATATTCGGAATTTGCATGCCAGGACGCACGCCTATTATATCAAATATTCGTGTTCACAAAACTGTCCACAATAAAATATTCATGAAAAACATTTTGTTCTGTTAATTTTGTGTGCAGTGTAGTAACATGTACGTGATGAGCCTTACACATTTCGAAGGGTTGAGCGTGATTTTGGTTAAGCGTGATTTTGTCACTTATAAAATAAACTGACACTTTTAAGGGGAAATCATAGTTGTCTCCGGTAAGTAATCATTAAGCTACCACTATGGTACACGAAACGGAAAGTAAGGCAGAAGTGTTTCTGAGTTGCACTTTTTGGCCACCTAGATGAGCACACCTGATTGCCAATTCGTTAACGAGATAAGCAGGGGTTTTTTTTTTTGTCAAAGAAAAAAACGGTGGAAAAGAGTAGATGCAAAACGAATTAAAAAAGAAGATTGAGTCGCCGTCTTAAATCCGGAGAGTCGGGAAGTATGAATACCTAATAGAAAAATTAGAAGCCTTTGCGAGGACCCCACGACTTATCTCGATTTGTGAGTTTAATTGCAAACTGCACATAATACACCTTTCCGGAAAAGTATTGTGATTTGCATATATAAATTGCTAATACACATATGAATTTTGTTGATGCATATAAACATAATTTATTTGCGTGTATGCAATTAAATGTGCTATAAATAAATGTATGTTATTCATAACTATTTTGGTATCATGCCAAAATACTGTTGGCACCATCATAAGTGTCTGTAGAACTCGCATAAAAATATCCATCAGAATAAGTTCAATCTCTTCAGTTATTTGCTGTGGAGTCTGATAGTAAAGAGTCCCTCAGTTAAAATTGGAGGTAACGCTTCAAGTAATTAAGTTTTATTTCAAAATGTGCGCTAAACAAGCTCGGGACCTGGCTGTTTTATCTACAATATAGTTATGGTAGGATTTGCTTCCCTGTTTTTATAGCTCAGAGGCATTAAAAAAACAGTCTTCGGAAAATTTTCGATCTATCAAATTGTCTTTTTAATAGCTGCTCTGTAAAATTGGAGCTAAATGTATTTAATACATTAAATACATTTAGCTCATAATTGGAAATGTTATTAACACCTTTTGGTTTATCTTGACTTGTAAGCTTTACTCCATCACTGGATTGTCAGTGATGGGTAAAGTACTTTGGGTGCCTAGTCTCCCACTAATGAAGTGTCATTAAGCATTGAAATCGCCAGGGTGGGGGTGGTACTGCACGCTAATAAGTAACATTCTTATTTTTAGAGAAGTGTTATTTGTTAGTGGTGCAGCGTAAGGCAGCTCGTCGTGGTAGCCTTACAATTTGAAAGATTTGAAGCTTTTCCACCAGTCTTTCTTTTTAATACCTCGGCTATAAAATAGGGCTGTAAATCCCATTGTAGCCATAATGAATTAAGTTTTTATCCATCTTCATTAACATTTATTCATTCGCTGTCCATCATTACAAAGGTTTCAGAAATAATAGGATTTCACCACTACTTCAAGTTCCGAGAATTCTGAAATCGGTATTGGCTATTTAATCATGTAAACTCATTCCTGAAATTTAAAGCTTGCATCAACAGAATGCTTTATTTTATTTTTGAATTCTGCAATAATACATATCATTTAATATTAACTACAGATACTCGAACGGCATCAAAAGTTTTTTTTCAGATAGCTGAGGTATAAGTTTGAATGCCTTTGTCATGTATAAGTAATGCTCAAATAAGAGTTACGGAGAGGAAAGATTGCGCCGACTGCAAATATAAATATTCTAACGTTTTCATGAATCGATATAAAATTATTTAAATGCATTTTCGCAGCGATTTATTTAAGTACTGGAAATAATTTAAATAACAACTCTTCAACGAGATACTACAATAAATATTTAATGTGATAAGAAATATCTGATTGGCTGGTGCAATATAAACAAGCAGCCATCAGGAAACAAAGCCCGTTAACTGTTTCTGAAAGGAAATGTTCAGATTTTTCTATGCAATAGTAAATTTCGTGATATTGGAAAACAGAAAAAAAAACATGAATTTGCCTTTACTTAAAATAGAGACACCATTTGACAGTCATCATCGCAATATTCTTACCATAAGTTAATGAATATTTATAGAGAATTCATGTTCTTAAAAATAATTCGTCTATCCTTTTAAGCCTTTGCTATTATTTAATGGACTTGCATAGCTAGAATAGTGAGAATAAAAATGTAGACATAATGCATCACCTGGTTGTGCAATTTAAATTTATTATCTTAACAAGTCACAGATGTTCGCGAACATTAAGTAGGGATTTCCGTCATTTATCAGTGTAATATTTATCCTTTCTTTTCTCCGTGTTCCTTTTCCCAGACCTAATTCTATTAACAAGACCATTAGCGATGAAAAAGCCCGTTATAATTCAAGTAACTTCAAGCTTCGCTATTACCTATCCTCTCTAACCGCTGTATATAAAATAGGAGGTGATTAATGGCCAGTTCTTACATTAACGGTCCTTTCTTTTGTAGTATTATGGGCTGTAAAACCAAAACTGTCGAGACATGAAGAGTGAATGTAAAGAATTGACTTTTTTATTTTGACGTAATAACTCTGTTAAACACCCTTTTCCGACTAGCGCGTCACTGTTTTAGTTAATGAGTTCTTACCTAATCAGTTTTCATAGTAGTTGGGTCATGCCATTCTGCGAATTAAAGAAAAATTCTCAATAACTGAAGATTTCAGTAGTGACAGCAGAATTACATCTTACTTCGAAGCTTTAATAATTCAGTGTATTTCTCCCACTCCTTTGAATAAATACATTTATAAATAATAAAAGAAAATCGTAAAATGTCTGCAATGCGGAAGTTTATCAATTCTATATTTTTCAGCCAATGAAACCAGCAATGCTGTCAAGCTTTGCAGTTAGGACATATTGCGGAACATGCAATACTGTGTGATGTGCTGCCACAGGCTAGGTCAGGCTCGTGCGAGCCTGTTTGATTTTGAATGTTTGCTGATCCCGTTGTTAAAACAGTTAAGAGTGTTGATCAGTTAGCGAACCCATGGGCTCGCTAACTTAGATTCAACGTGGTAATGTTTTTTTGGAAATGCATCGTCATTTGCCACTGTATAACTACTAAAAACTATAACACTGTGCGGAGGTGTGAATATTTTTTGTAAATTGCGATGCCCGCTAACAATTCAACTTTGTTGCATTGAAATAATATTATATAGAAATATACAAGTATATGGCATTTATCCTGACATGATTTTCAATTAATTGTAAAGATTACTTATGTTATCACAATTTGATTAACTCCATGGAAGGAATAAGTTTTTTTTTTTTTTGGAAATTTTTTGAAAGGTAAAAATGTAAGTTAATTAACCAGAGTTAATTAAATACATTGTTCTGCTAGAGTAAAACATTTTTATGAAAATCACACGTTTAATTAGGTGGTGTGTCAAGTAAAGGTGCTCATTGTGAATCGGTGCACGCTAAATCAAATAAGCATTGTGTTAAGTTGAGGATCTGAAAAGTTCAGCGAGATTCGGTTTGCTATTGAATCTCGTTCACTATAGTGTTTTATCTATGGTTGTGACTCCTCCATAGACGCCGAAGGCCTCTAAGCTGTTCTCTCCAATTTAATAATGCCATTTTAATTTACAAGCAGAGACGAAGTTTTCCTTCGCGGGTAAGCAAACGGCCAAGAAGGCTTGGGGTATACTACCAATGATCATTTGTCAGCAAGGAGGGAGCTGATATTATTCCTTTTTTATAAAACGATGGTGTAGCCTGATTTGGAATTCGTATTTGAACAAGCTTTACCCAAAAAAGAACAACTTCTAGAGAGGGTTGTCCCTACGGGTGAATCGTAGAAGATATGGATTGCCTAACTTGGAGACTACAGATGACCTAATTAAGATGATAAGACTTTTTAATGAATAAGCGAAGGAGGTATATTTGCACTGGCGGTTAAACCAGAGCAAATGGGCATGAATACCAAATTTCAGGGAGCAATACAAGGTTACATCTCAGGAGGTTCACCTTCGGCCAATTTGCTGTTGATTACTGGAATAAATTGCCTCCCATAATAGTTGAGGTAGAGAATTTGACAAAGTTTAAAGCTGGATTGTATAGTTGCATTTTTAGAAATAGGCAAATTGTGACCGATTAATTTTTTTTTTAGCAGTACGTAATAAGTTCACTTCGCCTGATTGATAAAAAAACTAGTAAACAACAGACACACCGGCAAAGCAAAGTTTAACAAAGGCGGTTGATTTAAGAAAAGATATTTAAATGCAATGTCACCAGCTTGTCTATTAAGATAAAAATGCCATTATAATACTTCTTACTGCCTTGTCATGGAAAATAGTTTTCTCATATATGTAAAAATAGAGATTAGTTAAGCAAAATTTTAAATAAAAAAAATACTAAACCATTACATATAGACAAATGTATATGCTATAGTATTAGTAGTAGCAAACGATACAAGAAAGCAAGCTTAGAGAATATCAGTAAACCAAAAAAAAAAAAAAAGTCTACCCACCTCACTTGTCCATCCCCTCCCTCCAAGAACTTTTCTAGTTCTTTATTAAATTTATCCATTTAAGCACTTTCACAACAAATGGAAGTTTTGTTCAAACAATCAACCACCCGCTGGCTGAAGGCAAACTTCCGCACATCTATCTTGCAACCATCCTTCGACTTGAATTTATTCATGTGTGTAGTCCAGCAAGAGAAAGAATGCCATTAGCATTGGGCACATGCTCCTAACTTTTATACTTTGCATCCCCTCTGCCTTAAAATATTTCATAATTTTCCACTCCTCCTCTCAGAACAAGTGCAAATAAACATACCTGACGTAAAATTTAGTTATTAATATTCAAAATTTTATATATTAATATATGTTTCAATGCACTGAATCTCAAAGATTGAAATAAAGTTCGCTTCATAGCAGGATTAGTAGGATGGTTTATCCGTATTTCGTTAACAAAGTTCTTCATAAAAAGAACACCTTCCTCCTCCTTCCCCTCCCAAAAAATGTGCATCCTCGCATTTTAGGAACCTCTGTTATAGGGAGATTGTCCGTTTATTTAGCAATAAAAAAGTAGCCTTTACATTTTCATAAATCCAATACAGTGGACGACGTTTATTTTGATCATCTTGGAAGGAAGGCAGCTTAATTGATGACAATAACCGAAGAAACAAGAATGCAGCTGTTCAGTGCTGTCTATTAATGCGGGCATGGTGGGGAATGTGTACATAAAAAGGTGCAAGTTAAAAACAAGCAATATAAAATATTTTAATTTGGTTGTCCACTGTTTCTTCGATAAAGCTATCAATAAAAATGAGACAATCGGAATGTTTCCGGAAATCTATACAACACATTAAAAACAAAGAAAATATTAAAACCACGGATTAGAAAAGGGGTTAATGTTTCTGTAAAACAGGCCATTGGTACATATACAATACTTTCTTTCACGGAGTAACGATACCGAGAACCATACGAACTGTGCGAAGCAATAGTAGTAAAAGGACATGCAACGTGCCGGAGTTCAAGAAAAAATCGAGATGTTATGCAATCACCTCCACTGCACACGAGTAAACCGCGATAAGGCAAAAAAGCGACAACGAAAACCGAAGCACTGATTGCAATAAACGCCTTTTTTTTTTTTTTTTTTGTATATGATGGGCACTTAATGAAAGTGATGACATGATCTGTGATCACAATAAGTGGCATGCATTGTATTTAGCACTAAATACCGTAAACATTGTATTCAGCAAATAAAAAATAATGCGCATTGCCTGAACAACTTCTTATATGAACCTATACCCATCTTATACCTATATCAGCTATAAAGAAAACTCTCTCATAAATATTTTCACCTTAATAATATAAAAATAGTCGAAACCTTCAAGAAGTAGTATACGTATCTTTTAACAATTTTGACAATTTACTTTTCAAAATCTGACGAATCATGCGGTTTTAGGTGAACAGCTATTTTGTGAAACAAGAATCAGTTTGTCGTATGGCAATTAGTCTTTATTTTATTCAACGTTTCCTGAGCGTTGTATACAAGATTCGATCCAGAATTTACAATCGCACGATCTAGTTAAGCGATTATTATTAGTGAAATGCGTATAACTGAGGATTAATTGCTTTTCCCTTTTTATTTATAAGCTTTATGCAACTGAAAACTGATCAAAGAATTTCTCATTAAAACATACTCTTAGTTTAATGTTTGAAAATAGATTATGAATTAGTAAATAAGTGCTTCATGTTAGTGTTTCTGGAAAGTGCTCGAAGAAAAAAAAGGGGATTAGTTGCAGCTAGTTCTGTTACTATGAGAAAAACTGATTACCCTTGCCGGATACGCAAAGAAGAGAACAGAAGAAATGATATTGCTTAAGTAAAGTCCAAAAAAGTCAGTTCGTCGTTTCTTGCCTAAATGTGAGGGCTTACGTGGTTCATTCTGAAAGATTTTCAGGAGCTGAGACTTAAGCCATGCATGAAAGCCACTTTTGCAAAATGTATGTGGAAAGGAGATTCACGGAGAAGAGGTGAAGGCAGGAATTCCATTGGTTTATCCGCTGCAGAGAGAAGTTTCGACGTCGACAAGAATCTCTGGTGGAAGCTGTTCTGGTTCAAGTGAAGTTGAGTCACCCGATGAAGTTTTATAGGAGCAGCAGAGAACACGTTGTAGCATTGCAGGGGAAGATGAAGTTACTGTGGATGGACAGGAAAAAAAAAAGAAAAATGAAGCAGCTCTTGAGTGGCCACATAATAGAAACTTGGTGACGTGGTTGCAGTGGTGCATCCTGTGAAGTAGAGAATCATTACTGGGTTCGGTATATCCTTATGGCTGACAAGTTATTTAATTTCTGGTGTAATTGGCAGTGGGGAAGCTAGTCGACAGAAGGAGTTGCGGTAGTCATAGGTGTGCCAGTTGGTGGTTGCGAGTGATAGCGGCGTCTGTTGAAGACCGCGGTGGTATAGGTTGAGAATGCTTTGTAGGCTTCTTCTGATTCCAATACCCTAGCCTCTGGATGGATTGTCGGTGCATTGAGGGCCAGAAGAAGCTGGTTTCGGTGGTCAAGATAGATCGGACAGGAGTGCATCACGTGGTTCCAGTCCTCTGACTCTCCACAGATGCAAAAAGCATTCTCAGCCAGACCAAAGTCGAGAAGATGTCTTTTAAATGATCCATGTCCAGTCAAAAGAAAGGACGTGTAGACGTTAGGGTAGAACCAGTTTCAACGTCGTTTGGTGAGGAAGGTGACATCCGGAATAAAGAGTTTACTAATATCACCTGTTGATGAGTTATTCCATCGTGTCTGCCATAGGGAAACCAGTTCAGTCCACACACGGGTCATCTCATGTTTGATGTTAGTGTCTGTACGCGTTTTAATGGTGAGTATTTCAACCTCTTTATTCTTCTTGATGGCATGAGAGAGGCCAAAGTATAAGACATGGAGATCTAGGGGTAAGCATCCAGTAAGAACTTGTAGTGCAGCGGTTGACGTGGTCCGACATGCAGGAGTCATTTGCAGCATCATAAGCCGCTGGACCTGAAGGATCAGACGTTGCATTCTTGCTATCGTCATCCTGTTATACCAAACTGCGGCGTCATATGTGACAATGGGAATAAATACAGCTGCGTTAAGAATATGTAAAACCCGGCTTTTGATGCCTCAGTCTTTGCGGGTGAAGCGTGCCAGCATGGCAATCTAGGCTTTAATTTTTTCTTTGATGGAACATAGGTGGGGAATGAAAGTTCCTCGGTCATCCAGTGTAATACCCAGATATTTGACAGCGCGTTGGTTTTTGAGTGATTTCCCTTTATAACGGATGGTCGGAGGCTTCCTCACATCCAACTTTCCTTTCAGTAGAAGGGTTTTGCTCTTTTCAGTAGAGACTGAAAGTTTGTTGTTCTCAGCCCACTCGGAAAGGGCAGAGAGTATTGTGTGATGTTGGGATATATCCTCAGAAGCCAGTCATCCAGGATCATATTCCACACTGCTGGACCAAGGACGGAGCCTTGGGGACAGCCTCTGGTAAGTTGCCGGGTGATAGAATGGAACTGTGTTTTGATGGTGAGAAGTAGCTCTTGAGGCAGCTGAACAGATTCTGAGAGCAGTCAGTCACCCTGACCCTCTGTAGGATGGCCGGCCACCAAACTGTGTCAAAGGCACCCTTAAAATCTATAAAAATTGCAAAGACATAGGTGGCCTCAGAATCTTTTGCAAGTTTCAGAATCTGGTCAGAGCATCAATTGCAGAACAGCTCGGCCTGAACCCGAACTGGAGGGGAGCTGCAAGCCTTTAGCTTCGTATGTAGGCTGGAGGCGAAATAGCAGGAGTCTCTCAAACACTTTACTCAGTATTGGTAAAAGTGCTATAGGACGATAAACTGATGTGCTGCCAGTGGGATCCTTTGGTAGAAGTCTCAGGTTTGCAAGCTTCCAGCGTGATGGAAATATGCCATCTTTCAGGCAGGTGTTGAAAAGCTGGATGAGGATAGCAGGAGCGACAGTCCAATGACGTTTGACAGATTCCCCCTCAATGAGGTCCAGACCTGGAGGCTTGCCATTATTGATCTTGTTGATAGCCATGGCCACTTCCTCTTCAGTAAAAGGATCTTCAATAGTGGTAGGTTTGAAGTTTTGGTTGTCGATAGTGACTTGATTATGGAAGTCTGTGTTTAGGGCAGCATCATCTTGGTAAATCAAGTCATCCAGAATTTTTTTCATTGTGTCCAGCCAATTTGTTGTCTCAGGAGAGCCATTATTGTATATAGAATAATCTGTAGACCTGATTTTGTTCCTGACAAGTTTATGCACCACGCCCCAAGGGTTCCTCTTCCCTTCTGTCTCTACCACTGTGCGCCATGAGTTTTGTTTGGCATGGTAAATCCTATTGCAGTGTTCTCTGCGAAGGGCTCTGAATCTTTTTTTGTATTGATCAGCAATGTGCGGAGGCTCAGTTCTTCGTTTACGCTGGTATGCTCTTCGTGCATGCTTGAGATCATTCCGTAGGTTAGTAAGATACTGCGACCACCAGGGGACGGACCTTGGACTTTTAGAACATTTCTTCATTGATGCTTGTGAGGCTTTCAGGAGCAGTGATTGAACAAAATCTTTTTTTTTGGGTACTATTCATTCATACCTATTGAGGTCAGAGGGGCTGTAGGTGGCTTCCTGAATGATCTACCCGAAATGAACCACTAGGTGGCAGTGATCACAGTGTGCTGAAGTGGGATTTACTCAAAGAGGTAAATACCATTAGGGGTAAAGGGAAGGGTTATTGCTTCCGTAAAGGCGACTACGATGGACTGAGACAGTATTTAAATTCTATACAGTGGGACCAACTGATGATGTTACCAACAGCAAATTCAAAATGGGAAGCATTCAAAGAACATATCTTGGAAGCTACTAGGCTTTACATACCAACTAAGAAATATTGTTCAAGGTTTAGGCCAAAATGGATGTCAGATGAACTAATGAGGCATATGGCAGAGAAGCAAAATGCATGGAATACTTACAAATTAACACATGACACAGAAGCCTATGATAGATACAAGTTGATATGCAACCAAGATACAAAGGAGGTTAGGCAGGCGAAGGCAGATTACGAGAAATCCTTGGCAAGGGATGCAAAGAAAAACAGCAAAGAGTTCTTTACTTATGTAAACTCTAGAAGGAAGGGGATGAATCAGATTGGTCCACTTGATATTGATGGGTCAACTGTTGATGATCCTGCTCAGGTAGCTAACAAACTAAATGAATATTTTGCATCGACATTCACACATGAGGAGTTATTCAGCAAGGGGAATGCCAGAGGTGTATTCAACTCTAGCAGTAAGCTACAGAATCTTGAAATAACTGGGAGTAAAGTGGAGGAGAAACTGTTGAAGATAAACACAAGAAAGGCACCCGGGGTGGATGGGATCTATCCAGTTATATTAAAGGAGGCAGCAAAGGAAGTAAGCAAACCCTTAGCCATAATTATGAGAGCTTCCTTGGACTCAGGGGAGGTACCCATAGACTGGAAATGTGCAAATGTGACCCCAATTCACAAAGGAGGATCAAAGGCTGACACAAGTAACTATAGACCTGTGAGCTTAACTTCTGTTCCAGGAAAATTAATGGAGGCACTGGTTAAAGAAGCACTGCAGGATCATTTAGACAAGACTTCAGTTATAGCTCAGACACAGCATGGTTTTGTTAAGGGGAAGTCTTGCCTGACCAACTTGATTGGATACTATGATGCAGTCACAAAAGAACTGGATGCAGGGAATAACTTTGATATTATATACTTGGATCTTAGAACGGCTTTTGATACTGTTGCACATGGAAGACTGCTACACAAATTGGAGCAGTGTGACATTGGAGGCAAATTGCTGCTATGGATAAAGGGGTGGTTGAGTGGGAGAAGACAGAGAGTGGTAATCAATGGACACTGCTCATCGTGGACTAATGTTATTAGTGGAGTCCCTCAGGGCTCAGTGTTGGGTCCATTATTGTTTTCTGTATTTATAAATGATATTGATGATGGTATATCAAGCTTAATGTCCAAGTTTGCAGATGATACAAAGGTTGGCAGGGTTGTCAAGGACACTACTGACACTACACTGCTGCAACAGGATCTGGAAAGGTTGAGCAGATGGGCTGAGAGGTGGCAAATGAAGTTTAACATTGACAAATGTAAAGTACTACACATGGGAAACAGCAACCCCAGGGCAACGTATCAACTCTGTGGTACTACACTGACAGTGGTAGAGAATGAAAGGGACTTGGGGGTGATTGTGCAGGCAGATATGAAGTTCTCTGAGCAGTGCAGACGGGCTGCAAGAGTAGCTCATGGAGTATTGTCAATGATATACAGAAATTTTTCCAGCAGGGATAAGGAGGTGATTATTCCATTGTACAAGGCAATGGTCAGGCCACACCTAGAGTACTGTATACAGGTCTGGAGGCCTCATTTCAAGAAGGATGTAGAGCTGCTGGAACGAGTACAGAGAAGGGCAACAAGATTAATGAATGGAACAAAGGGGTGCTCTTACGAGGAAAGGCTTAAATTTTGCAAATTACAGTGTCTGGAGACTAGGCACCAGCGAGGTGATCTGATAGAGGTGTATAAAGCCTTGAATGGTTTAAGCATGCTCAATGCTGATGGGATTCTTCCTCTAGCTCAGAAAAATCACCTGAGAGGGCATAAATTCAAATTGAGGAAAGACAGATGTAGGATAGACGTGCGGAAATTTGCCTTTAGCCAGCGGGTGGTTGGTTGGTGGAACAGACTGCCATCCCTTGTGGTGGAGGTTGATAGCCTAAATAAGTTTAAGGCTCAGCTGGACAGGTATTTTGAACGAACAGAGGGGTGAAGTGGAAGTGGGTTTTTTTTTTTTTTTGGCTGATGCTGCATAAGCTTGCTTTCTTGCATCAAATGCCTCTGCTAATGCTAATCTCATCAAAAATGTCCCAGTTAGCCGATCTTATAGAGAACCTGGAAGTATCATGCATGTAGATTCGGCGAGGGTTAACTTGATTAATAATGCAGTATGTGATAAGGGGGTGATCACTGGTGGTCGCATATTCATGCACCTGCCATTGTTGGAGACAATTGCTAAGGGAAGGAGTTATAAAGTGTAACATCCAGCTGGATTCTCCGGTTCCTGAAGAGTAGGTGGTAGGTTGACCCGGTAGATTAGCGATCTCCTATCCGCGGGCAGCAATAAATTCATCAAGTAAATCACCTCTAGCATCAGTGGTGGCATTGTACCAACTAGTAGGGTGTGCATTGGAGTCGGTTGCGATGATAACATGTGAATCATCAAGCAGGTCCAGAGCCCATTCCAGTGTGGCAATATGAGGGTGGATGTCAGTGCGAAATGAAAGTAGGATGTAAGGACTGAGATGCGGCCAAAGCAGCCTTCCACAGTAACAGCAACCAGGTGGGAGGTGCATAAGGAATCAAGGCTGGTCACAACTAGGTTCAAGTTGCGGATTATGATGGCTGCAAGGCATAGCTAGTTTGTAGTCTGTATTTTCCGGTATGTAAGTGGATATCCAGGGATTCTACCGCAAACGCAGTAGGGTTTCTGGAGGAGGAGAAGGTTGAAGTCAAGTTCTTTCATGATGGGATGGAGCTGAGAAGCCACAGAGATTGATTTTTGTCCATTTATTTGGGTGATGCGAAGTCTGGATGTTGTCTGGTTAGGTGGCCTATTATCCATAATTTGTATTGTTGCGGATTATTTCAGCAGCTCTTTTATATACAAGGCATGCTTCATCCCGAACGGAGTGATTGCTGGGTTTATTAATAGCTTTGCAGTTGGCACAGGTTGGTGGGGAGGATTTATTTGGACAGTTCTCGTAATGGTGTCCTGCCTCCGCACAATGCCCGCAGATTGGCTGCTTTTCGAAACACTTCTTGGAGGTATGGCTGTATCCTAGGCAATTGTAACATTTCATAACTGGTACAAAGTCTCGGAAACGGTCTGATGACCAGCCCAAAAAGATCGTTTCTTGATTATGCAGAAATTTTCTAATCCTGGGAGATATCTGGAAAATCCAATTGAGCTTGTCCCGTGACCTGGTAGTCGTTGAGAACCGAATCTTCATTTCATTGGCTGCTTCCTCTCTGTCTATGTGTCCAAATAGATTTCTATTGAAAATCTCTTCCAAGAGTTCTTCCTTCTGGAGCGAGACGTCAAGACGTAGCCGAGTTGTCAGGAGCAAGAGTGCATAGCACGCGTTCTTTGAGTGAACCGGGTTTGAAGCCCGTGACTACTAAATACGATAAATGTTTATATTGTAAACTCTACTGACTTGGTTGTGGTGCCGGAGTATAAAAAGAAAATTTAATTTAATTTAATTTAATTTAATTTAATTTTAACATTGAAGATGATAATGCTAGGCCCTCTAAGTTTCGGTGTTTCAAAGGTGAGGCTCAGGTTTTCAGCTTTTCCACATGTTTGTAATTAGTCCAGATCTGATTTGGAGGCTGCTTCCAGGATTATACCTGTGTCGCGGATCTTTCGGACACTTTTGATTTTTGTTTCCCAACATAAAAATCAAATTTGGTTTTACGATTTTCAAGACTTTATCTTTTACGCCATCGCTGTCCACGATGTCACAACCCTCTGCTGCCGTGATAATGAGCATATGCTTCTGTTCTGGGGAGGAACCTTTGGCATTTTGACGGCGGCTGCATATGACAGAGTCTGAGGAGTCCCTTCAAAAGGGGCCTGAGCCTGCGTGGTAGAGGCAGTGGTGTTCAAGGTCTCGAAAGCTGGGTTGGTTATAGTCGTCGTGAGGGATGCATTCGTTTGTCGCAACTGCTCCTTCATTGATTTCAGTTTCTCGTTTTCAATTATCGCTTCATACAACATCTTTTCCAATGAGACCCAGCAGTGTGTAATATGTAAACACGCAGCACTGAAAACTCCACTATTATCGGTGTAAAGACAGCTCTCCATTTTACGCCGCAGAGTCTGGATAATTCTTAGGTTTGGAATTTCCTTGCTTAATAAGCTAGGCTGATCCTCTCCTTCATCATTACCTCCCTCTGCTTAGAGGGGAAAGCAGAGGTTTCTGGCTTCTTTAACTCTCTTTTCTTGATAAGTTCTTTCTTTCTGGACGTGGACGGGAGGTCCCGCTCTCCATTCTCCTCGCAATCGTCATCATTTTCGCCAGGGCTAACCTGAGTTAGATTAATATCATCGGCATAGCAGAGTATGTCTTCTCTCTGTTGCACAAATGAAATAATAACTGCAGTAAATAATGCGCCGGAGAGGACTCCGCCTTGAGGAACTTCTGCAGTGATCTTTCTCGAGATTGTCTTGATCCGCTGTAAGAAGAATTGTTCTGTCAGAAAGCAGGGGTGTGATAAACCACAACATGTCAACTTTCATGTAGAAGTAATTTTCTAGGAGATGAACAAGCGAGGGGATTCTGATTGAGTTTAATGACACGGCAAGCTCTTCTTTAGCTTCTAGTGCTCTGAGAATGGTGCTGATTATGGATGTTAAATTGGTTACTGTG
Organism: Mastigoproctus giganteus; assembly: GCF_048544385.1. Taxonomy (NCBI): domain Eukaryota; kingdom Metazoa; phylum Arthropoda; class Arachnida; order Uropygi; family Thelyphonidae; genus Mastigoproctus; species Mastigoproctus giganteus. The sequence goes on from NC_143580.1 coordinate 96,120,304, forward strand.
GATCTTCCGGGAATGGTATAGTGAATTTGTGGAGTTTGAGGCATGATTTGATTGGTGATGGTTGAAAGTAATGTCTTCTCCATGAGCTTCAAAAGGCTGGAAGAGCGAGAGAGTGGCCTGAACTGTTTTAATGAGGATGGCAGACTGGCATTTAGGAGGTGGCCTCAGAATCATAAAACGATTTGCCTCACAGTATATCTGTTCCAGAGAGGGGGAAAAATTAGTGCTGTGTTAAGACACGATTAAAAATTGATACTAGAGGATTGATGATAAACGTGCTGAGACATCTGATCATGAATTGCAGCACAAGATCGGGATCTACAGTTGCGGTGGGCGACAATCCATTTATAGCAGTTATAAGCTGCTTCCTGGTGATGTGAACGGTGGCGAGCATATCAGTAGCGACGTTGTCGACGAGTAAGTTGCCTGGATACATCAGGGCTACAGTGTTTTTGGGAACCATGCAATGTGCACCAACCGAGCGCTACTCTTGGATCTACATTTGTAGTATCATGGTTTTTTTCTGCCGTAGTAAGAGAGAAATTTCTACAGAATTTTTTGGTATAGAGATCAATACTCGCTCTGACTGTAGAATGAAGTAATCAATTTATGGCAGACAAGATGGGATACCATACCTACTGGAAGAGTGACCAACTTGTTTCTCCCGAACGTGACTTTTCTCAATGCTAAAAAAGTTCGCAATTGGTTTACACCTAGTTTAGAGCCGTCATTTTTGTTAACAAGGCACCGGTCAATGAATGAGAAATTATATGCATTAGGACTAAGTAACACGGACCTTTGTTTTTGCGGTGCCATGGAAGGCTGCCAGCACATACTTACATGATTGTCAAATATATGACAATACCAGGACAGCGATAGGTGAAATTCTTCAGCTCCAGGAGAAGAAACTATATTTTTAAGAGACCGTAGTAAGTTTCAGATGTTCCAGATATTTGCTAAAGAACTGTTTGAACTAAGGAAAAGTATGATTCCAATGATACGAGGTTGATAAAATCCATCTGGCTGGAGGCATCGATGTATTTTGATGCTGTCGTTTTAATGGTTGCACAACTGGAAGGGCTACTCTTCTTTTCTTTATCTCTCTCTCTCTTTTTTTTTTTTTTTTTTCCATTTTCGGTTTTTATTATAATTTTTAGTTTATTTATTTTTTGTTTTGTTTTTTCTTTTCTTTATCTTCCTTTCGGCTTTGTTTTCCCTCTGGAGTGGGCCCCAGAGAAGGAAAATTTTTTTTGTCTCATACTCTGAGACCATAGATGTCCCATCTACTGGAACTACTGGCCCAGCTTCCCGTGGTGTGGACGAGTACCGAGAATCATCTGTCCAGGTGACTGATTCTTCAGGGTAGCCAAGCGGCCAGAACATTAGAACAGAACACACACTTAATACATACACACAAACCTACGTCATTCACATATTTGACCCATTTATAGTGATATTGTTCTTCACAGAAATACGAAGCGGAGTTGCACTGACGTTCTAGTAGCCGCCCCTTACATAAAGACATATCCAATGTCCATACACATCCACAGTACAAGGTCTAGTGTTTTAGGAATTCCTGTGTGCTTACAGTGATAAAACGATTTGCCTTTTCGTAGGGTTGCATTTAAATGCTTTTTAATTGCAGATGATTTCTGGCCTCTGAACACTTCCCGAGCTCTGGAGAAGGCAATGCGATCTTGTACAGCGCCTGACTCTCTCCATCTCTTATGCAGATTTTGTTTTTCTTGAAAGCTGTTTTCAGTGCAGATACTTTGATTTAATGGCTAGTGGTATTTATTGGTGGAAAAATTTAAATCTAAATTATACAGCACCACTCCAAGGCCTACTAATCAGTTAAAGTGAGGGCACCATAACTCACCCACTGCTGCAGAGAATTACATCCTCCATTAGAAATATGCTTGCTGGTGTTCAAACTTGCATAGATGTGAATGCGGATTACAATCCACCTTATATGTAGTTCTAATGTGTGTAATAGTAATCTTTAATAAAACTTATAGTAATAATGTAAAACTCACGGTATTAAAAACTATGCATTTCAATATTGCATTATAAAATATGTTCAAAGAAAACCGCTGGTGTCTTGGGAACCTGTATCTGGGTTCTTTGTTCTTTTCTTTTAGTACACAGTAGGAAGTAGACATTACCTTCGGAAAATTATTAGTGTGAAACGAGGACTGCTCCAAAACAGCATAGCAAAATTTACACGATGAAACCTGTGCCGGTGGAGTTAAATTTTGAATGTACCCTTCAATTGTTGTAATGCACCTCTTACTCATTTCATCTACTGTACTTATTAGGTGCTTCCAGCAGGACATATTTGCAAATCCCTTCCACAGCCTTCGAAACTTTAACTTACCTCTGATGGTTTGCTATCCCGAAGCCTCTTATAACGGTGCCTCCGTAGCCAGGTGGGAAGGAGCAGCAGTGCGTAGCACACGCTTCTTGATTAGACCGGGGTTCGAGCCCGTCACCACCAAATACGGAGGATGAGGAAAGGTCAGGGAATGACCACCGCATATTCCCGGAGCGATATGGCCTTAAGTTGCTAATTCTCCTAAAAACTAAATAACAAACAAACAAACAAACAGCCTCTTATAGGACGTACAAGCCTGAAACCATATGATGAAAGATCGATTTCAGGCGTGGCAGTGAAATACCCAAAAATATGTTGATAACATGGATGATGCAAACCTATAAGTTCTGAATTGCAGGGTGTCTTATCTGAATATGCTTTCAGAAATTCCAAATTCAGTCCACCATCCAAGGAACACAAATATCGGGAGTATTTGTCAGAAAGACAGAGGAGACCACTCGTGATGGAAAACTAACTCTGTCTACAACTTGGCGTCCTACATCACGAAATTGCATCTTGCTTTGACGGGTCAAAAACAACCGCTACACGTCAATGATCCAGGAAGGAAATTGAAATACCTGTATCATTTTATTCACTCTGCAATAACAAATAGGACAGAAATTCAGGGCCCAGAAGCACATGTTTATATGCTACATTATAATGCCCATTAGATGATCAATGTGCTCACAGTTGTACCTCAGTCTTGAGTTGGATTTTTTGTGTCCTACTGAACTGAAGTATATTGAAAAGTTTCCTTTCAGAAGAAGTTGACTGCATTGGAATATTTTGGTAGCCATTGTAGCTCTGTGAGCCATTCATTTGTCTGAGAGGATGGCATCCATGTAGCGCCCCCTAATTTCTGTGGTACCTGTCATTTGTGAATGGGCTGCTCCGTGAGTGTTTTGTTGAGAAAAACTATGGCAGATGGCACATCAAGGCTTGTGAACATAAACTGTCACTTGCACACAAACGTTACTTGCTAATTATATATAAAAAAAAAAAAACACCTCGCTCTAACGGCAGACGTAAAATTGTTAGGACTGTCGATTCGCCAAATTTCTGGGTTGCCTTAGATGGAATAGTTCTCCTTGACCGTTAAAAGTTTTGTTATCTAATTTTCCAGCGTCTCTGAGTTATTGAAAGCTATCTCCTCTTCCTAACGCATTCGGAGAAACTCATTACACCAATCTAGTTCAATTTTCACCTCGTATATTTGCCAACTAGGTTCCAAATCATCATAATAACCAAGCGGTTGGCGCTGCTGAAACTACCTATATTGGTCTCATCAGAACCATATCAAACATCTTCATGTGCAGGGTAATGTTATAATTTAAACATATATTAAGTGCCTCTCCTTTTGTTCCATAGTTAAGCTTCAATGATTAGACTAACGGAAAATTCTAAATAACTGTTTCTTACCAAATTTTAATGTGATCATTTTCTGTTACGAGAACTAATTGTCAATTATTATATTTTGAATTCTCTGTTTTGGAAAAGAGTTCATAATCCCATTTTATTTTCATCGTTTAGTAAAGTCTGTTCTCTATTAGCGGTCTTGGGAAAGTTCCAAATCATATGTACCATTTTTTTGTTATGTTGGAAATAGATTGTTTTAATTACTATTAGTTGCCTGAGGATGGTAATGATGGCTAAATTATACATTTGCTTAAAATTAAATGAATACCATAACCTTCCCAGGAGATGTTTGTTTTAGTTTTTTGTGAAGCGCGGGGAGTAGTGTAGGCAGGGCGTTCTACTTCCACAAAAAACTAAGTCACATACACAAGAGGACAAATTTAAATTAAGAAAGCCTAACTGCAATTTAGAGTTAAAATATGCCTTTAGGCAAAAACGTAGACTGCCGTAAGAAACCCTCTTTAATAAATTGAAAGACATTGGACAAACAGTCTAAATTTATAGAAGAACATTAGAAAATTACATTTACAGTGGTATGTGTTTGTTGTTATTATTGCTACCTAAGTTTTCTTGCTTCCTTCATTATGAAATACTAATACTTTATTGCTTATTTTCCCAAAATGAAGGCGCATTATAGCCTCAGTTGCTGATGCGCCAATAAAACCCAAACCAAACCAAACCCAAAATGACAGGGGAAAGTTCAAATGTTTTCTATGTGAAATTAAGATTCCCATTTGGATGTTTCCTGCTTCAACGACAGTTTAACGACTGAACGAACTTTCCTCTTCGTGGGTAAAGTCAAACATACTTTTATTTCGTATTCCTTCACCTCTTTTAGTCTGCTGACTATTCAGAGGATGAAACTGAAATCTGTAAACTGATTTAATACCTATCTGCGTATATATCATATAAGTCTCATTTTTCACGGATTAAAGCTCAGATAAAAGCTTGCACATTATTTGGACTCTGATTTGAGTAATACATTCGTGATTAGCAACTATCTTTTGTGACAAGGATAGTTTACATCACCATAGCCTTGTTGTAACAAGCTGTGGGACTTATTTGTTTTTGAGGGAGTTGGGAGGAGGTTTCACACTGTGGTTTTCTTGGACTCTGTGGCGAATTTTGGTCCTATTCTTTGTGTTCTGTGATCATAAACCTCCTTGGCTCAAAATGAAGAACTGGGATATTTAATCGGTTCAGTTTTGCGTGGCTGTAATTAACTAAGATTTGATCTCGAAAAGGATTATAATCCCAATAGTAACCCTATAGGGTGCACAGAACTGCTAACAGAAATTCTTATTGTGTGCAACATGGCATGGCCTTCCATGTGCAGTTTTAAGTGCTGATCTGATCATTTTTGCTAGTTCATGATGCTGCTACCCCACGTAGCTTTGATTAATCTTCTGGTGTTGTTCTTCCTTGGGGATTAATGGTGCTGCCTTATTAAAAGTTCGTGATGTTACCCCACATACCGTTTGATTAATGTTATAGCGCTTTTTTTCACTAAACAAAAGTGAAAATCAATTACAAACATGACCCCCTCCAAATTTTTTTCCTTCTAATTTGCAATTATTTTTCTCAGTTCACGTCCTTCACTTAACCTTCTGTTCGTTACGTAGCGTACCACGGGGGTATCGTATACTGAATTTCAGCCTTTCTGTGAAAACAAAACACATATAGGCTATTTTTTTTTAAGTGTGATATTTTATTTTATAAGTTTAGTTCAAAGAAGTATATGTATTTAATTTATTTTGTATGTGAATATTTTTTTATAGATAAAATTTTAAAAAAAAAGTGTGTATATTGTGTCTAGGGGGTGGTGAAAATTCCTTCTCCCTAGATGTTCCGCATTGGAATACTAAGAATCTGATCACTTTACCTATACTGCTTCCTTCGGCTTTACTAGTTCATTGTGCTGCTCTGATGCTAGCAGCCCATGGTATTGTAGGACATGCTGCTTCAGAGTGGATCGTATGTTCAACGGATAGTGCTGCCCCGGTTTTTGAGTAGCAAACGTTATTGTGTTACTGGTAGGAATAGATACAGATGTTCATGACGAAGACTGTTGATAATTCTATTTACAGTATACACCTGTATAATGGCAGTGTTGTATGGATTTTGTTTTGTGACAGTGAGTAAACATAATGGTAGCTCCTTGAGCTACAATAGTGGCTACATCCAAGAAGCAACTTGAGGAGTTGCTTGGACATTATTTGGACTCTGTTATTTGAGTAATATATTCCTCATCAGCAACTTTTTTTTTAACTGGCTTTTATTTGAATGATTTTGTACATACACGTTGGTTTGGCAATGACTGTCTCATATAACAAACAAAAAATGTATCGAAAGAAAGAACTAATGTGAATTGATTAACCAAGGCAGGATTCTGGAGTTCATTTTCAAGTTTATTTAAGAATATTCTAGTATGCTAATGTAATGAGAAAAGCTGTGTTATTTGCAAGATAATGTGAAAAACTTGTCTAATCATACTTCTCTACGTTTTTTAAAGTAAGATTTATTTCTGAAACGAAGAAGAAATATCAATTTTAATTAAAAAGGCTCAGGAAAAATTACTTTTTCCCATCGAAGCAGTGTTTTCCCCAATACTATGCGATTCTTCACTTCGCATATCAAACAAACTGAAAGACATTCTGCGCGATTTACAGCAGAATTTCTTCTTTTGTTTTATTGTATTTAACTGTTTAAATACAATAAAATTAACTGTTTAAATACAATAAATGTATTTAATACATATGTACTTATATATAATTATTTAATGCATATTTTTATGTATTAAATACAATAAATATGTTACGTTACAAAAAACTCATTTTTATGATTTATATAGCGCATTAGTATCTAAGGTCATATTTACGCTGTACATGCGCGTGTTTTCACGGGCCGATCTCCATGGTGTGGGGATTGAAAAACCCGGAATAATTCACTGAGTAAAGCCCTACCCCTCCATCTGAAATCAGCTAACTACAGCCCAGATCAAACAAGCCTTTATGAATTTCTCCGTTCTCCGAAGGAATTTGAATCCAGACATCTCTAAACGAGTGACGAGCAGAGAAACCTCTATTGGGAAAAGATTTTTGAAAGATTTCTTTAAATTACTTAGCTCGAAGCAGATTTCTCTAAATCTGCTTTAAATCTTTCGAGCTAAGCAGATTTAGAGAAATCTGCTTAGCTCGAAAAACAAAAATGGTGTTTCAAATATCAGGTAATTAATTTAATTTGGCCGCCTCACAAGTCACATAAAATTTTAGACTATGAATACATGTATTTAAAAAAAAAACGTGTTTTAAAATGAAAGCATATCATTTTGGTCTATTTATATTTAATATGCAGTGTTCCTTATTTACTGATATGGGCTGAGTGACATGCGAAGTGACGAATCTCCGACTAACAGAAATGACACTGCTTCGGTAATACAACGTAACTTTTTCGATTCTTTTTTGCTAATATTTGCCGAAGGAATAAGTTATAGAATAAACGTGGGAAGAAACCATATGCTTCGTTGTCCGTTGGTAAACTACTTTGGTAAGAGAGGTGAGGGATGGTTGGTATTTATTGCCGCATCAACGACTGAAACCGTCGTTCTCTAAAAAAGGAGAGAAAAGCGTATAATAATACGCAAAAACTTAAAATGAGGGATATTTACATGTAGAGAAAACTGCTATTTAATAATAATACTAACAAGTAAATACATGGTATGTAATTATTTATATTTTGCCTCCCTCTCCCTCCCTAGTGTAGCAGTTTAGTAGAAGCTCTGAAATGTATAGTTCGTTCCCAGATTTAATTCTGCCAGGAATTAAATCTTACTTTACAAATACAAAACGTAAGCAATGTAATGTGATTAGTCATTATTTAAATAAAATAAAATAAAGTTGATTTGGTTACCACGCAATATTAAAAATAAAATTAAAGAGAAACTTGTGTGGTGCTATATAAAGGTACAGAGAGCCAGTTCATCCCAATGGGTGCATGTGTTAGCATAATAAATGCCACTTATAATGGAAGAATTATTAATCAGGCTATTTCCTAACATACCTCTATTAACGAGTTCTAGTAGCACTACAATCTTTCAACAGTTTTATTTACTAAATTAACACAGAATATGCTCCAATAACTAAGAACTCCGGGGAAAAAATGGAGTTGGCTATGAACAGTTTGTGCTACACGTGCAACCTTTTCATTATGTTATCGCGTCTTTAGAAACCGAGATTTTGAGTAATTCCCTGGAGCAAAATACCGAAGTTCTGCCTCGTGTAGCAGAACAGCCTTAAGCTTGAGAGTAATTTCGAGAGTGAACGGAAGTGCAATAAGCGACTTATTCATTACTGAAGCAGAAGAATAAAAAATAAAATATATTCTTTTCAATCACTTCAAAATGCATGAAAATATACTTTTTCTTAACTTAGCATGGATAGTATTAATGACCAGAATAACAACGAAGACTACACGCTAAATAATGAACACTGCCGATATGAAATAACCCGCATGGTTAAACTGCGTATTGAAATTTTCGTAAATATTAGTCTATATAATATTTACAAAAATATTAGTCTATACCTAGCTGCATTTAGTCTTACGTAAATATTAGTATATTGTCCATCTCTTTTAGCTACGATTCATACACAAAAATTGCTGAGGTTCACTTTAAAAAATTCAGCCACCAAGTACTTGAGCTACTTTAGTATTTAAAATAGTATATCGTCCCAAAACCTGAAGACGTAAAACACTATTTCAAACTACTGTTAAAATAACTCGAAAGTTTTATTTTAGTTATAAAAATGTATTCATTTTTTAAATGATTAAATTGCGAAAATTTCGAACAGCCGTTCTATTAAGAAGGGCTGTTTGAATTCATGTTATAATGATCAAACTCAATATTTTTATTGTTCTTGCTCCACTATGAAAAAAATAAGTATAAGCAGAATGTTTTTGCAGTCACAATGCCATTATGACTGCAAAAAATAAAATGGCATTGTTTCATTTGAATTGAAATGGTTGATTGCTTCTCGCATCCCTCTTCAATTGAAAAGGGATTCTTCTTTGCACTCGCGATTCGAGTGCAGTGTTCAGATTTCTAGAAAAGTTATACAGACTTATGCGGTGGTACTTCCCGAATTCCGCACCTGCCGCATATTTATTTGTTCCAGTGTACTATATTCATGGGCTGATTTTCATGTGCGTGTTAAAAAAAATAACCAGAGGGGGAACTCTACTCTCCCCCTTCGAATCAGTTAACTCAGTCCCCCGCCTTTAATAGGCCTTCCACTGTACAACGTTTCTCTTAACTCTTTCCTTTCCAGATGAGTGAAGTAGTCAAACCATTATACTGTGAAGGACGAGTTTTCCACTTTATCATCACCTAGTGTAATTTAATGCCATATGAAACCTACACGACGCGTTGTTATAGAAATTCTTTCATAAGTAGGAGTTTCATTCTATTAATGAGGCAGAACTGGCATACTACCAACCTTTAGAGAATGACGATTTTCCATCCCGCACTGCAATGGAAAATCCAGCAATGATAAAATGAACCAAACCAAGATTTAGAACAGTGTGTGAATGAATAACGTGTGTGCTAAATGGTATTGAATAATTAGTCAAACTTACTTAACCGCACAATAAATTCATAAATATTGCATATTCACAAATAATGCATATATACCATAAAAAATCCCAAATAAAGAACTAAACAACTGAAAAACCAATTTTGATCGAGTTATTTTACTTCGTCAACTTTTAATCATAAGTAAGAAAACTTAACATATACACTTTTAAAAGAAAAAAAAAAAGTTAATATTCGATTTTGAGCTGCAAATAACTGAAGCTGAAGATGAAAATAAAGCTGAAGATTTACATTTGATTTAGCAATAAGTGACATTTGATGATTTAATAAAAAATGGCGAGATTCCATTTCCAGATGAAGGGAACAATTGTTTCGGTCCACCAGAGACTAATTTTTCAGAATTCAAAAATAACAAATGGTAATAAAATAAATAAATAAAAAATCAAACTTGCTGCCTACAAACTGAGGCATATACTATAGATTGACTAGCAACCCGAGGTTTTCCCCAACTCCACGACTGTATTGTGCAACACGTACAATACTCTATAAAGGTTCGATGGTATGCATTTGTGTGTGTGTGTGTAATGTTAGTGATAGGCTGTGTTAAGTTGTTCATCTGTTCTCCTAGCCGGGGACACCACTGAATTCCCTTCTCTTGCCCGTTCAGTGGCGCATGGAGCCAGGTCAGGAAGTAGGGAGGTAAACGTCTCTAGCAAGGCAAACTTCGGGGTCTCCTGAGCTTCATAGGGAGGGCCCAAAAACAGGAAACAATACATAAATGATAAAAATGAATAATAATAATTTTTTATTGAAGGGGAGCAGTGGGGGATAGGTACAGAGTTTGATGGGAACAGATGAATGGTAAAGTGGCGAGTGTAAGATGTGGGTATTCACCAGAGGGGATAAGAAAAAAAAGAGGATAGAATAGTCACCTTGGAGAGACGGAGAGCCCATCCCTCGCCCAGAGCAAGGGGAGAGAAAGTTAAAGTCATACGGTCAGAGTATCCTAAGTTTTTATTGAAGTAGAGCGCGGGGAAGGTAGTAGTAGAGGGAAAATGACGAAACTAGAAGAATGAAATCGGGTAATTACCTGGGGAGATGGTAAAATCACCGTCCCTCCAGGTAATTTCTATTTATTTTTATAGTTTTATTCAGGTTTAACGCATGAGGAAGAGTAGTAGTATGGGTGGAAGGGAAAATGTGAAGAAGAGAGATGAATGAAAGGAGACATCTGTTAGAGGGAGTAAGGAGGAGGGGGATAGAAGAGGAAGGAGTCGTCCGCCACTCCACGAAGGGAGAAGAAAGTGAAAGTCGTGGAATTAGAGCATCTCATGGAGTTAGACGTTTAGCATCTGGCTATTCCTACACCAGGCAAGCCTGATGTTAGCATTTCATCCCACACTGTAACTGATGCTGATAAGATTTTCTGGTTTCCTTTATTTAATCACAAGACGTTTGTATACTACTTTGAAGGATAATAAATTGTAGTCGACATTTTAACGCTGAATAAAATTATATATAAATAATGATCGCAGCTTTTTTTTCCTCAAAGATTTGCGTGTCTGATCGTTATTTCCTAAAAGCAGAAGAGATTTTTAAGCAGTTTGATTATTTGAAGTCGTACTTTACGAAAAAAGAAACAAACCTGCACAATATGGCACGCAATTTGTGGCATAAAAAAAAACTTATTTAACTGATTACAAGTCAGTTTGCGCAAGGGGCATCATTAAAAAATATCTCATATTGTGAAATGCTTCACAGCGAGTTGCCTGTCTCTTGTACTTTTAATAAGTAACTCTTCCCCAGTAAATAAGTATATTGTTACTTATTTTTCAGAACTCTGAAATAAATAAAAGCAGAATAATTTTATGGACTCTGAAAAGCTAAAAATGGACTTCTCTATTGGGGAAGAGTTACTTATTGCAAATATAAAAGAACGTGACAGATTTATTGGATGATTGTTTTCTGCAGCAGCATGTTCGAGAGGCAACCAGAGAGGGTAATACTCTTGATCTGGTTATCAGCAGTGATCATTCGTGTACTAAGAATTTGCAGATAAAGGAACCACTAGGTGGCAGTGATCACAGTGTACTGATGTGGGATTTACGTAAAGATATAATTACCATCAGGGGTAAAGGAAAGGGTTTTTGCTGCCGTAAAGGTGAGTACAGTGGTCTCCGACAGTTTTTAAATTCTGTACAGTGGGATCAACTGACGATGTTACCAACAGTAAATTCTAAGTGGGAAGAATTCAAGGAATTAATCGTGGAAGCTACTAAAAGTTTCATACCTATTAAGAAATATTGTTCAAGGTTTAGGCCTAAATGGTTATCAAATGAACTAATGAGACTCGTGACAGAGAAGAAAAATGCATGGGATGCATATAAATTATCAAGCGACAGAAGCCTATGGCAGATATAAGGTGGTCTGTAATCAGGTCGCGAAGGCAGATTACGAGAAATCTTTGACAAAAGATGCTAAGAAAAACAGCAAGGATTTCTTTACTTATATAAACTCTAAAAGGAAGGGGATGAATCTGATTGGTCCACTTGATATCGATGGTTCGACTGTTGATGATCCTGCTCATAGCAAACAAATCGAATGAGTATTTTGCATCTACATTCACACATGAAGGTTTGAAAATGGCAGAAGGTTATCAAATTGTAGCAGGGTGCTTAATGATTTTGTAATAACTGAGAGCAAAGTGGAGGAGAAATTGTTGAAGTTAAACATAAGAAAAGCACCTGGGGTGGATGGGATCTATCCAGTTATATTAAAGGAGGCGGCAAAGCAACTAAGCAAACCCTCAGCCATTATGAGCGAATCCTTGGACTCAGGGGAGGCCCCCACGGACTGGAGATGTGCAAATGTATCCCCAATTCACAAAGGGGGATCGAAGGGTAACAAGAGTAATTACAGACCAGTTAGTTTAACTTCTGTTCCGGGTAAAATAATGGAGTCATTTGTTAAGGATGCATTGCAGGATCATCTAGACAAGACTGCAGCAATAATTCAGACACAGCATGGGTTTGTTAAGGGAAAGTGTTGTCTGACAAATCTGATAGGATATTATGATGTGGTTACAAAGGAACTGGATGCAAAAAAATAATTTTGATATCATATATTTGGATTTCAGGAAAGCATTTGACACTGTTGCGCATGGAAGACTATTGTACAAATTGGAGCAGAATGGTATTAAGGGTAAGTTGCTACAATGGATAAAAGGATGGTTGAGTTGGAGGAGACATACATTACATTTCTAAATTTCATTAAATTTAGAAATGTAATGTATGGTTAATTGGTTTATCCCTTGCCAAGTGTGTTCCCTGCATCGCTACCCTGCTTTGCGCGGCAGTTTTATTCTAACCGCCAACTGTCACTCTTATTGAACTGACTGACTATTTCAATTAAAGTATGATAAATGTATGCAACTGCACATGCAACTTGCAACTGTTTCATCACCAGCTCAAATGGATGGATGTATTCAAATATGTGTGTCCGATTTCGTGTAGGCAACAGTTTCGTTGAATAAAAAAATACAGCCGTTACAGCATTTGTTTCCACAACAAAAATATATAGAGTTAAACATGCAACATTGCCTGAAGTATATGATATGCAGCCAAGTTTAGATATGGTCGTTGACAGGGAGAAATTCACAGGGTCAACTCTAGTGTCATCAGGAGACCAAGGCTGTACTAAGAAAACATTTGCCACTATTTCAACTCCTGCAGTACCATTTACTGTTATCATACACAACAAAAAATTTCTCGTACATCGTAAAGTTTTCTACATATGTAGCAAACTTTGATGCTTATGATGACAATGAAAGAGTGTCTATATGGACACTCTTCCACTGAATCAAAAGCGTAAATTGGCTCTCATAAGAAATAAAGATTGCGTACATTTCGTTTTTTGTTCCAACGTGGCCATCTTTGCTCCTAGTGTCCAGTTAAGTGGCTTCCCTCATGGTCTCCTACTCCAGTAAATGCATACGGGCGTTTGGGTTGACAATGGTCCAGTCAACGTGACTGCTAAATACGGTCGATCATTGCGTTATTTTCAGAATGATAAGTTGTATCGTTGATTTTATGCTGTTGTGCCAGAGTATATACAGAACTTTTATTTGTATATACCGAGCATTCTGCCATCCCTTAAACTCTCGAATGACACCACTCCTCGAACACTTGACAAGTGCAGCCGTTCTCTCTGCCGCAGCACCTGCTATTCACACAATGACGATACTTTTCTGTAAGTCCGTGAGATCATGGCCGTTTCCTATCTCTTGAATTGATTTTGACGCTAGTCAGTTGTCAGTTCACGCTGCTTTTTTGCCCTTTTCTATACACGCCACACATCATACAAAAATATTGCGTGTTTTTGAATATAGTACAAACATATATACCTGCTACAAAGTGACAAACAGTTCAGAAGCATTCAACTGTGCTTGGAAACATTTAGAAGAAAACGTCTGCTTTTCTTTAAATGTTCTTAAGTATGGCATCGTCCCATTGAAAAAAAAAAGCTTTATTTAGAATTTCTTTTTATTAACAATAACAAAGATAAGATACTGTGCTTCTTACAACTTAAAAACGATATTTTAAAAAGCAGAATAAACAGTAAAGTAAGTATTTGTATTTAATATGAAAGATTATGAAGTCTCAGCAAATTTTTGCACCTTATTTTAACATTCACAAACTTTTCAACACTGTCATTGAAATTTGAATTATTTGTGTAATCATTTTCAGTAGCAATTGATTAGTTTTCTTTGTTCATTACCTCTCTTCCTTTTTTCTGTCTGAAAATTCGCATTTACATATAGTTGGATATTCCCATTTGCATTTTCGAATTAATGAAGAACATCTGTGAGAGCAGACAGATTTTTTACACAACCTAAAAAGAATTTAATCAGTGAAGTTTTCATTAATTAACTGACTTTGTAAAACTGGTAAATAAAAAAAAAAAGAAAAGAAAAATTATTATAAGAAACAAGTATTCAACAATTTCTGTCTTTTCCCGTCCATAATGGGCAAAAAACGACCTTCACTCATAATCGGTTAGTGCTGAATTATTGCAGTCATTTGTACGCTGAGCTGTATAGAAGTAGGGGCGGCTATGATATATTCTTAACGATTAGTGCCATCGTAAGCGATGATTCCGTGAGGTGGCTGTGGACGTCTGTGCCATTAAAACTGTCAGTTTCGTTAACAGGCACGTTTAATAAAGATGCTTTCGTCCAGAAAAGTTGACACGGAAAATTATGTCCTGCATTATGAAGCAGACTGCCTCATATATATCCTATATATTTCGACTGCTTGCATGTGAATTTATTAAATTCTAACAGACTCGAACACAGGGACCGATTTTTTAGAAATACGAAGGGGGGAGGGAATCCAGGTGAAATTTATCTGAGTTTTAAAAGATAATGCGTTAGTTGAAATAATCAAAGTTAATGGTTTCATTTTATTTACGAGTATTACTATACTGCTCCGTTTATTTGTATATTACGAGTACTCGTAATATACAACTAAACGGAGCAGTATAGTAATTCTAATAAAAGACTGTGTCCCGGCCTATTTGGATTGGTGCCTTAGCTGGTAACTCCTATTACCGGTGCTCCGCAAATTGTGTAGAACATGGATTTTATGCACCTAATTTGTAAACAGCGAGGTTCCATAACTGGCACGGTTGTGGCACAGAACTGATCTAAATCTCTAAAACACCTTACGCACGAAATAAAATATAGGATCAGAGTGAAACTATACAACCTACTTCGACTGCTGCGATGAATTTCAAAGTAGGAGAAATGGCACTAAGTTTCAGCTGGCTGTAATTCAGGCCAGGGGCAGGTACACACGTGTTATTAATTACTTTTAAGAATTTTTTTTTAAACTGGTGTTTAAATGCTTTTGACAAGATAATCTAGTTCTCATGCGGCACTACCTTAAAACTGTGTCAGCTATGTAGTGTTTCATATTTCCTCATACGAATCAGGCCCAACGTGCTGTTATTAACCCTGTCGTATGTTTGAAATTAAAGTCTGCAGGCATGTCTATACATCTCTAATTTTATTATCACTCCATCCGAATCAGATTTAATGGTGTACTCAATGAAGAATCACCCTGCTGATGTCCCCGTATCTGTTAATAATCTGGAAATACCGGTAGTCACAATCCATACTGATCTAAGGATAACTTTTGACTTGTTTTTATTTACATTTTACGTTTCAGGCTTAGTTTCATGCTCCAATAGAACGATTAACCAGTACGTTTCGCCAACTGAGATGTACTACCAAACAACAATTGCTACATGTGAACGATCCAGTACTTACTGGAAACTTCTTTATTCAGTGACATACTCTGCCATCTTATACAGAGCCGAAATTTGGTCTTCCACAGCCACGACCGCAATTAAGAAGATCTACGCTGACGAATACTGGCTCCTGAAGTGGGTTACCAATAAGCTGCACATCACTTCCCAACAGAGAACAACCTAGATGGCATTCACTTGAGGTAATTTTCCTTGGTGATTTTTTTAATGTTCACAACTCTAGCTGACTTCCGTTTTCTAGTCACACTGACCCAGCTGTTCAAGATGTTGAGGCTTTTGCCTCAGCATCTCGACTAATGACCTAGCACAAATTGTTCATTTACCTACAAGAATACCGGACAATCCTAACCATACAGCCAACACGCTTGATCTTTTTCTCACAAACAACCCCTAAGTACACGGTCGAAGTGAGTGTTTCTTTAGGCACCTCAGATCACAACTTGGTGATTGTCTCTTCTCCAATGGAACCTTTATGTCATGGTTATTCCCAACCTCGTGTTGTTTGGCATTACACGAATGCAAAATGGGATGACCTGCGAGCTTTCTTTTGTTCTTTTCCTTGGTCGGATTACTGCTTCAAAACTTCTGATGTCAACATTTGCTCAGATTGTGTCAGTGAAATTATTTCTGCAGGTATGGAATCCTTTATTCCACACTCCCCTTTAAAATCTCGTCCTTTATCTGAACCTTGGTTTTCCAATAAATGTGCCAAGGCTGTTCAAGAGAAGAATGTTGCATATCGTAATTGGCTTGTTTCCAATTCTTCCGTTTCATTTTCTGCCTACACCAAAGCTCGTAACAATTGTAAAGCAGTTATTAATCAGTCCAACTTGATTTTGATCAGGCTAAGAGCAGAAAACTTGCTTTTTACCCTAATGGTAACCGAGTATTCTGTTCTCTTGCCAAAGCTATTGGCCGCAACTTTTGCCCATTTCTGCTACCACCTGTGTCAAAACAAGATGGTTCTGTTGTCGCTTCAGCCAAGGATAAAGCTGACCTGCTAGCATCCCATTTTTCTTACAACTCATGTATTAACGATCTTGGTAAAACACCTTCCACCATTCCCAACACGCTCCATTCAATGTCTCCTGTGGTCTTCCGTCCAACGGATGTCGAAAAGATTTTGACGAATTTTGATGCTAAGAAAGCTCCAGGTCCTGATGGTATTTCTCCACTTGTTCTCAAAACCTGCACTTCTGAAATTACTCCTGTTCGTTGCCACCTTTTTCACTTTCTTATTCCAAAGGTGTTTTTCATTCTGCTTGGAAATTTGCTCATATCCAGCCAGTTCCTAAAAAGAGTGACAAATCCCTCCCATCCAATTATCGTATCATTGCAAACACTTCTACTCTTTCTAAAATAATGGAGAAATCAATTAATCGCCAACTCTTAAACTAACTAGAAACCTTCCATCTGGTCAATGATCGCCAGTATGGATTTCGTCAGTGTCTCTCCACTGGTGATATTCTGGCTTATGTTACCATTTATGGACAAGTTCAATGGAAAAGGATTCTTCTGCTCCTATGCTTATCTTTGGTGACACTCCGATTTCTAGGCAAAATGATATATCTCTTTTGGGGATTACCCTGACTTCTAATCTCTCTTGACATAAGCACATTACAAATATTGCTTCCTCTGCATCTAAAAAAACTTGGTTTTCTTTCAAACAGCTGTTTCACTCTGTACAAATTGCAAATCTGCCCTACAATGGAATATTGTTCCCACATCTGGGGTGGTGCCTCCAAAACCTCTCTCAGGCTTCTAGATTCCATTCAGAAGAGGGCAGTTAGGTTAATTAATGACTCATCTCTAACTGAATCTGGCCACTCGCTATCTCATAGACGTTGTCTCTGCTGCATGCCTTTTCTACAGCTAATTCCATCGGCACTGTTCTTCTGAATTGGCTTCTGTAATTGCCGCTCTCTCTTTAAAACAGTCCGAACACGTGCAGCCACCAGTCAACATCCATTTACTGTCCAACTTAACTTACAGAACTAACTTTTCATCTTCCTCGTTTATTCATTCAACTGCCGTTTTCTGGGACGAACTTCCTTCTTATGTATTTCTGAAAATTTCAGTCTACAGAAGTTCAAGTCTAATATAAACGAATATCTTCTCTTGTCTTCTCAATATCTCCAAATCAAGCACTGTACTAAGTACTATAGGTTCTAATACCTCTCGTGTTTGGGGCTTTCATTAAAACAGAAAAAAAAAGGAAAAAAATGGATGAAGAAACTGTCAGCTCTGCTCGCGGAATGCCACCTCACCATCACGGTAAAGATGTTCTACGGCATGGTTGACAAAGAACTTCTGGGAACTGTGCTTATGGAGTATTCCACAGGCCGACAAGTTCTTTCCAACTCAAATATTACCAACTCTTTAGACCCTTGAAAAAATATAGGCGGAAGATCCTGGGCACCCTTCAATACTCTTCCATAACTTTACATAAACTTCGGGCCGTGACGGTTGCGAGATACTGTTATTTATACTATCCTTCTCCTAAAAATATTTTAATTTTTTGATTCTGATTATTACCATTTTTGTTTGTTGTTGTTGTGTGCGAATCCATAACGATTCTGAAATAAACATATAATCTGTCTTTCCAATTTCTGACTTGAAAGTATTCAAACAACCTGTACCAGTTTAATTTATAAACTCGACATACAGTCGCCAATCATCTTGTTGTATGCACTAACCTGTCAGGTCTTCTATTTAATTTTGTAAAACCCCTTGGCAAGCTGGCTGTGAAGGGTATATTGGAGGTGTACATGTTATCTCTGCAATAAAGAATATATATTTATTTATCTTCATTTAACGTCAAAATGAAGAGTTTTTTTTTATATGGTATAGATAAGTTAAATTTTGAAATAGTAAAACAGTATTTCTTTTATACGAGATTTCTCTTTCTAGTATGCGTTTTTTGGATGTATATGCAATCGATATTGGTCTGCATTTTGTTCAATTTTTGGAATATGAAGCTTATCAGTAAACAGTCAGTTATAGAAATAATTAAATAAATAAATGTCCGTAATAAAGTCAAGGGAATTGTGTATTTGTTTCAATAAATTATGATAATAAATGGACTCTGTCTACACTCTGTTTATATCTCTAGACGTAAATCCTCTGCAATATTTTTATGAACGAAATGTGCCTGAGAGTCTTATGGAATCTCTACTTCATTGGCTCCGACCTTAAGTAACCAGCAGGTCCACGGTTATAATCAATCAAATTCATTCAAAACCAATCTGTTTGTTGAGTGGGGTACACATGACATGTAACCCCTGGCCTGCGTGCCGTGATGACGGGTAGGTTGCAACTTTCTGTGCTCTGTAACCATCTTTTCTCAGGTTATAATAAATGATCTCTCTCTCTCTCTCTCACATGTAGGACGGCACCTGAACG
Source organism: Mastigoproctus giganteus (assembly GCF_048544385.1). NCBI lineage: Eukaryota > Metazoa > Arthropoda > Arachnida > Uropygi > Thelyphonidae > Mastigoproctus > Mastigoproctus giganteus. The sequence continues at coordinate 96,139,410 of NC_143580.1, forward strand.
CCAGTTGAACTCCGCCATTGTGCACTGTGATGATACCGAACTATGTAAAATGGCCAGGAGTGAGTGTAATATTAAATGTTGTGTAGTGAGCATGTGTTGTTTAGTTGTTTCTAGCCACTTTGCTATCAGGAAAGCCTGCTCAGTACCCGTATACGCGCCAGCAGGAAGCAAGTCGTAACCAAGCAAAACTGTGGTGAACCTCAACTATCACGCGCTGAATGTCCAAAAACATGTTTGGAATCATTAAAGAGATAGAAAGGATAGCAGAAAAAAAAATAAGAAAATATCAGAAGGAAAAAAAATTGTGCTGAAAGCCATTTCGAGCATACGCACACACTTAATAACAAAAGAGAGAAGGATGACAGAGGCGAGAAAAGAAATGCCGCGCTGGGCTTAACCAGAACCAGGCATGCAAATATATTCACCTTTCTCACCCTGATAGAACAGCAAAAAAAAAAAAAAAAAATTGAAGAAATAAAAAGTTACAGGGTAAAAAAAAAAAACAAAAAACAAGCAGCATGTGTACTCTGTACGCACGAAAGATGTTTTATTTTATTTGAAAACATCCTTGGCTTGGTGGACAAGGTTGGGCCTTCATGGTCGTTACGTCTGCAGTTGAAATTCTAAGAGAAGTAAGGGATAACACTCTGGAGTGCACAATTTTATATCATTTTTATACCATAATTGATCAAAGATATCACAAACAGCACCAAATATATTTTTCAGAAATTGTCGTTCAAATTCTTTACAGGAGTTACGGTCATTGTTGGATGTTTTTGTAAATGATTTTATGCTCGACCAGTATTGAAACTTGTGGAAGGTCTACAACAGGCGGTTGAGCTGAAATATGATTTTGTTTCATTTTGGATGATGCGATCGAAGCTGGTTGTTGCAGTATACTCTGTCTAGCCAGTTCAGAAATCAACTGAAAATACTCAGGTAATTCGTATGAAATCAAATTTTATGGATCGAAATCTTCGGGAAGTTCTTGAATTTAATTTCGCGACGTTGCCGTCCAGCTTCTTGATGAGAAGTCGATGTAGAAGGTTGATGATGATCAATATCATGAGAAGCAGATTTTATTAAACTCTGCATTTTTTGAGTTCTCTATGTTTTTGAACTCATTCTTTTGTTGACTTCTTCGGTGGTTTTGAAGCTGAAATTGAGAAAAGTATTCTTGCATACTTTTCTTAATTTCGCTCAGCTGGAGTTTTAGTCATCTTCGAAATACTCTCATAGGTTGTTAACTGAAATTTAGATTTGGTATTTTTACAATTCAATAGTCAGCGAAACCCATTTGTAGTTTAGTATAACGTCATAACCAAAAACTACTTGTAAGTTTTTGTTGAACTGATTTTTTTTTGTTGCTTTCTTGAATCAAAACCGTTTAAAATTTTAAACGGTTTAATCGAAACTTACTTACTTATGCTACTTAAAAAGTTGATGTTGATCAAAATGTTGAGAAGCACATTTTATTAAAGTCTGAATATTTTTCGTTCTCTGTTTTTGAACTCGTTCCTTTTCGACACGTTGCTTCTTCGGTGGCTTTAAAGCTTTTATTCTTGCATAATATGCAAAGTACTTCATGTGGATAGAAGTAACCCCAGAGAAACGTACCAACTGTGTGGTACCACACTTAAGGTGATAGAAAATGAAAAAGACCTGGGAGTAATTGTGCAGTCAGATATGAAGTTTTCTGAGCAATGCAGACTGCCAGGGCAGGTTTTGTCTTGGGGTTTTGTCAATGATATATAGGAATTTTTCTAGTAGGGAAAAGGAGGTGATTGTCCTTCTGTATAAGGCGGTGGTTTTAAACCGGGGTGCCGCGGCATCTCAGGTTGCCGCAATAACATTCCAGGGGCGCCACGTAATTTGGGTTTAAGTTACTTAAACTTATTATTTTTTTTTATTTATATGTTTATTTCATTATAAAAATGTGTACAGTATCTTTTTAATTTTGTGGTGACCTACAATTGATGTTTACTTAGTACCTCTATATAAAGAATAAATTATATACTCTATATATAATTTGTATTATGAAATGTAATTTTTATAATTATATTATTGTAATAAATATCATATAACATATGAGGCCGCCGTAGCCTAGTGGTCAAGGCGCGCGGGTGCATAAGTACACGTGCCTTGAGTGACCGGGATTCAAGCCCGTAACTGCTGAATACGGTGCTGTTTCTTGTAATCTGTCTATCTTGTGAATTCCTCTGACCGTTTGGTCGTCCCGGAGTATAAACAGAAAATTTATTTGTATATCTTTTTTAATATTATATATATATATATATATAATATTAATATTATATATATATGTACAGAGAACGAATCGGATCTAACAGGCAAAAAATTGAGTAGGGATGCCGCAAAATAAAATAAATTACTTAGGGGTGCCGTTATTTAAAAAAAAAAGGTTGTAAGGCAATGGTCAGGCTACGTCTGGAGGCCTCATTTTAGGAAGGATGTAGATTTGCTTGAGCGTGTACAGCGAAGGGCAACAAGATTGGTGAAGGGAATGAAGGGATTCTCTTACCAAGAGAGGCTTAAGTTCTGCAAATTGCAGTGGCTGGACTGAAGACTAGGCACCTGAGCAGTGATCTGATTGAGGTGTATAAGGCCTTGAATGGGTTGAGCACGCTGAATTCTGATGGGATCCTTCCACTTGTTCAGATTACGAACCTAAGGGGGCATAAATTCAAAATAAGAAAAGACAGATGTAGAATAGATGTGCGGAAATTTGCCTTTAGACAGCGGGTGGTTAATTGCTGGAACAAACTTCCATCTGTCGTTGTGGAAGTTGATAGGTTGAATAAATTTAAGGAGGAACTGGACAGGCATTTGGAGGGTATGGTGTGTTTTTTTTTTTTTTTTTTGGCTGATCTGATGCTGCATAAGCTCATACACTTGCTTTCTTGCATCACATGCTACTACTACCCGCTGCTTATCCTACCGAATCAACGTTAATGACTGAGTTGAGTCGTTTAGGAAGTGACGTCATTTCCGTATCTTAGTATGAACTTACTCTACCTAATCAACGTTTGTGAATGAGTTAGCATCGTTAGCGCCATTTAGTAAGTGACGTCATTTCCCTAAGAAAATTTCATTACCAATCGGTTTTACTCTAGTGCCACCATAGATGTTTTCACATCAGAAATCCGGCACCAAACAGAGCCTGTGCCAACAGCCATCATCCCTGAAATAGTCCGAATTGATTACATCTTCAGCAGAAGTTGTAGAGACTGGAGAACAGAAGATGCTGTAGATACGGCAAGGGCTGAATAAGTTGGGGACGGGGTAGAAGTAGATGCAGCCAAGGTGACGGAGGCAAGTTGTTGAGTGGAATGCCTTTAAAAATTCACTTCACTTTTACTATGGTAAAAGTCTGTAGTTTCACTACTGGTGCATGTATCACGTAGAGCTCATGAAAAATCGTTGAGACAATTTTAAACGTAGCGCTCGTAATCCAGTATGGTGTTTGCGATAAACGTTTAAATTTTTGTTTTAATTGTGAAAAGATTTCCTCTTCAACGGCGTAGATAGAATCCCATAAATTAAAGTTTCGCGTAAAACTGTTTTAATATTAATTTATTCTAATTATTGTAGTTCTGATGGTTTTATTCTTGTATTATTAATTTAATTTTTTTTATGACAAAGAGGGTTTTTTGATGAATATTACATTTCTGAATATATTACAAAATGCCAATGGTTTGAATGACTGGCATGGTTGATTTTTCGTTTCTTGAGTTTTTCTCTTTATTTGGATAATAATTTTAGTAACGACGACAGCACTTGTTTGAGGACTTTGTTTATGATTCAGTTCATTGAGAAATATTGTGGTCACTGTCTGATTTTCTATATTCACTGCATCCATAAAGCTCGTATATGTCATCGTAATTTTTTTTCTTTCTCCTATGAATAGCCAAGCGCGCCAGTTTTGTTTTCTTTTTAAGAAGGAATGACCTCGTCACTTCATTCATTTGAGAGGACCAACTGATTTTTTTTATCTAAGTGTTTATATATCCCTACCAGCCTTTTATTGGCGAATTGCGAAAGAAAAGTCTTAGAATTTCCGGGCAAATGAGCAGTTTTGAAGCTTAAAATCTGTTAATACTCCATTAAACATTATAATTTGTTCTATTCAGGATAAGGAATATTCAGAGCATCTCATTATCAAGTTCAAAGTACTCAACTTTTAATGTTCGATTTCAGTTACTATTACATTCTGTTTTAAAACAAATTCTTTTATTGTTCCATTCATTAACTGATACAATAAACAACATATAACATTGCACATTGTTATCTGGAAATCGCCTGTTACTTTTTGTGTAAAGAAAAACAACCTTCAGATTATATCATTTCTTCAATTTCTTAGATGTTGCGCTGACTTTGAAAAATACGTTCATAGGAATCTAAATTCGTTTATTAGTAAAAATATTTTAATCGTTAAAAATATTGTGGAATGTGCTTGCGTTTTGCATAGGAAGTAAGCACACTGGCCAAATAAATTCAAACATTTATTCAGTATCGAATCGGCTTGCCTTTTTTTCGGCCCGTAAGTAGGGATGATGGCGATTTGACCGATTGTACAATTTGTAGGTGCAACCGTCGAAACACTTTGAAGTGATTTTAATTGGGACAGTCGCCGCTATGTGGAGCCACCATCGCACACAGGTCTGGAAACTCTGAGCCGAAGGTGATGACGTCATCAACACGTGCTCTTTGGCCTCTTATGATCCTTTGGGCATTCTCGTCCCCAGACTGCGATATTTTTGCCTTCCTATGATCCTTTGCGCCGAGTTATCCCATGATCCTTTGCGCGCGCCGAATTTCGTTATTTATTTTTTTTATTTTAAATGTTGCTGCTGGATGGCGCCATGGGTTTTTTTCATAAAAATAATTCGGCTGAATTTGAACTGGGGTCAATCTCTTTCAAAGGAAAGTGCCGTAACAACTGGATTACAGAGATAGTTACTTATGACACTGCAAAACTAGTATTAGAACGCAACTCGAACCCAATTTTTTTTAAATTACTGTTATTTTGAACACAATGTGTGGTTTTTTTATTACTTTTAATCAACAAATTATTTAGTGTTATTTTGAACACAATGTGTGGTTTTATTTCATTTTTTTAATTGTTTGACTCAGATTTTTTTAATTAAGGTATTTAGTTACAAATTATTTTTAAACTGCTTAATGAGAGTTATTTATTTTGAACACAATGTTTTTTTTCATTTATCGTGCTAACCAAAGATAACATGTAGAATTATAAAGTTAAATGAAAAAATTTCCACACTGCTTAGAAATATTCAAGTTTTTATTATAATGTACCTGTAAGTTATTATGTGAAATTATAAAGTTTGAAATTAAAAAGTTAAACGAAATTTCCCAAAAGTTGTGCGTGAATTGTAATGAAAACTATTTCCTTAAAGTTATTCCTCAAGAAGAATGGTTAATTTTTTATGCTGAAATGCGAAAGTACTTTTACTCTGAAGGACATTCATTGTAATGTCTCTTCATTGTACCAGTACATAATGAACTAGGCATGCATTGAAAATTGAGGTTATATGGTACTGATATCATTTGTTTATATTTTAACATAAAATTAATTGTAAAATTAAAATGATCTTATTTATAGATATAAAAAGCTCAGTCGTTAGTGCTTATTGAAATGTGCTTCTCAAAACTGCGGAACCACTAGGTATACTCTATAAAATCCAGCACCCCTCAATCCCGAGAGTTTATTTATCATAATATTAAACACACTCATGGGCAAATGGATTCGACTAAATTGGCTGGTATGTAATTGCTGTTTCTTTGGAAGTACGATTCCACAAGCACAGCTCTTAGTAAAGTGAGTTATTAATAAATTATTAGATGTAAGTTAGTGGCACCGCGATGCTTTTAAACGTGAAGTGAAGATATACATTTACAGGAAGCCCCGTTTTTGTTTTAAATTTCACATTTATTCCCGTCTTGTTTATATATTAAGTTTAGGGAAATGAATAATATTTTCAGTGATTAATTTCGTTTGTATAATCATAAATACTGCATTCCTTTAACATGTATGCCCGTCAGGCTGAAAGTACAAACGAATGGTAGCTGTGCTCCATCATGACAGCCACGGGTGATCGGGGAACTGGTTAAGTCACCTTAAAGCTTGAAGAACTCATTCGATAAAACCTCAGAAGAAGAACTGCAAACTTCTTTTGACAGTATTAGTCAGCAACCTGCTTGCAATTCGTTCACCTGACAATAATCAACTACGAGAAGAGCTGGGAGCACAAAAGATATGACAGCAGTAGTAATAATAATGCTTCTACGTTGTGATCGAAATCCTTCAGTTTTTACATTTGGTAGCTGCTTCACTTCTGTTGCGTAGCCAGCAGCCAGAAAGAAAGGGTGGAAAGGCCATTTCTTTTTTTGAACCTGCAGGTCATCGATCATATTGGGATAGCGGTATTGACTAAAGTGGAAGAACTGAATTTCGAGCGACACTGATTTCGAAAGAGATTCACACACGTGCATCTGACAGTCAGATGCACGTATGTGAATAGTATTGGATTTGTAAATCAAGTTAAGCACGCCTTTTCTTATCAAATGTCCAGTAAAATGTTAATTTCACGTTAATGACCGTGTTAGTACTGTACAAAATGAAACATATTCCCTGCTAAAACTTCTCAAGCTACAGCAGTAGCTCTCAGTATAGATATCTGAGACTGTAGTATATACAATGCCCCACCACTAATATCCGGCCTTCTGTTAATCGTTGTTTACACCCAATTCAAACAGAAAACTATAAATATGCGCGTAGGCCTTCGAGGAGGCAGAAGTAAGACTGTGGATGCAAGATGCCTCGCGATTAACAGACTTCCGATCTCAGAATGACAATAAGGTATCACATAAGTAATCGGGCTGTACGTCAGCAGCAGCATTGAAGATTCCACTTCCATTTGCACCGATTTTTGGTGACTCGGAAACTATCACGAATTGACCTGAGAAACCTCTTCAGCTGATAGAACGTAACAGAAGAGCCTTGCAAAGAATTTTTCGGTCGGAACATAGGTCGACGTTGTCCCATCATATACAGGCCCTCTGTGAGACAATTGGGACATATGTCAGCACTAGTACAATGCATTGGACACTGCTTCATATGGTTTACCACGATCGTATAGCAGACCCACAAGCTATTAATCACCCGAACTAATGCCAGACACCTTCTAGTTTGGTGTAAGACCTGCTGTTTTTGGGCCGTAGATCAATGAAAAGCCGTGCTTTGGAGTGACGAGTCAAGGTACATGTCCTATTAGACTTGTGGCCCTGCCTGATTGAAGTGAATGCCCGGAGAAAGCCACCTGACGAACTGTATCGTCTCGACAATTAACTTTTTTGCAGAGGCAATGTGATGATTTGGGGCTGTTTTTCATGGTGTTTGGCCTGGGATCATTGGTTGTTTCGAACAAAACAGTGAATACTGAGGTCTGTCTAGATATCATGGATAATAATGATTTGCCTATTTGTGGCACAGGGGAGGCCTATACCTGTATCAGCAGGACAGTACGCTGTTTTACTGCTCGCGTTATGACGGATTGATTTGAGGACGTGAGCATCGAAAAGCTCACGTCCTCAAGTATCCAATTGATCCCACAGGGATCAATTAGGTAGTCTGTAGGGTGTGAGGAGAGAGCGTCCAAAACAATAAAGCTTACTGGTCGCCGCTTTGAAAGCTGAATGGCGGAAAATATCGGAGGACCTATACAAAAATTTGGTGAGTGTTTTCCACGGAGAATAGAGGCAGCCATAATAAAGGCTAAAGGTTTCAGCAGACATTAGTTTTCCTGTAAATAAAGGTTACTCGTAGATAGATATGCAGGAGTCCGGATATTAATAGTAAGGCAGTGTATGAAAACAGTTGACAACTATACGTACACTAGTAATGTACAGATCGTATATCAATTGTTCAATTCGAATGCGGGAAGGATCTGACCAAATACACCACTATCACTGTTGTGTGACGTCATTTCGACATGTCTTCATCTCTGTAGTGTTTAGAATATATTTTTACTGAAAGTGTATAAAATTCATACGTTTAATGGTGCTTTCTCCACAGTATTTTTCTTTAATCTAAACAAAAGTTTAGCTAACATTACAAAAGGAGCAACTTTTAGGTTATTTCACGAAAATTAACTCAGTTGCTTCCAGTTATTATGATTTGATTTTAAATCTTACTCACCCAAGGAAGTTCAGGGGGAATCTCATGATAAGAGCGCTGTAGAACGTTATTGCATATTGTACATAATTTATTTAAAACAGCGAATGGCATTCATTTTAAATTAATAGCGACAGCTTGTTTTTTGAAAAATATTCTTTCTATGTGCCCACTTCTTAAATATGACTTATGATAACGACTTTTTAAATAAATTTTGCGTTTGTATTTAACTCTGCTAAGGGTGTTTAGGGAGTTAATTGTAGAAATTAACTCCCTAACCGAGAGAGACAGCACGCGCTTATCTCAAAAAAGATAAACTATTATCAACCTTGCTGAATGATATTCAGAATTCAGAGAACGTGTAGACATGTATAGTATCTTATGTAGGACGGCACCTGGACGTCAGTTCATCTCTGCCTTTGTACACTGTGATGATTACAGAAAACACTGTAAAAGGCCAGAAATGTGTGCAATATTATGTTCGTGTAGTGTATGTGTTGGTTAGTTGTTTCTGGCCGTTTTGTCACCAGGCAGGCGATCACCTGGAAGGCCTGTCCAGTGTCCGTTTACACCATGGGGAGGTAGGCATGCATCGCGGCCGCCCTCCGAACTCTCTGGTTTACCAGCTCTTACTGCCCTAATATCAGAGCAAAAAAAAAAAAAAAAATAAATAAATAAATATATATATTATATATATATATATATATATATATATGTAAGTAAATAATAAAATTAGATAATAAAATCCTGTTCCTCGGGCAGCCCAAACCCAGGGTACCAGCAAAAATAAATAAGTAGATAAATACAAATAAAAAGTGAAAAAAATAAAATAAATAATAAAAAAATAAAATAAAATAATAAAAAATAAATATATATGTATATATGTCTGATCCCGCACTGGACAAAGGCCAGCAGGAATCTCCACTAGGAAGGCTAGGAGGTACAATATTCCGTAGTTGAGTGAGAAGGCGCCTCCGGCGATAAAAAGCAAGTCCAGCAAATTCTTGCAGGGACTGGAAATTTTCTCTGGTGCTCAGGAAGTCCGACTCATTTCCGGGGACAGTGATACTAGAAGGGGGAAGAAGGTTCTTTCGAAGATCTAGGTATTGATGGCAGTGGTATAAAATATGTTCCCAGTCTTCTGGGGTGCCACAAGAACAGAGGTGATTCAGCAAGGTCGAAAGTTGAAAGTTTGGCATTAAGGGAGCCATGTCCAGAGAGTAAGTAGAGAGTGTACAGACCAGGGTGAAACCATTTCTGTGTGGGCTCTAACGTGGCAAAGGTGACGTTAGGGATGAACTTTAAAGTAACAAGACCCTTAGAGGTAGCGGAACATCTGTCTTGCCAGCTCTGCATCAAAATATTCCAACAGCATCTTTTCTCTGCCTTGGGATCCGCAGTGACATCGATAGTAATACCAAGGAAGGTAGGTAACAGGGACAGCGTGCCTAATGTAGAAGCACAGGCTTCGGTACCTAAGAAAGAGTTCGAGGGGCAGACAGCCGTTAAGGACCTGCAAAGCAGGAGTAGACAGTCCTACTGGCTCTGCACATTGCTAAAAGCATTTTAAGTTGATTGCTATGAAGTTTAGTCTGGACTGAAACCTTCTTAACATGCCAGAACCAGGGGGCGCGCCACAGGAACAAATTGGTAGAAACATAGCTTTGTAATATAACAGTACAGTATACAGCGAGAATTAAGACCCCAAGATTGATTGTTTAGAGAGACGCAGAAGTGAGAATGTCAGTTTTTTTATTTTCTCTGAGAGACCTTCCAAGTGTTTACTAAACACAAGTTTACTATCAATGATCAGACCAAGAAATTTTAGAGAAGAAACCATGGAAAGTGATTTGTTTTGAAGTTTTACAACCGTGAAATATTAAGCGAACCCTTAACCAGCATCATTTTAGTTTTCGTGGAGGATATAGATAATTTATTTATAGTGGACCATTTGAGAGATCTGACATGACTAAATTAGCAGTACTTTCAAGGGAGGAACGGGAGAATTCAGAGAACATTGGATAATATAGGGCTCAATTGAAAGCTGAATCCAATTATCCTTCATTTGAAACTACGTATGATTGGATATTCCGATACGAGAGCTGACTTAAAATAAACTTAACCTCAAGGTTAAGTTTATTTTAAGATTAAGGAGAACCACTCTCTTCATTATTATGGCCATTTTAAAAGTACGAAAATTTAAAATCATAAATACTAGCCACTATTGAACTCACTGTATGAAGAGAGAAATACTACAAAGGAGAATATTTTAACCGTTATATTTTCAGCATCTCTGGAACTATTTGGCAACACAACCCTGAGTTTTTGTGATAAGCAGCTGACCTTTGTTGAATCAAAATATTCGAGAAGTATCTTAAAGTTAGAAATATTAAGGCATCGTACAGTATTTTGGACAGTTTCTTTATTGATTTGTGGGGGGGAGGAATAATGTCTTTATTTTTATTTAGTGTAATGTTAAATATTCTTTGTTTATTATTCTTTATTTTGTTCCCAATTATTTACATAGACCTTTTTTTTCTTATACCCCCACTTACACATCTGACTTAGACTTCACAGGAGAATTCAGGTTCAAGGGAACTTCTCAATTACGTATAATTCCCTTCTGAAAGGCTGGATGTTCAAGAATGACAAAAGCACACATTAATTTATAACATAACATAGTGTAAGACACAAAGTCTTACAAATTAAATTAAATGTCTATATAATTTATGATAGAACGCTAGATTGAGTGATATTATAGACCTTACAAGAAAACACTTAAAGTCACAAATATTGTTTAAGATAATGGGTCTCGCGCTAATGGAATTAATTTAAGAGAAGGTTAAATTTAATGTACAAGCAAATATACCTGGAAGATAAACATTAGAAACAGATATACGATCAGCGCCCACTACCTGAAGCAGCAAGTGAAGATACGAGACGGAACAGTGGGGGGGTTAATTGATGGCATGGCAAAAGGGACGGACTGCTCCAGAGATTACAATAGGGGTAACAGGTGTAAGCGTTTTTGTTTACTGCAAACAGAGCAGGGGTGGTCATTTTATAATAAGGCGAGACGAATCAAGAAAATGGACGCAGATGTTTTCCGGATGGATTCTGAGCTCCGAAATTTCTGGTCATTTCCAGAATATTCGAGAATTCTCTAGAAACGGAAGTTCTTTCTACACCGGAAGGAACTCGGCCTTCCTGTCATGTGTCATAGGCAAATGAGAATGGAGACGATGATGGTCGGATAGAAGTGATTGGTTGAGGAAAGGAGGGGTGTTACTAAATTTTGGGAAATAAAAGGGGAAGAGCGCGCGCAAAAGGGATATGTGATAAAGTTTTTTCGGAGGTGATAAAGGTTTTTTTCGGAGAGGTAGGCTCGGGAAACAGTCCCCGGAAGTGATCCACCAGTAGAACCAGTTATGGTGAGTTGACTAAGTTCTGATAGCTTTAGTAAAGTATAGATAAGTTACAGAAAAGGGAACTTTCTCGAGATGGGACATAGAAGTCCGAAAGCGTCCACTGAGAGATATGTTTAGGAGCTCAGCGAGATAATGCTTATGGAAGAACACTGGACCGTCCTGTAGCCTACAGAAAGAAATAAAGTAATGGGAAGCGACTCCTATTGAATGACCCGGCACAGCAAAGAAGGATATGATCGGCAAAGCGAACAGTGTTCCTGGCAGAAGCTAGCAGTCCGGAATCGGAGAAGAGCGTTTCCAAACCAATGGTGGACCCCGATGCAGAGCAGAAAGTCACAGGCCAAACATTGTATTAGCGGTAGGATCCAAATCCCCAGAAGTAAGTGGTTAAACAACGAATATACCTCTATGTAATTGCAAAGGACCTCAGGGAAGATTAGATAAATATTAATTGAGATTTAGGGAAACATACAGTTAATTCAATTCATGTTGTATAGATAAGCAAGGAAATATCATAGAAATAGTTTAATGAAGGATTGTTTACAGGTGTGGTCTATTTACTGATCAATTAATGGAGGGAAAGTAATAATTTTGGACGGGTTATCCTATAGAGTAGGTACAGTTGTATGTTACTTATATAATGTCACTGAAGTAGAGAAATTAGTCGCTAAATGCTGGAGTTTACCTGAGAGAATGAAGAAATAAATAAACCCATGTATATTTTATTAACATGTAACTTTAAAGTGTTGGGGTGAGAATAGAATAGAATAGTTTGTAAAGTGGACATTAAATTCCAGAAGAAGAATTGTGTTAACCATGAAGAAGAATGTAGGATTGTGCTAGATAAGTATGATTAATAAATAAAAAATGTCAATTGTATTTAAGAAAGAGTTAGGTGAAACTGATCCTAGGAATGTGTTAGTTGCCGAATATTAAGAAGATGATGATAGGAGAGCCTAGTGACCAGGAACGTAATCCATGCCATGTACCTATATATGAAGTGAATAATGTGTAATGAATTGCTTGATCTTTTATTTGTAATTATGTATAATAAACTAATTGTATTTAACTTAATGCAAATGGTGTTTGGTCATTTCTGAACACACAGCAATATCCAAAGGAGGAGTGCACTAATATAGGAACTCCCACAGAACCAGAATTCTTCTGTGAGATAACAAGTCAGATGCAAAGTGGGGATTTTTAAGAATATAAATAATAATAAATACTAAAGTAATAATATAAACAACAAAAAAAAATAATAATAAATATATAATAAAACGCCACCCCCACAATAGTTTATTTACGTATATATATATATATATATATATATATATATATATATATAGTATATAAAACAGGTGAAAAAGGTAAAGAAAGGAGAAGAAAAAGGTAAAGAAAGGAAAAGAAAAAGAAAATAGAGAATAGATGTACCTGGACGCGCAAGGCTACAGAACAGGATACAACTATAAAATAAAACAGAGATAAATGATAAAGGACATAGTAAGATGGGAAAGTTATTAACAACAACGTGCCATGCCTAATGGAAGATATGAGAAGAAAAGAATGTTAAGATCCTAATGAATTAAGTGGAAAAATTGGCTGAATTGATAAGCCAAATCATATTTACAAAAGCTAGAAAAAAGTGGTAATTAATGCATATTAAAAAGTAGTAATAAATAGAAATGAAAATAAAAATTGGTACATAGATCAGGTATTTCATCAGGGGACTACACCCGATCATGTACCAAAATACTGCGTTTCTATACAAACCCATGCCGATGGAGGTAGCAATAAATTAAAAAAAAAAAAAAAAAAAAAAAAAATTAAAAATTAAAATTTTATGAAACCTTCATAGACATGAGTGAGGTAGCCCCAACGCAGTGTGTATATTTTAAGTAAACCGTTAAATTTGTATTCTTTTTATTAATCATGTTTATTATGCATTTTACTAATTGATCCTACATAATTTTACTAATTGACGCTACATAATTCTACTAATTGATGCTACATAATTTTAAAGGTATGTAATTTTATACTAGTTTTTTTACATGTGACATTAACAAAATATTTCACAGGCTAGCAGTATTAATTTTCCTCTTCTACTAACACCTTCACAGCCAAGGCCCTCTCTAAGAGGTTGGGTACTTACGAACCCAGCTTGCCTAGTATCTTTAAAATCTTTTCCTTCTCTTTACGTCTTTATACTTTCTATTCTGCTTTTTCCGTCCGTTGAACTATTAGTGCAATACGAGGGTGATTCGGACATTCCTTCTTTTCTTATTCTCGCTATTTCGCCTCCTTTTTTTTACTCCTATCTTTTTTCCCACCCATACCTTGTATTACTTCCCTTTTCTATGCTGCTGCCTGGTACACTTTTAATTACACCTTTTAATTTAACGGTTTACTTAAAATATACACACTGCGTTGGGGCTACCTCACTCATGTCTATGAAGGTTTCATAAAATTTTAATTTTTAATTTTTTTTTTTTTTTTTTTTTTTTTTTAATTTATTGCTACCTCCATCGGCATGGGTTTGTATAGAAACGCAGTATTTTGGTACATGATCGGGTGTAGTCCCCTGATGAAATACCTGATCTATGTACCAATTTTTATTTTCATTATTTTCATTTCTATTTATTACTACTTTTTAATATGCATTAATTACCACTTTTTTCTAGCTTTTGTAAATATGATTTGGCTTATCAATTCAGCCAATTTTTCCACTTAATTCATTAGTATCTTAACATTCTTTTCTTCTCATATCTTCCATTAGGCATGGCACGTTGTTGTTAATAACTTTCCCATCTTACTATGTCCTTTATCATTTATCTCTGTTTTATATATATATATATATATATATATATATATATATATATAACTTGAAAAAATGATCAAACTCAGGCACATACTAGTATTATCCAAATTTGCCTATGTAGCATCAGATATATATATACAAATTTTGTATATATATACAATTTAATACATTGGTTTTGCACTAGAAGGGTTATATTCTTTCTACACAACAAACTTAATATCTTTTACAAAAACTGCTATAGCTTCTTCTTCACACATGAACAATAATTACTTCAGAGGATTAGGTAACACCCTTTTTCCTATGTAAATCAAATTCTTACCTTATAAATTGATTTAGGAATTTCACTTTTAACTTCCGTTTTAATTAGTGCCCCATTTTGTCTTGGAGAATATAATTTCACAACTTTCTCTAATCAAGACAGATAGTACATTTGACATCAATTTCTGGACTAATTCTGGTCCCAAGGGTTAGCTACATTCATAAGGCTATTTCTTTCTCTGTATTTCTCTACCCTTCCCTTCCAAAATATATCATACCTATATGTTAAACAATAACAAATATCAAATTTCTCTCCTTTGCCTTTCTACATATGTCTAATTATACATTAATCAAAACCCATAACTATCATCTGACTTATCTCTATATTTATGTATATTTTTTTACCTTTGTACAACCTTCCCTTGACATCTTTCTAAATTTCTACTAATCTGATATTAGAGTTCCTACAGTCCTTTATATGTAAGTGAGAATACCTTATAACTAGTCACTTACTTAATTTTTCGAATCGGACTTCTCCGTTTTGGGGCCTTCAGCTCCTTGTCTGGGAATGGCATCATCGTTTGCCAAGGGCATTCATCTCAGGACTTCTAGTTTCTCAATGGGCTGTAGTCTACGTCTGGATAGGGCATCGCTGTGTCTCTTAGGAATTTATGGACTCGTCTTCGATACTGCTACTTAACCTTCGGTTCAGCTATTCTGGCGGACTAGAGATTACAACTTTATCTTCTCAGCTCACTTATCTGCGCCTTGCCTATATCACTGCCTTCAGATGATGGACTAGGGTTATTTTTCTCCTTACACTACTTATTTTCACGCTGGCCACTTTCTCTACCTTCCTATTATGGACTAGGTGTATTTCTCCATACACTTCATTCATCTGCAAACGGGCCACTACCCTTGCCTTCCAATTATGGATTAGGCTTATTCCTCCATACACTTCATTCATCTGCATATGGGCCACTACCTTGGCCTTCCAATCACGGACTACTCTTATTTGCATACGGGCCACTACCCTTGCCTTCCGATGACGGACTACTCGACTGTTCTCTTCTATTATGAAACTCCACTAACTTTTCTTAACTTACTGACTGCACTTAAACTTATCTAACCCTTCACTACTCCATCTTAACTTTGTCGGATCTTTCCCAACTGGCTGACAGGACAGGACTTATCTAACCCTACACAACTTATTACTCATTTTCCCACCAACACTGTCAAAAACTCAACTCTGTCTTTCTTAACTCATCTTCACAAAACCCAGTTATTTTTAACCCATTTTCACAAAACACTAACAAAAAATCAACTCAGTGACTTTTAACTCATTTTTTCCCTAACACCGTCAAAAGCTCAACTCTGCGTTTTTACTAACCCATTTTTACAAAACACTAACAAAATCTCAACTGTGTCCTCTAGCTCATTTCCATAAACACACACACACATAAAACTCAACTCTGTGGCTTTTTAACCCATTTTCATAAAACACTAAAAAAACTCAACTCAGTCTTAAACTAACTCATATTTACCGACACCGACAAATACCTCAACCTTCCCTGTCTTTACTAACGCATTTCCACAAACACCGACAAAATCTCAACTGTGTGTCCCCTAACTCATTTCCATAAACACCCACATAAACTCAACTCTGTGACTATTTTAGCCCATATCCACAAACACCGACAAAAATCTCAACTGTCTCCTTCTTGGCTGCGTGCGCTCTCTTTTTGTTTTCCGAATTTGTGTACCACCCTTTTGTGTTGGCCCACCTTCGCTCAGAAATTTAATCACTCATACATCAATATTTAAATTTACATCCCGATTATTCGCTAGTGTGGGTTTCCCATGCTATGTTCATCCCCTCTAGATTCAACCTCCCATTTTAAAATCACTATTCCTTTCCCAGGCCGTCTGTTGATTTGAAGTTCGCCGCCATCTTTCTGTTTCACTTAACACCTTTACTTCCTAAGATGCCAAAACTTGCTATCACCGACAGCCAGACGCCAATCTTAAATCTCATCGGAGCATTTGTCCCGTATTTACTACCCGTCTCGTCTCCAGATGTCACCGATCAAAGGAATGTTCCGACAAACTCAGTCCTTTGCTGTATTGTTCTTTCAGAGCCATAATTATTCACACGTACTCACTATCTGCTACCTGTGTCCCGTTGTTATGGTTATTCCTGTGTGTTGGGAGCTGAAGCGCACCCCCTTCTGCTACTAGTCTCTCATGCTTACCCGCCTACATTGTAACCTTGTCTAAATTTAATCCCTTGCGAGTGGCCCATTATCTTAGTAATATTTGTGACTGTTAATGTTTCGCTGCCCCATATTGCTATATCATAAGCTTTACTTTTAATAAATCTCACTCTTGTATAAAATATTTTACTTGTAAGATTTTATATCTTACAGATTGCAAATAAGAGAGTGCGTGCATTTGTACAATGATAAATTTTCTGTTTATACTTTGGGATGATCACACGGTCAGAGGCGTTTACAAGATAGAAATATACAAGAAACAGCACCGTATTTAGCAGTTATGGGCTTGAACTCCGGTCACTCAAGGCACGTGTACTTATGCACCCTTTCATTTAACCACTCGGCTTCAGCGTCCTTTTGTCATTCAAGTTTGGACATATTCCTATCGTATCTAATGTACGTATTCCTCTGGTCGTTTTGCATATAATTTTTATTTAAGAAATGCACACCGAGGGGTGGCAATATCATGTTATTTTATATATAAATTTTGTATCAAGATCTGTCTTCCTTGAAAAAGGCTCTAGTTGGTAAAATGCTTTACATTTTTGTAATCAGACTATGAATCTATTAGGATGATAAACTGTCCATGCGGTTCTGGTTGCAGAACGTATTGCATCCAAGGGATGACAATATTGGCAAATACTGCAGAGCTAGGGCACATTATGTTTAAGGGGCCATCCTGACCGACACCTTTTCCCAATTTTGGTTAGGCTCTGAAAAGCAAGTCTACATCTTTTTAGTAAGATTTCCACTATCTTTAGATATCAACAAAAAGAAACTTTTAAACTTAATAAACACATTCGAAAGACTTGAACAGATGCAAAAAAGATTAATAAATATTTACTAAATATATGAGTGATTTCGAATTGGCCTATCTTACTGTAGATTCTCTCAACAAAAGCTTCCAAAGAGAATGGATTACTATAATTTTGAAAGGATTTCGATATTATCATAATAAGATAATACTTCATGCACGAACGTGGACACTGTTTTCGATTAAAATCGGTTCTTCCAATAGTATCTAATTGAAAAAACTAAGTCAGACTAATTAAACTAGGAAACTACGTCTATATGATACGAAAATAATCATGATGAACAATGTATGGGGGTGTGAGAGATAGAGCCAGATAAATAACCACTTATTGCTAAAATGATGTACAGAAACAGGTATAGTACTTATCACTCTGACCCTTCACGGCCCCGGGATTTTGTACGAATTGGCATAAATGATTAGTAGGAAAAATTAGATATAAAATAAAATAATATGTTGAATACTAAGCATATGTACAATACCAAATAAAGAAAAAAACAAGTATATAGGATGACATCGAATCGAATAAGTTAGAGTTTCAGATGAAGGCCAGAATTGCTGAAATAAATATGACTGACGATAATCGGCAGAGCTGGTGCAGCAAGAGTTTCTCAAACAAGGCTCCCTTGAAGGTAGCCTTAATTGAGAAATTTGTATTATACACTGTGTATGTGTACAATGTCTTTCTATTATACAGTATCTAGACAAAACAAAAATGGAAAATAGCAATAAGAAGGTGATTTACCTTCCTGAGCTTAAATAACTGGTCCTTTAAGGGGTGACACTGAACCGATAAAAAGTCGAACGTTGTATACGGGAAATCAGGATCAGGGGGGTCCCAGGATTTTCTAAAGGATGGAAGATAAAGCAGAGCTCAGGGAATCATTAAGCTTCAACTTTCGTGTAGAAGTAAAAAATCCAAATTCACATTTTTGTCACAACAGAGGCTTTAGCCCTTACCTGGGATTCTCACTCCCCTGTCCAGAGTTTAGTACTCTGGACAGGGGAGTGAGAATCCTGCAACAATATATGACACAAATGAGATATCAGAGTAGGGGAATTTTTCAGCTACCTGATTATTTTTTCCAGGATGTTCTACATATGCACATTAGAATGGAGATCAAACGATTACATGTCTTAGATTTCACAGTCATAATCTTCGACTATTTTTAGAACTTTTTTTGGATCGATTGGTTTGCAGCATTAACGTTCTGAAGACTCCATCACCGGCAAGATAGAGGGTTATCACCATAGGGCGCATTTGGTCAGATAAGATGTTCGGTTACGATCAGGGAGCGACCAATCAGGAGGTACTGAACATAGTGGCTTTATGAACAAAGTCATCCCAAATCATTTCAGAGCTACCTACCACCTATCTAAACTTTGCTGTAGCACATTCTGGATGCACACTTTCATGTAGGTTCTCCACATTTTGGCCCTGGATTAGCGTGATAACATAAATCTTGATTCGTCAGACCAGATACCTTACTTCCATTTGTCAGTAGTCCAGCCTCTGTGTTTCAGGAAACAGTTTGGCTGGATTTCCTATTTATTTGCAAGATGAGTCGTTTCCGAATAGGACTACTGATGTGAATTTCCGTTTATAGAGTTCTCGACATAATGTTCTAATTGAACTAGTCTCTTTGGATTCTCTCTTAAATTCTGTAGTCAGGATTGCCTTGGCTTGCCTGTTTCTAGTGGCAATTGCGCTAGATATCTATTGTTCCTGTCGTCACGCTTTGTCTTTTATGTGAAAGTTGTCCTTGCGGTTGCACCTTTGTCCTTCCGTTTCCACTTGAGAATCGCCTCATAGGCTGCCTTCAATGATACACCAACTAAATTCGCTGTAGCCTGTAGGATTTTCCCAGATGCGCCAGCATCATTATATGTATTGGTTAGAATTTAATACTTTTAATATCAGATTTCTTAGAGTAAACAATTACTGTACAATAGGTTTGGAATAAAGTAAAAAAAGAAAATGTGTAGTATACAATCTGACAGGAAGCCCCTCTGACGGTGTAGACGGGCTTTCAGAACAAAACTTTGGATTACATTGCATTGATTACATGCAAAACTCTATTTTGCTTTTGATATACAGATTTTTCTGTATTCCGCTTCCTCAACTAGTTATTCTGTAGTTTTACCAGAAGAGACAAACTTATAGTATTAAGTGATCTTCAGGTTATATCTTCTGGTTCATAAACTGCATTTCAGAATGCAGACCTTCTGAAAAGGATACAAAGAAGAGCAGCGAGAGTAATTATAGATGTAAAGAAAGGTGGTCACCCTCCATGCACAAGTCCATGGTGGGTGACCACCCAGGTGTGAACCAACGTAAGCAGAGGTCGAGGTGTGGCGCCTACACCACATGGAGGAATGTCGCCCCTCTATGTTACAAGGCAGTACTAGGTGGTAGATGACGCTAATCAACTGGTGCAATACCACCACTTTGCTTATTGGATGTTTGAAGTGGTGGAACCCATGTTTAGTCTCTAGAGCTAATTTCCAGTCAACCCTTCCCTACTTCTTCCCTCATGCAGTATGATTGATGACTTTTTAGGTTATGATGACATCGTGGCGAGATCCAATATTTCTTACATTTCCGAAGGTACAGCTCTAAAACGGTGTTCGCAGGCCGGCCGCTAGTTAGTGCACTGGACCAATCCTATTGATAACTCTCTAGGAGGCTTCCAGATCAGCTAGTGTATAATCTTGATACCTCTACTCTGCCAGATAGTGACTGGAAGGAGTCCGAGTAGTGTCTATGCGGGGAGCATTGTCGAGGCCACATTATGTCAAGGATCTGGGTATATTCTTACCATGTGTACGCCATATCCAAAAATTTCATTACTTCATACAGTATGTCCCACTCACTTTTTCTTACTATAAAATACACCATGAATTGTCAAACTAAGAGAGAAAGCTTATCTGAGGAAAGATTTAAACCTCCCAAGCACTTTCTAATTCATTTCACAGATATACGTGGTCTCAATTCTAATCTCAACGATGTCCATTTCCACTTGCAGTCTGACAAACTCCATGTACTTTTTCTGATAGAATCTCAGTTATCGGTTGATTCAACTACTGCTCATCTCAGATGCCCAAATTATTCACTGTATGATTCCTTTTGCCACAAAGGTGGTATTTATGCATATGTCCGTTCTGATATTCCCTTTCAGAGACTTGGGAATATGGAATCTCCTCTCTTTGATCTTCTCTGGCTTAAAATCTATCTCTCTACCTCATTGTGTCAAATTTATCTGTTGTCTCTACCGTTCTCCCAACTCCACTAATCACTTGGAGCTCTTTGACTTCCTCTCTTTGCAATTTGACTTTCTCCAGTCCAACTTTCCTAACAGTGAGGTAATTTTCCTTGGTGATTTTAATGTTCACAACTTGGTGATTGTCTCTTCTCTAACTGAGCCTTTATCTCATGGCTATTCCCAACCTCGTGTTGTTTGGCATTACAAGAATGCAAAATGGGACGACCTGGGAGATTTCGTTTCTTCTTTTCCTTGGTCGGATTACTGTTTCAAAACTTCTGATGTCAACGTTTGCTCAGATCGTGTCAGCGAAATTATTCTTGCAGGAATGGAATCCTTTATCCCACACCCAACTTTAAAATCTCGTCCTTTATCTAAACCTTGGTTTTCCAATAAAAGTGCTAAGGCTGTTCAAGAGAAGAATGTTGCATATCGTAATTGGCTTGTTTCTAATTCTTCAGTTTCATTTTCTGCTTACATCAAAGCTCCCAACAATTGTAAAGCAGTTATTAATCAGTCCAAACTAGAGTTTCAACAGACTAAGAGTAGAAAACTTGCTTCTTGCCCTAATGGTAGCCGAGCATTCTGGTCTCTTGCCAAAGCTATTGGCCGCAACTTTTGCCCATCTGTGCTCCCGCCTCTCTCCAAACGAGATGGTTCTGTTGTCACTTCAGCCAAGGATAAAGCTGACCTGCTAGCATCCCATTTTTCTTTCAACTCATGTATTAATGATCTTGGTAAAACAGCTCCCACCATTTCCAACACGCTCCATTCAATGCCTCCTCTGGTCTTCCTTCAAAAGGATGTCAGAAGGATTTTGACGAATTTTGATGCTAAGAAAGCTCCAGGTCCAGATGGTATTTCTCTACTTGTTCTCAAAACCTGTGCTCCTGACCTTACTGTTATTCTTTGCCGCCTTTTTTCACTTTCTTATTCCAAAGGTGTTTTTCCTTCTGCTTGGAAATTTGCTCAATACCAGCCAGTTCCTAAAAAGAGTGAAAATCCCTCCCATTCAATTATCGTCCCATTGAAATTACGTCTACTCTTTCTAAAGTAATGGAGAAATCAATTAACCGCCAACTCTTAAACTTCCTAGAAACCTTCCGTCTGATCAACGATCGCCAGTATGGATTCCGTGAGTGTCGATCCACTGGTGATATTCTGCCTTATGTTACCCATTTATGGACTCATTCAATGGAAAGGTTTGGGTAAACACAAGTAGTTGCTCTTGGCATCTCAAAGGCTTTCGATCGTGTTTGGCATAAAATGCTTCTAAACAAGCTTCCATCTTATGGTTTGCCAACTGTTTTTAGTAATTGTTTATCCAGTTTTCTGTCTGATCGATTACTGAGGGTAATGGTAGATGGCTCTCTGTCTTCTAACTATTCCACTAATGCCGGTGTCCCCCAAGGTTCAGTTCGTTTCCCCACTCTTTTCCTCTTCTATATTAATGACTTTCTTCCATTGACTGGAAATCCTATCCATAGTTTTTCCGATGATAGCACATTGCATTCTACTTTCCATTTTGAGAATCCTTGCCCTGCTCAATCAGCTTCAACTTCTTGAAAATATGAGATTCAACTTCAACTCATCGAAAATCTATCAATTCCTTAAATGCCGATCTTCAGGTATTTCTCCAGTGGGGAAAAGACAACTTAGTTGGTTTCAACTCTTCTAAAACTAAGTCTTGTCTTATATCTCGCAAAAAGGAATCTTCTGCTTCTCTGCTTATCTTTAGTGACACTCCGATTTCTAGGCAAAATGATATATCTCTTTTGGGGATTACCCTGACTTCTAATCTCTCTTGCCACAAGCACATTACAAACATTGCTTCCTCTGCATCTAAAAAACTTGGGTTTTCTCTTTCGCTCTCGGCGTTACGTTTCTTCCAAACAGCTGCTCACACTGTATAAATCGGAAATCCGCCCTGCCATGGAATATTGTTCCCACATCTGGGGTGGTGCCCCCAAAACCTCTCTGAGGTTTGTAGATTCTATTCGGAAGAGGGCAGTTAGGTTAATTAATGATTCATCTTTAACAGTCTCTCCACTCGCTTTCTCATAGACGTACTGTTTCTGCTGCATGCCTCTTCTAGAGATACTTCCATGGCCACTGTTCTTCTGAATTGGCATTTATAATTCCCGCTCTCTCTTTCAAAACAGTCCAAACACGTGCCGCCACCAGCCAACATCCATTTACTGTCCAACGTCAAACTCACAGAACCAACTTTTCATCTTCTTCGTTTATTCATTCAACTGCCGTTTTCTGGAACAACCTTCCTTCATACGTATTTCCTGAAAATTACAGTCTACAGAAGTTCAAGTCCAATGTCAACAAATATCTTTTTTCGCCTTCTCAACCTTCAACCCAAGCACGGTACTAAGTACTATAGGTTCTAATACCCCTCGTGTTTGGCGTTTACATAAAAAAAAAGTGAGGGGGTCTCTTACAAAAGTATTTTTCTGTTATTTGTATAAAGCGTGGAAACAATTAACAATAAGATTACTTAATAGAAGTATTTAAAGTTTGAAAAAGGATTAACGACGTATTACGAGAATTTCTTATATTTTTCGTTGGCAGCGAATTCCAGAGGATTTCGATTTAAACTAAAAATGGCGATTGTTTTCTGTAAGTAAGCTTTCAGTCAAAGAGCAAGAAGCATTAAGAACAAAATGCCATTAATATTTTGGAACTGGAAGGATTATTCAACGTAAAGGAAGGATTACGTAGATGAAATCAATTAATGAAAGTGACATCGCTTTCAATACAATATATTGAAAGAGTATTTTTTTTTTTTCATTTTTGTTCGTTGCTACAAGGCTTTTATTTCCATGTGTTTCGTAGCTAATATTAAAATCCTATATTTAATTGCATAATTTTTTCATAAAGCTCATTTAACGTGTTCTTAGTTTTAATTTCTTTTATTACTAAGTAAATAATTAAGTTTGCAATCTATCTTTTCTTCTAGTTTAATATACTCCATGAATTTTTTATTTTTAATCTGGAGTCTAGATAGCTTTTTTTTTTTTTTTTTTTTTTTTTTTTCAGTGAGAAAACAATTCAATAAAATGTAGTAGAGTGGGTTCCGCTTATAAGAATCATTGGTTAATTGAATAAAAACTTGAAAACCCGAACCCTTTATACGTTGGAGTGTGTAAAACTCTTCTCTTATTAGAATCACAAAATATGACAGAGCTATATAATCTGTGATATTTTTTCAGGTTTTATTTTTGTAATATAATTTTATTGGACTGCACTCTTGTAGTAGTAGAGTTTACGAGCATCAGCGACGAAGGCTATATTGCTCCGTCTATATTGGCTGTAAATTGCGTTTGTTCCGAGGTCGGTTTGCTGGACGAAAAACCCGAGTGTCCGGGAGAAAAACCATGGTATTCTCGCCTGAGAATGACTAACTCCGCTACTTTGTGAAAAAGGCCCATAAAAATTCCTCCTGTCATCGACAGGACTCAACTCGGGTCTTTCCACCCGGTGTGGGGAGGACAGCGATCCTACCAACTGCGCTACCCACGAGGGCATACTGCGCTCTTAAATTATCCGGTATATGCATATTAGCGCTGTTTGTGTGTGTTGTTTACATGTAGGGACGCAAGCAATTTTACCGGACATCTGTGGGAAGTAATCACTTGATAATTATGTCGTTTGCATATTGCTTGTTGTCTGTCCTTTGTGAGGCGCCTCCGTAGCCAGGTGGGAAGGAGCAGCAGTGCGTAGCACACGCTTCTTGATTAGACCGGGGTTCGAGCCCGTCACCACCAAATACGGAGGATGCGGAAAGGTCATTCAGGGAATGACCACCGCATATCCCGGAGCAATATGGCCTTAGTTGCTAATGCTCCTAAAAACCAAATAACAACAACAACAACTGTCCTTTGTGCGAATGAACTGCACTTTGTTGTATGTATGAACAGTAACTGGGTTAGTTTTAAAATGCCAGTGATAGTAGCACCTTCAAAAAGAGCAATTTTTAAAATTCTGACTAACCCTTTATTACTCAGTGAATGTTGTAAGTTGTGTACAATGATTAAAAAAAAAGTGGTTGGTAAGTAATAATTTAAACTTCATTTAAATTTATACATCTTAATAACAATTGCAATACCAAAAAAGTAAGTATTAAAAATTTGCTTTGTTCAACAGCTAACATGCGTACTTTTATTTCAGACCGGTACGAATCCATTATAATATATCTATGCTGTCCTGTCAGAATATTTGTTGATTTTTATTATTACTTTCATTTTTTTTTAAATTATTATTTCTCTATATTATTATTGAAATGAAAAAAATATAATTCCTCAGAGCGGTTAATACTAGAATATACACATAGAGAACGGTTGGTATATAAAAAGAGCTTTCGGCTGAATTATAATTTTTTCATTTCAATAATATGAATCCGGAGATCATAGGCCTCTTTCACCATATTCTATATATTATATATAAATTTTATTATAAATGAATACCGTATATTGTACTGTATTTGCTTCAGTACAGGTAAAATAGTATTAAAACTATCCCCAAATTATCTTCGTAGGATAACGGGTACGCCGGAAATACTAAACTCTCGAGAGGTGTACGTGATTATTTGTAAGTTTGGGAAACATTGATCTAGACCAGGGGTGGGCAACTTTTTTCGTCAGCGGGCCAAAAGAAACTTTCGTATCATGATGCGGGCCGAATGAAATTTTCGCATCATGATGCGGGCCGGAATAGATTGAACGATTTAATAAAAAAAATCAGAACCTAAAAAATGTTAAATTACTTGAATTTCCAAATTATTAATGTATTTTTAAAAAATATATCTGAATGTCCAATTATCATTGAAAATGCGGCATTCGGCATCAATTTTTCTTTTTTTTTTTTTAATTGGCTCATTTTATGGGCTATAAATTATATTAAATTAAAAATTGTAATAATTAGAAAAGGCATAAAACATAAAATATCTCGCACCAATATTATTTTTTTTTTCAATAAGAAGTCAAACCCAAAGGAACTTCGTTCGATCGATGCTACAATAATAATTAGGAAATAACTCTTTGACGCTGCGTAGAATCACTTGGTTACTGTTGTACTGGCCGCGATTCCCGATTGAACCGAATTAAGCCGAACGTTTACGGCGAGTGTAGTCAGGTATGGATTTTCTATATTTATGCATTTACCGAGGGGGCCGGATTCAACATCGTCGCGGGCCGGATGTGGCCCGCGGGCCGGCTGTTGCCCACCCCTGATCTAGACCAACGGTTCCTAACCGGTTCTTCGCACAAAAAAAAATCAGTAATGGCATCTGCTTAGATTTCCATAGGTATATTATTGTAAACTACAAAATATGACTAATAATACACAATAAAGTGAATCAGAATTAAATAAAAAGTAAAGAATTGCCAAAGAAAGAAACCACATGTCCCACAATTCCTTAGAATTATTTTACTATCTTATAGTATATCACGTTAAATAAATGTTTTCCATACTAAATTTTTTTTTCATTCTCAAGGACCATTGTTATGTATAGGTGCTTTTCTTTTTTAAGAACTTATAGTACTTTAGTACTATGCATTTGTTGAGGGTTGAAAATTTGAAAGAAGATACTTGTTGACATTAGAAATGAACTTTTGTAGATTGTAATTTTCAGGAAATACGTATGAAGGAAAGTTGTTCCAGAAAACAGAAGTTGAATGAATAAATGAGAAAGAAGAAACGTTGGTTCTGTGAGTTTGAACTTGGACAGTAAAAGGATGTTGACTAGTTGCAGCACGTGTTCGGACTTCTTTGAAAGAGAGAGCGGGATTATAGAAGCCAATTCAGAAGAACAGTGCCCATGCAAGGTCATTTATAGAAAAGGCATGCAGCAGAAACAGAAATTTGTGTCTATGAAACAGGGAGTAGAGAGACTGATACAGATGAGACATTAATTAACCTAACTGCCCTCTTTGAATGGAATCTAGAAGTCTGAGAGAGGTTTGGAGGGTACCGCCCCAGATGTGGGAACAATGTTCTATGGTATGCCGGATTTGCGATTTCTACCGAGTCAACGACTGTTCGAAAGAAAAGCAACACCGAGAACAGAAGAGAAAACCCAGTTTTTTTAGATGCAGAGAACGCAATATTTGTAATGTGCTTTATTCCAATAGAGATTAGAAGTCAGGGTAATCCCCAAGATCTTGCCTAGAAATCGGAGATAAGCATAGGAGCAGAAAAATCCTTTTTGCGAGATATAGGACAGGCCTGAGTTTTAGAAGGATTGAAAGTAAGTCATCTTTGCCCACGGGAGAATTAACTGGAGATTAGCATTTAATGATTTGGCTGTGGATACTCGAGAAGTTGAAGCTGTTTCTGCAGGGCAAAGTTTCTCAAACTGGAAGGTGAAATGCAATGTGCTATAGTCAACAAAACTATGGATAGGATTTCCGGTCAATGGAAAAAGGTCATTAATATATACAAGAGGAAAAGAGTGGGAAAAAGAACTAAACATTGGGAATACCAGCATTAATGAAGAAGTTAGAAGACATAGAGCGGTCAGAGAGAAAACTGGATACCCAATTACAAAGAACAGTGGCAAACTAAAGGATGGGATTTTTATTTAGAAGGCCTTTATACCAAACACGATCAAAAGCCTTTGAAAAGTCAAGAGCAATGGCTTGAGTTTCAACAAACTTTTCCATTAAATTTGTCCATAGATGCATAACGTACACTGCCCTACCATTAATATCCGGACACCAGCCTTTAGACAATAAAAGAGCTTTTATTGTGTCATTTAACATTTTGTGCTGAAAACTTTTGCTTTTATGACGGCCTTCAATCTTCGCGGAATATTCTCAACCAGCATTTTATAAATGTCGAGTGATATGTTCCTCCACTCGGCCTTTATCGCAGCTACTAGTTCGGCCTTGTTCTTTGGGCAGTCTCGAGATGCACGCACCCGACGATCCAATACATCCCAAAGATGCTCGATAGGGCTCGACTATGGGCTGGCCAATCCAACTTTACCACACCCATTCCTCAATCCACTGTCTTACGATTCGAGCAGTATGACATGGAGCGTTGTCTTGTTGATACAGGCATAGGCTTTCCCCGAAGTATTACCATAATATTGGAAATGAATAATTGTCCACAGCATTCATCGTTTTGTCGATAACGACTAATGGACCTAAGCCAAACCACGAAAGAAGCCCCATACCATGACACTGCCTCCACCACGCTTCATTGTAGAGAGGATACAATGAGGAAGAAAGTGTTCCCCTAGTATTCGCTACAACCAGGAACGGCTATCAGACTGGTAGAGTGAACCTTGACTTGTTTGTCTATAGCACTGTTTTCCACTTCTCTACAGTCCAGGATTTGCGCTCCTTACACCATGTTAATCGGTGTCTAGCATTTGATGAGGTGATCAATTCTGTTGAACATGTATTCTTGCATTCCCACTTTTGCAATTGTCTGTTCGAAGCCCAGTGTGCATATTTATAGCAGGTTCTGTGACGTGTTGCATGCATAAGACCTGTTTCCCCATCCATAAAGGGGTGTCTGGATATTAATGCTATGGCAGTATAAGCCAGAATATCACCAATGGAACGACACTGACGGAATCTATACTGGCGATCGTTGATCAGATGAAAGATTTCAAGATAGTTTAAGAGTTGGTGGTTAATTGATTTCTCCATTACTTTAGGGAGAAATGGAGAAAGAGTAGAAATAATCGCAATGGAACGATAATTGGATGGAAGGGATTTGTGACCCTTTTTAAGAACTGACTGGGTATGAGCAAATTTCCAAGAAGGAAAAACATCTTTGGAATAAAAAAGTGGAAAAAAGACGACACAAAACATGAGTAGGTTCAGGGGCGCAGGTTTTGAGAACAAATGGTGAAATACCATCAGGACCTGGGGCTTTCTTATCATCAGATTCATCCAAAATTGTTCTGATATCCTTTTGACGGAAGACCACAGGAGGCATTGAATGGAGTGTAATGGGAATGGTTTGAGGTGATTTACCAAGGTCATCAATACAAAACAGATGTTGGAAGAAAAATAGGATGCTAGCAGGTCAGCTTTATCTTTGGCTGATATGGCAACAGAACTATTTGGTTTGGACAGAGGTGAGAACGGAGATGGACAAAAATTGCGGCCAATAGGTTTGGAAAGAGACCAGAATGCTCGGCTACCATTTGGACAAGAAGCAAGTTTTCTACTCTTAGCCTGTTCGAAATCTAGTTTGGACTGAATAATCATTACTTTACAAAGTATAAATAATACTTAAAAATAATTTTTATTTCGCTTATAAAAACGAAGTATTGGAAATATTTTATAATAAAAATTCAGAAAAATTATAAGATTTCAGAGAGTATAGGCTGTGTTTCGCATTAAAAATATTATGTTGAAAGGGGTTCGCGATAAAAAAAAAATATTACGTTGAAGGGGATTCGCGAGTAAAAAAAGGTTGTGAACCGTTAATTCGAGACTATGTCCACGTTTCAGTAACTATTGAAATCTGAACTTTTTTTTGGCCATATTATGGCACCAACAACACCAAAATTACCGAATATTCTTAACCTTACCTGCATTGTTTTACATCTGTTGCCTTGATGTATGCAAATTATTGAATCGCAAAATTCTGTATTATGGAACCCTGGTGCAGTCTATTTTATTTCCTTCTCGGTACTCTTATGGAAATGTTGTTATCTGTTGGCTAAAATATTGTTCTAAGGCTGGACTGTGGACATAGTATGATACGAGAATGAGAAAATAAGACTGGTTTATAGGAATTAAGGACATCCGAGACACACACACACAAGGTGATTCAGGAGTAATAGTAAATACTTTGGGAGGTTATAGTATCGATTATTCTGAGTAAAAGAGTTCATATAAACATGTGCTCAATGGATACGGAGATACAGCTGTTTTAAACTGGCGCGCACAAAGCCATTACGAGAGGTATTAAAGAACGATAAGTGATTTATTATTTGTCTTTATCGACTTTTCGAATGATACCAAACACAAATAATTGACAATTTTTTTTACATGTTCGAAAATCCCATCGCTAACCTCAATGCACTTTACAACTCTTGTGGTAATATGACGTGTTGTTCTTCTGAGGTCGTCCTGGCTTTCCTTTACGACGGCAGTAGTATCCAAAATGCGTGCCAGTAATTCGTCTCTTGTATTTACCTTTTCTTTGTATTCTGCCCTATTCATCTATCCCCATAAACAAAAATCTAACGGAGTGAGGTCTTGGTGGCCAATGAACGGGACCAACGCGGCCGATCCAGTGTGCTGTAAGGCAAGTTCGATTTAGATATTGTATCACCAAACGGGTATAATGTGCAGGAGCTCCGTCGTGCTGAAAGTACATACCAATCGTTTTAGCCAAGGGAACATCCTCCAAGAGTAGTGGAAGTTCATTTTGTAGCAATTCTAGGTTAATGGGCCCTGTAAGACGATTTTGTAACACAACAAGACCAATCAACTGATTGTCGATGTTGGCATGTGGATTTTCGTCTGACAACTTATGAGAGTTACGGGTGTTGTTGATACCGTTACGGGTGAAAGTAGCTTCATCGTTGAACATGAAGCTACTTTCCTTTAATCGGCGATTACCGTTTACCCACCGACAAAATTCCAATCGCTGGGCCTCGTCTTCTGGTTGAAGGTGTTGCACCCGCTGTATGTGAAATGGATACAAGATATGCTCACGTTCGCTATACTCTTGTCGGTGGAACACCGATACGCGTAGAAATTCTTCGTGTGCTAATAGTAGCACTACGTTCTACCGACTGATGAATGCGTTCTATTTCATCCACATTTGTTCATTTGCACGTTCATAAGAAATATGAGCGCTGGGACCTGTATCAGTTTCATGCAAACACTAGTAAACGCTCTTGAATCCGGTATCCTGCCTAACCGCAGAATACCGTCGACAGTTAGGAAACCGTCGACGGTATTCTCTACAAACAGCAGTAGCACTTCGACCACACAAACCGTGGACAAACACGATACCGGCATAATCAGTGCCGGTATCGTGTTTGTATCTGAATCAGGGGGGTGTGAGCGCCAGCTTCAAACAGCTGTATCTCCGTTTCCATTGAGAATTGGACACATTTTATGAACTTTTTTACTCAGAATAATTTATACTATAACCTCCCAAAATATTTACTATTTCTCCTAAATCACCCTGTGTGCCCACACACACACACACACACACACACACACACACACACACACACACACACACACACACACACACACACAGGGTGTTTCAAAAATGATGGTCAATAATTTAAAGCTGAAAAGTACAAACTAAAAGAAACAAAAAATCCCAGTGAACATCGGGCCGCAAATTAACCGTTTTCGAGATAATGCACATTTTATGTTAAGATCCACCACCAACTATGGGAGCTCTAGTTTAGCAAAAACCAGTGAATCCTTTGCTAAAGGTGGTTTTATTAAACATAAGATAATACATTTTTAATTTTTGGTTTCAACACCACAGGATTTTACAGATGTTACAGGTTGTTAAAAAGATGTTCAAAATGCTGTCCTTCTATCCACACGCAGCTTTGTAGTCTTCTCTGCGTGCCGACCGGGCTAGCCGAGTGGGTAAAGTACCTGCCCGGCAACCTAAAGGTCGCGGGTTCGATTCTCGCCTCGGGCTTGGATCAAAGTACTGCAAAAACCTTGGGAGGTGCAATATGGCCACAGAAGCCGATGCGCCAACAACTACCAAATCAAAAAATCAAAATCTTCTCTGCGTTGGGGTGCAAATCTATCTCAGGCATTCCTGGGTCATTTCTGATTTGCTGAAAGCATCCTTCAACCCCACGCTGCAGTTCCTCAAATGTGTTAATGTCAGAAGTGTACACCAAGCTTTTTACATGACTCCAGATACAAACATCCATAGGATTTAAGTCTGGTGATCTGGAAGGCCACATTACAGGCCCACCTCTACCTATCCACCGTTGACCGTAACTTCTAGTTAGATACCGAGTCATAACTTGAGCAAAATGTGCCGGTGCACCATCGTGAATAAACCACATGTTCTTGCGTGGCTGAAGTTGAACATTATTATCATCAAGGTGGTCTGGAAGAACATTCTGTAGGAACTGAAGGTACAGCTCTCCTGTTAGTCTGTTTGGCAGAAAGTATGGCTCAGTTAGACGGTCTCCTAGTAGTCCTGCCCAGACATTAAATGAGAAACGTTGCTGATATCGTGACTCGTGAATTGCATTAGGATTTCTGTCGGACCAAACGTGACAGTTATGAAAATTAAAAATACCATCACGAGTAAACCTAGCTTCGTCAGTGAAGAAAATGATTTTTTTTTAAATTGGGGGTTCAGGACACACTGTTGTTGCATCCACTGGCGTAAGTTCACTCTGGGAGGGTAGTGTATTGCTGAGACCTTGTACACGCTGGATATGGTAGGGGTACAGTAATTGGCGATGTAAAATTCGCCACACTCTATGACTCAGTACACGCTCTTGCAGATCAATCCTCCTTGTCGAAATTCCTGGATTTTGTTCTATTCTTTCTAACACCCTTTCCTCAACATCATGTGTTATGCTTCTGGGCCTACCTGCTCGTACTCCACGTGCGAAGCACCCATGTTCTCCAAGGCCTGATGAATGTGCTGCCTTCGGCGGAGAAATGCTTCTTGGTACAAACGTGCAGCCTCGAGTGCACTGCCGTTGGCTTTACCATACGTGGGGGATGTCCGCCTGCCACGTCTCAGAGCATTGAGAGAGAAGAAAGGGAGAGAATGAACATAACCTAACTTAAACAAACAAGTGAGTGGTGGAGCCCAACTAGAAATGTGTAATTTCTCGAAAACGATTCACTTAAGGATCCATGTTTACTAGGGTTTTCTTTTGCATATTGTAGTCTGTACAGTTTACCTTTAAATTATTAACCATCACTTTTGAAAAACTCTGTACATAAAAGTATGTATACCCATACCTAGCTTATTTATTTTTTTTATCCATCAACTGAAAACTACATCTTTAATGCTATTTTATATTATATTTAATATACTGTGTATATATATATATATATATATACACACACAACCGTTTCCTCTAAACAAAATTTAGCATAGTTTTAGAGTGATTTCGTTTTGTTATGACAATTATCTTTGAATTCAGTTACCATTATATTATCATGAAGTTTTCCAAGAGTGAAAAAAAATTTCCTTGCATTTTCTCCTTCTGTTCTGAGGAAGGGGATACAATTTCTTTGATATAATGTTTAAAGATTTAAAAATTATCAGTTAGTGATTTCCATTAAAGTGCACAAAGAAGCTTTCATATTTTCCCCCTTTTTTATATAAGAAATATACAGTTGACAGGACTACACACTGCTGTTACTGATTATATCGTATTCTTAAGTAAAGCACTTTAATAGAGTGCTTCTTACTACCAGTCTCTCTCTCTCTGATTTTTTAGCGTGTCATGCTAAGTAGGAAAAACATTTCCTTTAGGCTTTTCGGTTAGTTTTTCTCCATTAGCTTGGTTTAAAAAAATTATTTTATTTCTGTAGAGATCGAATTTGCTATAATGCTCCTTTATTTTTATCGATTCCGATGGATACTGAACAGATAAGACAATTGGTTAGCAGATAATTAAAATTTGACTTCTTACAAGTTGAGATACTAGCAGTATATCTACATGAGCGCAATAGGAAAAAATGACATCCGAAATCTTCAGTACAGACTAACACAACCATTCCTGGGAACTAATAAACGTCGATCATCGAATACATAGTTTTTTTTAGAAAACCATCTATTCAGTGAATAAATGTATGAAAGCAATTGAATGTACGCGAATGTACACACTTTGTACACATTCATTCATGTACAAAGTTTGTACATGAATTTTTCCTTAGTACACTGCTGCAAGAAGGTTTTAAACGTTTATTCTCCTGTCTTTTGTTGTATTTTCTTATTTTGGACTCCAAGTGAGTGTATAAAGTGATCATCACCATCTCTTTATTGGCATTTTTATGATTGACTTGTTTGTAGCTCTACAGGATTAACCATGAGATTATTTTAGAATTTCTTCTGGCGTGTATAGTATGCGAGTATTCCTCTGCCCAAGTATGAAAATCGTACGGGTTCAGTATTCAGTCATATTTGGATTTGTGGTGAGCATAACAGCAAAGTATCCACTGCCGGAAGGTGATTCTTCTACTTGAAGATCCTACACACGTGTACTTCGCCATCTCTTTCTTTCTTGAATTGATGGTTGGACTGTAATGCAAACTGTTCGGGAGACTCGCTGTGGCCTGATGTATTCTTAAATAACACCTGCGATCAATGATATTATGTATGGAAATTGCCCTCCCACATAGTCGGTGAGCTACAGTAAGAATTGTGCATGGGCAGATTGGAATTCCTTGTTGTATATTGCTGCTCTTCCTCTTTTTGAGTTGTCTATGACATTTTTCAAGGATGTGATTGATGTTTCCTGTTTGCTTAAGTGCATTTCAGGACTTGCCATAATTACTCTTCAATATCGTATGCTTGCTGTAACACTGTATGAGCAACAAGAGGGAACTAGTCAGTAAATAGCGCAAGCTTAACAGTGCTACGGTCCTTCAGGGCACAATGTTCAAAATACTGAACATGGAGCCCTCAAATATAATAAAAATACCTAAATAATACTTGCGTTGGAAATATTTAGAAACGTAAATCTTAAAAACGCTGAATCTAAACCATAATTTTGCTTTGAGCAGTAACCGCATCCTATCTCGGTTACATAGGATAAGGGAAGCATTTACTGATCCTTGGAGCTCACTGAGTAATCATATACAAGGGTGAGTCTAATGAAAACAAGAATTATTTTTTAACAATAACTGGAGCTTTTATATTTAAAAAAAATCTCCATCAGAATGCAGACCCTATCCAACAGAATACAAATATTGAAAATAATGAAGTAAAAAATAATAAAAAAAAAAGAACGCGTATAAATACAAGTAATAAGAACACACATGCGATAACACTGTCCAATTAAAATTCACTGTCCAGTGTTCTAAGTAGCTGAAAATTCAAAGTAAAATTTAAGTTAGAACGTTTATCGATTAAACATTTTAAAATTTAGAAAATTATTCAGACCAGGTTATTTGTACACCTCATTGCTCCTTTTAAAGAAATTGTTAATTTCCAATTTATATAACTCAAAAAAAAAATAATTAGGTGTTCTGCGTTCGTTCTTAAAGGACAGTTAAAAATTTATCTGTTGCAATAAAGTGCAATTTTCATAAAAGCACTGACTATTTCAAATAATATTCAAATATATAATACTTCTATCTTTAAGCGCATCATCCGAAATGTATGCCATCTTCCTTGATAGTTTATTAGTGTCATGTCTAAGTTGCAACAAAAGCATTTTGTAAAGCTGTTGAGTTTATTCAGTTAGATGCTTTCTGCAATGTTTATAAGAGTTCCAAATGTACTGTATTATAGGTAACATTGTCATTTTATAGATAATGATTAAGAAACCCAATTATTAAAATTCAACAAATTCTTTTCATTATTCTTATCTGCCTTGTAGTCTGCTTGAAAAATGCAATAACAAGATTTCCTGTGTACTCAAATCTGACTCTTA
This sequence comes from Mastigoproctus giganteus, assembly GCF_048544385.1. Classification (NCBI taxonomy): domain Eukaryota; kingdom Metazoa; phylum Arthropoda; class Arachnida; order Uropygi; family Thelyphonidae; genus Mastigoproctus; species Mastigoproctus giganteus. Next base: position 96,175,069 of record NC_143580.1, read on the forward strand.
AATCTCTTATAGATTTCCTTTCAGGTATCAAAGTTTAGATGTATAATTAAATACACCGTTCGACAAATTTAAAGTAGAAAACGTGGTGTTACTCATGTAATAGAAAACATGGTGTTACTCATGCAGTTTGCGATGAAGCGGGACAAAATTTGGTATGGTGGTGTACCTTAGAATAGCGATGAAATGAGAAGACAACGAGAAACTTCGGACAGGTATAAGGGATTTGATATTTACCAAAAAGGTCACATTACAGAAGTTAATACAAGATGCTCTAAAATATGATCTCTCCAACGGCTAAACAGACCTAACAGCAGTGAATCATGCTCCTCGATGTAAGGGTTTCTGTAAGATTCTGTGACAAAAAATCCCATTATTCATGAAGAATGGGATTGTCAGCGCAGATATTAGCTGACCAAGGAGTTGACTGTCGGCGTGCAATGCGACTCCCAAGGGTGTTCCTACAGGTTCGATTGGTTTTAAGTCTGATGGTTGGCTGGCCACGGCAATCGTTGGATATCTTCAGTTTCAATATTTTCCTCCACCACTTGAGTTCTGTGTGTAGCGGTAGGTTGACGTGCATGTAAATAAAATCGGGGCCGACCGCACTCCTAATAAGTCGCACATAGGATTCGAGACTCTGTCTCGATACTTCTGCGCAGTACCCCTATCCAAAAATTTGAAGGGGGATGCGGCCGTTATTCATTATTCCGTCCCACACGAGAACACCGCTTCCACAGTGTCCTTGTCTCTGATGTTGAAGGGATGGTACCGCATTTCTCATTGTCTCCAGATGAAATAACGTCTAGGAGCTGTTTGTAGGCTGAAACGACACTCATCAGAGAACAGAACTGTATCAGGGCTGCAATGGCACCAGTTTCGACGAGCTCTACGTTGGTTTGGGATTAATGGCATTTATTTTATTTTTTTTTTTTTTTTTGCACTTTGTTGCGGCCTCCAGGATATAGTATCCCATTAATCCCCTATACGCCGGGGATTAATGGGATACTATCCACTGACTTCCTTGCGTAGTTTACACTTGAATTGAGCCTTCTGAATACGTCCGCTTGGAAATATTTTCACCTCTGGTCGCAGCAACCTCAAGAGACAGTTGATGAGTGGATATCGTAGGGTTTCCTGTTGCTGTTAGAGCCAGATAACTTTCTGTTCTGGTTGACATATCCCTCGGGCGACCTTGGTCAGCCCTACTGCTTCCATAGTGCCGAGATGACACTGCGTGATACATTAAGCCAACGTGCCACTTCCCCTGTCCTGCTTCATGTCGTCCAGCGGCCTGTCATCTAAAAAGTTCATCTAGACGGTGATGACTTGCCATCCTGATTACTGGAGATATGGCTATCTCGATGAACGAGCCAAACAACGGGAATGAAGTGATGTGATTGTAACCAGTGATTTTAAAGGCATGAGTAATTTGTATAATTTGCGGACCTCTAAGGTGGTGGATTGATTTCTGTTGGAACTCGGAATTTGCATCCCAGCATGCCTATTATATGAAATATTCGCTTTCGGCGACACTATTCACAATAAAATATTCAAGAAAAACATTTTCTTCTCTTAATTTTGTCGAGCAGTGTATTACTGACTTTTTTTTTATTAAAACCATCATGCGAAATTACAATACATTTAGCTGGGCTTCGCTCAGACTTTCTGTGATCTATCATGGATAATAGTGTAGGCAGATCCATAATTGATATCCAGCTCCCTGGTTACATTTACCATTCTGCTGCGATTTGCTCAAATTGCATTACCTGCCAGGACAACGTTTTTCTCTGTGACAACGGTGTGAGTTGATCTGGGCGAGGGTTACCGTCCAGAGTTTTTATATCTTCACGGTAGCAATTGCCTACTCACTCGTACACTCTTGGGCATAATATACATTTATCGACGTACGCCTGTTCCATAACCAATGAATTTCTTCTGTAAGAAATTGAATAACACTGAGTTGTGTTTTGGCTTATACGACATGTCATTGCGAACTGCCACTTCTGAATTTAAACGGATAGCAGGGCCTAATTTAAATTAAGACTACAAATTTAGAAGTTTCATTTTACTTGCTCTCGTATATTAAAGTGCAGTACAATGGAATTTCGGCTACTTTTTTATTTTGTTTTTTTGGTGGGAGAATATATGAAACACCTGTGTAGTTACTTCTGCACTCAAAAAGCCATCGACGTTAAGTCGAGTGCAGAAGGAACTACAGCCGCGCACACTGCAACATATCGGAATCGAAAATGTTGCCTGCCAGCTGGTATTCAAAAAGGTAGACCAATGTTCCATAGATGTGGGGCTTCTGAGCAGTGGGGCGTTATCCTATAGGCAAAAAAAGACATCTGCCTAGGGCCCCGATCAGAGGGGGATCCAAAATCACTGTTTCAAAAACTCGTTGCTGTGTTTTTTTACTAATATTTTTATGTGATTTTGATCGGAAAAGAAACTTTCTACCCCAAGGTCAATGAGCTTTACTTGAAGATTAATTTGAAAATTGTAAAAAAAAAAAAATTGTTTATAATCCGGCACGACCAACCAGGTCAGTGGAGTTTAAAATAAATCTTCAATACAAACTTTAATCGTATTTAGCAGTCACGGGCTTGAACTCCGCTACACTCCAAGAGCGCGTGCTACTGTACTCTCGCTCTTGACCACTCGGCTACGTCAGGCCTACCGGCTTTGATGAAATTTTATATTTAGTTCTTATGTCATATGCTTTTTGTTTTGTTGTCACAAAGTGAAATTGAAAATGTTCTTTAATAGTTTTTTTCCTTTGATGGGGTCCCCAAATTCCATTTTGCATTGTGCCCCATGAATAACTAAAGATACAAAATTTAAATTTTGTGCGTTTATATATTATTGGGCTGGCGTTTTTGGGCATATTGGCAGTGGGTCTAACTGAAAATTCCCTGTTGTTTCATTGGCACAATCCGCCCCTGCTTGTTTCCTACCGTGTTACTACGCCCCCTTCCCCCAAATATTCAGGATAATGTTTTCCGCCTGCCACCCATAGAAATCGATACTCTTTAATACTCATCCCTAAAAGTGCCTACAACAATCTTAAACCGATCCTAGGTCAGCTTTCCGGTCCCGGCACTGTATTTGTTTGAATCTACACATCAGAAAATACAAAATTCATTATTAATTGAACACGCTTTGTGGCTCCCATGAGAATGACTATAGCTGCGACCTCCTTTTCCTTGTGGAAGCTTTCCTCGATTATACGTAGAACTTTTATTATGTAGGTTCTCCGATAGATGTAATTAGTAAATTGCTATTTGCAAGTGAATTTTGGTTTTAATGAGCTTCATATTTGTCGTGCTAACTTAGTATGAAAATTAAATTGACTTGTATTATTGTTAATTCCGGTAGCAAAGTAATTTTTAAAAGCATCGTCGTTCACTTAATAGGTTCGTTTTAATGATTCCACAAAGTATTTTCATCCAATGAACGCCTATAAAAGAAAAGTTATGGCCCACATACAGAGTTCTTATGATAAAAATTAAAAATTGTGCGAGAGCTTACTAGCTCCATATTTAGAAAAGTAAAGGGAAGTGAGATTTCACTAACGAGAGATAAACCGCTTTCAGAAATTTTTATTTTTATCATAAAGCTGATATATATCATGTTTTTATTTGTTTGTCGTGTAATAAGATGCTTGCACTGTTAATCTAAAATATTCTCATCTCAAAAATGGAGATCGGTTTCTGTAGATAAGTCTGTTTGATCTTTTGAAGGAAAAGGTTTACACGCTGTTCAGAAACTTACACTAATAAGTTTTATCAGAGTTCGCTGCCCTATCCTTTGTCCTCGATTCACGAAGGAATTCTCTGGTTAATTAGAGATAGACGCTTTCTGATCGTAATCAGAGAAATGCGCTTGCAATCGTGGCTGCAATTAAGGATATGTAAAGAACTTGTTTGGGCAAGGGAAACGTTATCACGCAAGCACTGATATCTGGTGCTTCATTGCTGACGAGTTTAACTGATTACTTTAATTTTTTGAGCTTTTTTGTTTTCTGTCAGCTTTGTTTATCCAATTGAAAATCCATTAGCATTTTACCACTGCTTTAAATGCACGAAAGAAATCTCGGACGTATATGAGGCATTATCCATTATCTATCACTCAGTAAAAATGCATGGTAATAAACATTGTTAACAGTGTAATGTCGCGTTATAATTTCTCTGTTTCGAAATTTCTCTACACATTTATTACAGTATGAGTCATTGCAGTTTTTTATGATGAAGATGTACTGTAATTGCACAAATCTCTTAATAATAGGGGATAAAAATGAACATTTATTGAACATAATCTCTTTTTCATGGGCTTCGTGGATAGCACAGTTGGCAGGATCCCCGTCCTCCCCACACCGGGTGGAAAAGACCTGAGTTTGAATCCCGTCGATGAGGGACAGGAGGATTTTTATCTTTCTTTTTTTCGCAACGTGGCTAAATTAGTCGGTCTCAGGCGAAGGTAGCATAGTTTTTTCTCCCTAAACTCGAGTTTTTTGTCCAGCAAACAGAAAATCGACCTCAGAACATACTCAATTTACAGACAATATACATGCCGATGGTACTAAAACCTAACACGAACCACAACCCATCTCTTGAGAGACACAAATGACGACCAAATCCATTACTGCTTTGTGCTTATTTCATTTTTAAGAAACTCTTAAAACTAGACATCTCTTAAATCGATCTATAAAAAATCATGAAATATGCTGTTATACTTGCTTTTTTTATGAGTTTTTTCTTTCATATAACTAATAATCTCATGTAAAATACCTTATTAAACGTGTAAATTCTACTCAAACTTTGTACCAACTCAGAAGTACTATCCACTTTCGAAGGTTACAGACTTTGTTTTGAATAAGTTGCTTTACTAATTAGGTAATAATCATCATATTAAATAACAGCTTAAACAAACTATTGCTTGATAAAAAAGGAGCTCATTTAACAGCTATGAATATACGAATAATTCAGTAATGTAAAAAATTACTATAATCTTACAGTAATTTTTATGAAATGAATAAAATGTTAGGAATGAGCGAGTTAAAGTCCTATGCCATGTTGAAACTATTCAAACTTCCAGAAAGAAAAACTGAATGAATCACAAAAGTACTGCATTTTACGAAATAATTAATTAAAATAAAATTCCTTTTTATTTCTGTATTGAAATTTTATTTTTTATTCGTTGCTTTCGACGAAGGTCATTTGTAAGTGTCTGCAAACAGGCTCTCTCTCGAAACATTTTACTTATGAAAACTTCTGTTAAATAAGTTTTATACGAGTTTCTTATAAACTTATAAACAGAAGTTTTATAACTTCTGTTTATAAGTTTTATACGAGCGGTTCTTAGTATGTAAGTTTGTTAATTGCAGAGTCCACTAAACATTTGATCTTAAAGTTATTGCATAAAGTTCTTTGATGCTGAGACGATATTAAATTCAGCCGTCTGGTAAAACGTTCAATGTCAAGGTTGCATTGAACTATCGCATTGTTCAGTGGCATTTCCCAAGAGATGACTGAAACATTACTGTTGTTAGTGTAGTGTGCCTGTTACGAAGGGACCTCTTAAAAGATTTTTTTTCCTTTTGCTACATGATTTAACAAGTGCTTTCTCATATTTTTGCAGATTATCTGTTTCCTGGAGAGTAAAAAATTCAGCGCATTCTTTTTTCAAACTGAATTATTTGGAGTGAATTTTAACCTTTTCTTTTACCTAAGAAATGCATTCAAGTCGTCAAACAAATGTCCCATCATACAAGAACCTACATTAACATAAATTTGTGTGCACTACAGTAATTTGACGCAATGTCTTACGCATATTACAGTAATTCTACGCAGTATCTTACGAAATAGTATCTTCAATATTCTCCAGTATATAATTTGTCTTGAAAAAATTCTGCCGTTTGCCTGAGAAATAAGTATTAATTTGTTCAGGCAGTATGGTACTTGTGAATAATATATGCTTTATGCATTATAATTTTTATTCCTGTCTTAAGTGTAACAACACTCTTTTTTCTAATTAATTTGGGTTCAAAATATTTTTACACGGTTGCCAAAGCAACCATTTTTCCTTTTAGAAAATAAAAAACGCTTCAATAGTTTCCATGCTCCTATATTTTGAAATAACTTTATTGGCTTCTACATTTCCACTAAACGTATATTCTGTATTTTTATTTTATTATTTTTATTTTTTTGCTGATCCACCAGGGCATTTTTCAGGGAAACCCAAACTTTATGGAGGTATGGGGACCGTTTTTATTTTTTTTGCACTACTTTGCTGTCAGAAAATATAAACGCGCTTAAAAAACAAGAAAAAAACCCAAACATTTCACTCTTTATTTTATCTTATAACAATAAATCATTTATTATGTGTTCACTTTACATTTTTTAAACAAATAAGAGAAGTAATTGGAACGATGTTGCTGTTAAACATCACATAGCAAATTTATATCAGCTGAAAAAGAAGAAAATTTTATCCTGAAATTTGGTTCGATATTCAATCTATTTTACACTTATTTTTGAAGAAAACCAAAAACAGAAAACTAATTTCACACTTGTATATCGCGACTTTGTGCTTTCATGAATGTTGCGCGACAGCAAAGGGATTATGCAATTATGTATATTTTCTAAGGACCGGTACTGCCACAGATCAGAGTTTAGGGGGAAATGCTGCTCTAGTTCCCTAATTATTACTTTAAACAAGTCATTACTTTCGCGGGTTATTCCATTCGAGATGAACCACTGTTACTCTTCGAAACTTACCGTTATAAACAGCATCACGTTCTGGATCTTCTATAAGAGTTTCGTGATTGCATGCACTACTGTTCTCTGTGGTCAATGAAGCAAGTGATGGACTCCATAAGAGAGTGACTGATTACTGAGTCACTCTCCTATCAGAGATAAGAGATCCATTGACCGTTCCTATCCTCAAAACATCAGTACTCTTATAAAGAATAACAACAGTTTTATTATAATTACGTACATTGATTTTTAACTTGAGTAAAAAAAATGAAGAAAATAGAAGCGGAGAAAATAAAAATATTTTTATATTGTAAATTTATATTCTGTTGCCAAAAAGATACCTTCATAATGCATATATATATATATATATATATATATATATATATATATATATATATATATATATATCCCTCCCGTATTTTTATTTATTGTCTGATCCTTAAATTTCTTATATACTTAATTTTATTTTATTATATCTTCTTGTAATTTTCTTAAATTTAATTATATTCGTCTTTAACTTTTCTTTTGATAAAATCCATTTTCCCCAATAATCTGGAATTTTTTTTACATAAAGCATGGTACGTTTACAGGTGAGTTCTTCTATATCAGATTTCCTGATATTTACCTTTTATAGATGCTTACAACTTTCTGCAACTGTACTTTAATGTGAAATATGCTCCTCGTTTCGCGGATGCACATTTTCCTGCAACCACGTGTTTTTGTATATAACACGTGTATCACTGTTGGGGGAAATTGTTTCTCTTAGGATATTTCCAATTTTGTTTATTTGTTTAATTAGACATCAAGTCAGTATTTTGTTACATATCGTAGTTTTCCCTCCTGTTCCTTTCTATGTGTGGACTGCTTTTCTGAATTTTTCTATATTAAGTATTTCTTTACTTTTCATCGAAGTAACATTTCCAAAAATTTTCCATATATTTGTGTATGGTTTTCAATCGTGCCCACGGAAAAAAGTAATTATTATTATTATTATAATCCATATGGTGCAAGGAAGTCTGAGGCTTATGCTGCACCGACCAAAAAAAAAAAAAAAAAAAATTGAGAGAGAGAAGTAGTAAGGAATCACCAAGAAAGAGAAGAATGATGATATCCAGCTCGGGACCCTGGGTGTGCCAAGTCCATACTCACCAGATGTGATCCCCTTGGACAATGGAGGTGTGTTAAGTTTCACTTCCTAATTTTTTCTGATCACAAACTCTCATTGCTCTACACGTTAGCGTTCTGATATGGCTCTAACGTCTGTTAATTTGATGGACTCCATACTTTAAGTTCATTTTTTTATTAACGATGTAAAAAAATTAGAAATATTGTGGAGGGAAAATGGATTTTATCAAAACAAACGTTGAATAAGTTCTGCATATAATAATTTAAGGATAAGAATTTAAAACATGGGGAGGGATATAAGCCTGTTGAGATGCATCTATTCGGCAAAAGAATATAAATTTATAATGAAGATTGATATATACAGGGTGTTTCAGTTAAACGTTTCAGAACTTCTAAGAGGGGTAGGGTACATCCTGACAACTCGAATTCATATAGCAATGTGGGGTCGGAAATGCTTTCCTGAAGCGGTGTTGTACACAGAAGCACCATAAAGAAAAGAGACCGTAAGTGAGAAATCGTTTTAATAATACATGAAAAGAAGCAAAAGGTACATGGATTAAAGTAAGTGTTCGAAGTTTCTTCCACGGGCTACAATGCACGCCTCACATCTCCGACGCATGGACATCCGAACATTCTGGAATACTCCAGGCGAATTTCGAATTTCTTCGGCAGCTACTGCGATTCTTGCAACCAGCTCCTCAGCATTGCCAACAGGGGTGTCATAAACTAGCGATTTCATATGACCCCAGAAATAAAAATCAAGACATGATAGGTCGGGTGACCGAGCAGGCCAACGCACGGGACCACCACGTCCGATCCACTGTTGACCAAATGTGATATCCAGGTAGTTACGAACATCTCCGCTATAATGGGCAGGGGCTCCATCATGTTGGAACCACATTGTCTGTTGCGTCGATTCATAAATCTGTTCATCTCTCAAAAGTTGTGGCAATACTTGCTGCAGAAAGGTCAAGTAGATAGGTCCGGTTAGACGACACGGTAACAGGTAAGGTCCGATGAGGTGATCTCCCATAATACTGGCCCATACATTGACTGAAAATCGAATCTGTGCTGCACGACGTCGCACCACGACTTCTGTGTACAATACCGCTTCAGGAAAGCATTTCCGACCCCACATTGCTATATGATTTCGAGTTGTCAGGATGTACCCTACCCCTCTTAGAAGTTCTGAAACGTTTAACTGAAACACCCTGTATATTTTTTTGTTCAATAGTGTTTCATTTCATTTTTCTGCAGGAATTTTTCGTGTTTTCTTCGTATTAAAAATCAGTGTGCTTTCATCACAAATGTACTGCTCGTTTGAGGGTAGGGGAGATTACTGAATCTCGGAAGTCAATCGTTCAATTACTGACAAATCGATACCCAATCATTCTCTTATGACGTCATTAGCTTGGCCATCTTGGACTGAAATAGGATTATAACGTGATAGTGTTTATAATGATAATTATCGCAGCATAACAGTGGTTTTAATTGTAGTTATCTCTTAATTACGTACTAGATAAATTTTTTTTTCATAATTGATATTCAGTTATTAATATAAAGATACATTATACTGTATTTAAGAAATAAATTTTTAACATTTAGTTGTCACTTTAATTTATTTTTTTTATCAGACTTTTATCAGTTAGGAAAAAAAAAAGAATCCATTGGCGAAAAATTTATGCCATTAATGTCATTGGTGAACTGCGCAGTTCAGAAATCCAGTCATATTGAAAAGAGACTGCTAAACTTGATCATCCAGCTTGTCTGTTGAATAGTCTTCGCGGTAGCACAGTGGTTATATTCACCGCCCTCCCCACACAGTTTGGAAAAGCACCATATTCGAATCTCGTCAGTGACGCGAGGAACTTTTATGGGCTTTTATTATTCAGTGTCTGAGTCAGTCGGCCTCAGGCAAGAATAGAATTTTTTTTTTGGAACACGGGTTTTTCGTCTAGCAAAGCAGGCGAACCGATCAACGAATGCTCGCAGTTTACAGACAATTCGCACAGATAGATAATTCTCCGGTGGCCCTATATTATAACAGCTTTTTTATCTGTTAATTATGCAATCAATAGCGAATAATTAATAATAGTGCACACTAACTGCATAGAATTAATCACAGTATGAATACAGTAATCCATAGCTCAAGGCATAATACGTTATGGGTTGAAATTAACTGTATAATATCGGTGTAAATACACCATAGTTTACACATAAATTTAACTACATACGTAGTGTAACGGCATCGTTTACATTTTATCTCATATTGTGGCTATCTTCACAACCAGATAGCTTAGTATTGCTACTACAAATAAATAACGCTTCTCTAGTAGAGGAGACTACTGTTATTTATTCTCAGTGGGCATCACCACCAAGACGCATTTCAGAGCTTGTTTTCGGAGTCAAACTTATGTGTGTATTTATTATGATGTATTTACACCGATATTATATAATTAATTTCAACCCATAACTTATTATGCCTCGAGCATTTAGTCTTCGTAATATTATCATTATGTTCACCATTTGGCATCTCTCATATTGTGGAATTAACTTCGCAACCGTGCCTGCTCACTGATGAGTGAGCGAACAAGCTGCGAAATGCGTCTGGGTGGTGGTGCCCACTGCGAATTAATAACAGTAGTATCCTCTACTAGAGAAGCGTTATTTATTCGAAGTAGTGCAATACCTGGTATCTCGTTGTGAAGGTAGACACAATATGAGAAAATTAAACGATGCCTTTACATTACGTATATAGTTAAACTTATGGGTAAATTATGGTGTATTTACTCCGATATTATACAGTAATCCATAGCATACATAATCAGATATTTTGTAGAGCGTCGCCGTCATCTTGTGGATGGCCCTGTTCTCTTTGGTTACGTGGCACGTCTTGGTTGGGTTGGTTCTCTTGCTCGCTTCAAGGCGCCATCTTGTTTCCTCTCGTTTCTGTGGGGCGACGCCCTTTTTCCGTCTAGTCACTCAACTCACTATCTTTTAGGACAAAATCCCCGCCCTCGGTCTCCAGAAATTATATAACCCCTGTGACTGCAGCAAAGGATTAGCGCTGTGTTAAAGAATCGACCAATCACAATGCGTTGATTCGATTCCCCGCAATAACTTATTTTAGTTGGTTCTTACCTGCTGGTGTGATTGGATATGGGCAGAGAGGATGAGACTTAATGAAACACATAACAATATTTATTAACACATAACAAACTAAATATACAACACTTGCACTCTACTTAAGTGGTCAGTTTAAATAGTGGCATTCAAGCATCATTAGTTACATTTCATAATGTCAATGTGTGAATCAGGTATTAAGCTAGTACATTCTGCTCTTCATAGAAATCCTGTAATTAAATTTGTAACATTAACTCTTCACAATTCTTACCTTTTGTAGTGTACTAGATTATTCTAGGTTAACCGTCCAGAATGCTTATAGACCTTTTTGGTACTCCTCATATTCTGAGGCTAAACGCGGGTGGGTGTGTTTAATTCTCCTGGCTGCTAGTTATCTCTCAGTGCATCCTTCATCATCTTCCGGAGCTTAGCGCTTGATCACGCTCGATTATGTTGCACTTTCTTATGAACATCAGGATGGGGATTTTCGTGTCTATGGGAGCATTCTAGTCGTTTAACCTACAGTGTATTAACATGTAATTCATTTGTGGATAGGAAAGAAGCATTGAACAGGTTATCATTTTAGTTTCGGATTGTTACATTCACACGAATAATATAATTGCTTACCAGTTAATTCGCTCGCTCCTAGAATTCAGTGATACGGCCTCCTTCTCTCCAGCGAAATCTGGGCGGGGTCCTCTACTGGTTTTTCGGGCGACTTTTCTGGTGGCCGCTCTGCTCCTTCTCAGCCTTTGTCTCTCGCTGCTCTGGCGATCTTTCGACTAGATGTTCATCTGCGAAGAGCCAACTCTCCTCTCTTCGGTGTCCTGTCTCCGTCCGAGTCTGTCTCCTTCTCTGTCGTAACCGTCCTTCTGTCTGACTCAGCCCTCCTGTATATATCTCGGACTTGGGCGCTACTTTCCCTCTTTAACTGTTTTCTTCGTTGATTACTCAACAATGAGGAATTCTTCGCTCCCTCCCAATGACAGTGGGGAAAGTCGTAAATATGACAGAGTCCTGTTCTTTTAGTTGTCCAAGTCTGCGTCACAGGCAGGTGTGAGCCTGGTTTCGCTATCAACCTAAACCTTCCTTTTTGTTTATTATCGTTAGCGCGGGGTCGAAGTTCTCGCTGACTCTTTCTACCCCCGTTAGGATCCCCTGTTCAAAGCGAAAGTAAGTTTGTGTTAGTCATGGGCTCTTGCCTTCTCATAGGCTCGCTCACATCTTCTCTTCAATACTTTCAGTTTGGCTTTCCCTAACTTGAATATTACGAATTCTAATTGAAAACTGTTTTTCGATAATTTCGCCCTAATATCCTGAATATCGGTTTTATTTATTGAACAAAGAATTAGATTTATCTGATCGTCGTGAGCTGAGAATTTATCAGTCTCACAATATCTCGCTGAGTTCAATAAATGCAGAGGCAGAACTACACCGATTTTGGTAAAATGGTTTCTCAGTAATCCAATTGCATTACATATTCATTAATTAGTTCATTTCAGTCTCTTTTCATTTTTATTTATTTCCATTAAAACCCGAAACATAAAGAGTAAACAAAATACTGAAACAAATATAGTGAGGTGAAATTGGCTCTGATTTGCCGGCATTACATTTTTAAGTAAACTTTTCCGTCGCTGCCCTCGAGGCTATGAGTTTTTAACATTATGATCCCGATTAGTTGTACGTGGTGAATGTTTCTTATTCCGGAAATTCGAATAAAAATGTCTCTACTTTTTACATAGAGATCGTGTTGATGTGTCCTCGACTTAGACGCTCAACCCTAGCGTATCTTTGGACTAGCAGTGCTTTTAGATGTGGCTTTGTGTGACAATCCCTGCGGATCATCTCCGTTGAATTTTTTTTTATTTCCTTTGAAATACCCTTGGAATTGACAAAAACTGTATTTAATTTTTTGTGATAGCTTCACTAACTGAAACTTGGAGGATTTTTTTTTTTGGAAATTATCTGTTAATCTCCCCGCTTCCCATCTCTTTTTCCGTTCTTTCTTCTTCTTCCATTTTATTTACGTCTTGGACTAAGGTAAGGCATAACAACACAAAAATATTTCATAACGTTAAATGTTCACCATTGCATCGATGGGCCTTTACCATGAACGGTATGTCCTCATTTACACGAGGGATTTTCCCGATGGAGCCTAAACCGTCTACATTATAGAAATAATTAAATGTTCAATCTGCAGTCTAACCGGGCTAATCTCATTATTCTTTTATTTAGTGTAAAAGAAAGTTTTTCTGAAGAAGAAAATATTTTCACATTATTTAACTAGTGCAAAACTACAACCACTGAAGGCAGAATGTTGATAACACGCATTGCTGTGTGTGTTCATCTCGAAGGAAAGAGGGAAGTATATTACTTGTTAAAGCAGTAAGCTGCTTAAAGAATGTGATCCTTCTTAGAAGATTTTTTCTCCCGGTTTAGCATTATATTTTCTAATTATACATTAGCGTCTAAGGTTCGAAAATGCAGATCAAAATCCTTCTTTGTTTTCTTGAATGCTAAACTGTTAGCATAAAAATGGTCGTTTGTAAAGGTTCAAACACAGAATTGTATGGTTTGATAAATTCCTAGTCATATCAGATTGGAAAGTTGAAATGATTACAAAATACATACATATAATGGCAGACTGCCAGAGAAAACTAAACCAAACGTTTTACGCAGCTTTCGACGACCTTCCATTAGTGGCATATCACCATGAACTTGGATCCTGGTACGACATCAATTAACGTTTTATGTAATTTTCTCATTTTCTTTCTTTTCCGTTTGGTCCACCCTGAACTCAGGGCTCTGTTGCCACTGTGGTACAGGATGATACGCCACAGTCGGTAGCGTATAGATATATAAACATATATAAAACTAGCATTAGCATTAGTTGAGGCATTGATGCACGAAAGCAAGCTTATAGTGCATCAGCCAAAAAAAAAAAAAAAAAAAAAAAACTAACCGTTTCGCCCATCTGGTCACTCCAAATGTTTGTCTAGTTCTGCCTTAAATTCATTTAATCTACCAACTTCCACAACAAGAGATGGAAGTCTGTTCCAGCAATCAGCTGCCCGCTGGCTAAAGGCAAACATCCGCACATCTATTCTGCAACTATCTTTCCTCAATTTGAATCTATGCCCACTCAGGTTTTTAATATCACAAGTGGAAGTATCCCATCAGCATTGAGCTTGTACACCACTAATATCTTTTTATTATAATATGCACTATAGTACGGTTTACCTGTCCATTTGCAGGGAAAAGCATGCCACGTAGCATAATAATCCCAATAAAATGAATAGATTAGTTGCATTAAGCTAGGCAAGTACCAGGCAGAGTATATACTGTAGAATGGAATAATGTATCCATTGATTTATTTTTACCTGCTGAAAACACTCTTATAACGACATCTCAATTTCTCACGCATCGTCAACTTCGCGTTTTCAACCGGCACTGATATTTTCGCACTAGTTTTAAAGAGTTTTTTTAAAGAAATAGCACTTTCCATATTTATTTATTCACCATGTTTAAAAGTTATCATTGTCCTGGCAACAGTTTCCCCTGATAAAATGCTATAATTTTTGAGACAAACAGCGCCACATGGAATCTTTCATAAAACTACTTACGTTCTGAATCCTTTTGTTAGTTTCTGCTGTCTGGCGTCTACCCGTTCTCTAATGAAACGACAAGAGAGAGAGAGAGACTCTTTATTGCAAAATTGAGATAAAAATAGAATTATATACAGTTTATGTTGCAACCTACCCATGAAGGCAGCAGGATTCACTTATTTATCCATTACGCAATGAAAATAATATATTATATGTGTTTAGTTTAGGCCTGGAGTAGCGTTTACATAGAGAGTATTATGAGTGGTTTACATTTAAAAATTGTTAAATTACAATAGGTAAAAATAGAGAAAACAATAAAAGAAATCTCTATGCATATTGATATAGTAATACATTGGTACTTTTTAAGAAAAGTATGCATACATATATACATACATAGGTTGTACATTCGCTGGCGACATCTTGGCAATGCACCATTATGCTTCTCGAAAATGCACCAGCGCAAGAAATATGGTACTATCCCAGAAACCTTTAGAAGTTTGCAGACAGCATGACTTGACCAGTAGTGTGGACGCTACGTAGATAACACTGCTTTTCTGTAGTTTTACTCAGTCTCAGCATTACTGGGATTAGCATCGAAGTTTTGATCTGAGACAACATGTGAAACGAGGGAACACGGCCCTGCTTAGTAAAACCGGGTTAAACCTTGGGTCGTCCTCAAAAGCTAGAATAAGAATTCTCCACCAGCAGGTGTTCTCTAAGGATGGTGTAGTTGTAATCCCACAACCATTTTCATTGTGATCACTAGCCTCGGAGTCAATAAGTTCGGAGAGTCACGGAAGCCCGATTGCATTTTTCTAATGCTGTGGTACTGTTTCGAATCGGCAGACTGGATTTCCGACAGGCTTACTTAAGTGGCCAATATTCAGATGCTGTGAGAGGCTTTTTTTATTTTTTTATATACGTTAGGGAATTTGAATTGTCCAAGGGAGATTCCTTGTCTAGAGGGGAGTTCATCTAACTCAGCGGTTCCCAACCTTTTTTGACTCGCGAACCGCTTTCAACACAATATTTTTAATGCGAATCACTAAGCCTATTTTCTGAAATGGTATAATATTTCTTAATTTTTATTATAAAATATTAACAGTACTATCTTTTTATAAGCGACATTGCGTAATAATATTTTTTATTATTAAGTATTAAGAAGAAGAAATCTTTATTGTACAATCAAGATACAATATGTGCCCGCCACGGCCAGAGGCGGGCATAAAAACATGTATGACAAATAGATGAGAATAAAACCATGACATTAAATTAAATTTAGAAACTCTGTATCACAGGTATGCAATGGTATTTGACTCAATCAAAGAACCTTCCGGCGGATTCTTCGCTTTCCTATGGCCACCACACTAGCTCGAGTTCAACCTAATGATCATATGCCGATCTCGCGGAAAGGGTTGTCAGGCGCTTGGACGCAGTGCCATCGAATACCTTGAAATGTGGAAACAGAGTGGTTGGCATGTATTACTATATCCGTGGACACCATCCACAGTTATTGTAACTGTGATGGAAGATTTGAGACCTGACTGCAATGGCACACCGATATCTGAAAGAGGAAGAGATTTATTTAAGCTTTTCATTACGTTTTACCTGCCATAGCTCTGTTTAAGCAACTTTATTTATTATAGTACTGATTAATTTAGACATTTTGTAATTTTGTAGTTATTCTGATTGCAGAATATACTGTTTGAAAACAATTAAAATTAAATTAATTTTAATTTAAATGATTCATTTTAATTTAATGATTGATTAAAGCGATTGAGAGCTCGCCGTTTTAAAAATTGTTATATACCAAAAATATTTTCGGTATCTCTCTTTCCGCACCTCGATATCGGGGCGTAGGTTCGATTATTATTATTATTATTTTTTTTTTCTCTCCGTTGGGGGAGGAGGTGGCTCTACCCCGTGACGAATCCTAAGTTGAGGAACTCATTGACTATCCTGCATGTTATTCGTGATTGCGACTTTCTCGAGTTCCTTGTAGGTGTTCTCTGGGAGGCCTTATTGCTGCTAGGCTCCTGTGTAAGAGATTTAGCACCTTGCCGGTAGTTGACACGGTGATTGGAAAGGTCGTTATTTTTTTATTTTTTTATGTGAACCCCATACCACATCGCTTTGACCTCCTGTCTTAGGTCTTTGTACTTCATGATCTTTTACTCGTAGGGTTGCTGGTGTTGGGTAAGTCGCCTTTTCCGTTTTGTTAACGAGGGTTATATCCAAGCTATTGTGCGGGATCGTTTTGTCCGTTAGTATCGCACGGTCCCCCAGTACAGCTTGTAGGTTGGAGTCTCTAGTACAGCATGGTGTTCGCACTTGTAATACGGTACAATTTCTTTGATCAACGGGTATTCCCTCGATAGCTTCTGATGTTTTATCTCGGCGACCTGGTCGTGTCTGAGAGTATACTCCTCTGGCTGATCACCTTGCATCTTGCTGTGACGCATTGAATGGTCTCTGAGGTCAGGTGGCATCGTCGACATGTCAACACATCACCCTGCTTCCTGCTGTGATGTGTTGTACTAGAAAGCAGGAGCGTGTTATAGGACCAATGACTCTGATGAGTTCAACGAACAGCTATACAGATAAATAGAATGGGCCAGTAAACCAAAATGTCATATAATGAGGATTTTAAATTTCCAGATATTGACTGGAATTTGTGGGTTAATCACTCACAGGCTAGCAAGACTTTTGAGGATTTATTGGATGATTGTTTACTACAGCAGCAGGTTAAAGAGACAACAAGAGTTAATATCCTTGATCTGATTATCAGTAGTGGTTATTCATGCATTAAGAATTTGCAAATAAAACAACCACTAGGTGGCAGTGATCACAGTGTACTGATTTGGAATTTACATAAATATGTAACTACTATTAAGGGTAAAGGGAAGAGTTTTTGCTTTCGTACAGGTGACTACAGTGGTCTCAGACATTTTTTAAATTCTATTCAGTGGAACCAACTGATGCTGCTACCATCAGCAAATTCTAAATGGGAAGCGTTCAAGGTTAGAAGCTACTAGGCTTTTCTAAGAACTACTCTTCAAAGTATTGGCGCTTAAATGGATGCCAGATGAACTGATGAGACTCGTGGCAGAGAAGAAAAATGCATGTTTGCATTTAAATTATCGAGCGACACAGACGCCTGTGATAGATATAAACTAGTCTGTAATCAAGTCACAGAGGATGTTAAGCAAGCGAAGGCAGATTGCGAGATTTCTTTGGCGATGGATGCCAAGAAAAACAGCAAAGACTTCTTTACTTACGTAAACACTAGATGTAAACGGATAAATCAAATTGTGTCACTTGATATCGATGATTCGCCTATTGATGACCTTGTTCAGGTTGCTGACAAACTGAATTGAATATTTTCTATCCACATTCAGGCGTGAGTAAATCTTTAGGGAAGAGAACGACGGAAGTTGACCAAAACTAACAGGGAGCTAAATGATTTCTAATAAATTAGAGGAAAGTGGAAGAGAAATTGTCGATTTTATATATAACAAAGGCACCTGGGGTGGAATGAATCTATTAAATTATATTAAGGAAGGCAACAAAGGAAGTAAGCCCTCAGCCATATTTATGAGCGCATCCTTGGATTCAGGGGAGGGTTCCCGCGGACTGGAGATATGTGAATGTATCCCCAATTCACAACCGGAAATCAAAGGTGACACATAATTACAGACAGACC
This sequence comes from Mastigoproctus giganteus, assembly GCF_048544385.1. Taxonomy (NCBI): domain Eukaryota; kingdom Metazoa; phylum Arthropoda; class Arachnida; order Uropygi; family Thelyphonidae; genus Mastigoproctus; species Mastigoproctus giganteus. The sequence continues at coordinate 96,193,380 of NC_143580.1, forward strand.
TGCTGTTACAGACCTTTTTAGTTTAACTTCTGTTTCAGAAAAATAATAAAGTAACTAGTAAAAGAAGTAATGCAAGATCATCTAGACAAGAATGCTGTTCAGACACAGCATGAGTTCGTTAAGGGGAAATCTTCTCTGACCAGTTTGTTTGTATACTACCATGTAGTCACAATGGAACTTGGGTGAAGAAAATAATTGTGATATCATATACTTATATTTCAGGAAAACCTTTCATACTGTTGCGAAAGACTGCTGTGCAAATTGGAGCAGTTGTGGCGTTAAGGGCAAATTTCTGCTATGGTTAGTTGAGTGGGAGAAGACTCTGTCTTCTCCCACTCAACTAACAGACAGAGCAGACAGATCAATGGACATTGCTCTTCGTGGACTAATGCTATTATTGAAATCTCCCAGGGTTCTACGTTGGGCATATTTTTGTTTTCTCTCAATAAAATTGATGGAGGCATATCAGACTTAATGTCCAACTTTACAGATGATACAAAGGTTGGCAGGCTGTTTAACGAAACTAATAACAGTATGCTACTGCAAAAAAGATCTAGAAAAGTTAGGCAGATGGGCTGAAAAATTGCAATTGAAGTTTAACACCGACAAATGCAAAGTACTTCATATGGGTAGCAATAACCTCTGAGTAACGTACCAACTGTGTGGTACTACACTCAGGCTAGTGGAAAATGAAAAAGACCTGGGGGTAATTGTGCAGTCGGATATGATGTTTTCTGAGCAATACAGAAAGGTTGCCAGGACAGCTCAGTGTGGTTCTGTCAATGATATATAGGAATTTTGCTAGCAGGGATAAGGAGGTGATTATCTCATTATATAAGCCTATAAGACAATGGTCAAGCCACATCTTGAGTACTGCATACAGGTCTAAAGACCTCATTTTAGGAAGGGTATAGAGCTGTGGAACGAGTATAGAGAAGGACAACAAGATTGGTGGGGGGAAACAAAGGGGTGTATTACCAAGAAAGGCTTCAGTTCTGCAATGAATTTCTGTATTCATTATCTTTTTAACATAATCTTATATATTATTCTTCTTATATTAACGTATTGTTCTATTAATTATAGAACAAAGATGGTTGATTTTACAGGGATTGCGTAGTGAATATTGGGGGAATAAATATTCTTTTACCTCTGGAAAATATAGTTACTGTGATTCCTCAGTAATCTCTTATTATGATTCTGATTTATAATCTCAGGCGGAGGGAGAAGGATTTCCTTATTATTAGTTATTCCTAGTATTTCAGCCAGCACAATATACAAATCAGACTGTGAATACACGCACACTTGTAATGATATAATACATCCCAATATGATCTTAGATGATAATAAATTATAAAGAACAGTAATCCTGGTTGACCATAGAATACATAAAATCTATTCTGCCGGTACATATTATGTACACACAATATGTACGGGCCAAACTCTAAACGATCTAATAATGTGTACAAACCTTCTTGAAATTTATTCAAACTTCTTATTTCAATAATATTAGTGATAACTATATCCACAATCAATTACGATCGGATTTAAGGTAAATTTCCACACATCTATCCTGCAGGCATTCTTTTTCAATTTCTTTCCCATTAATAATTTGATTTTGAAGAATAAAACAACACAAACTGTTCGAACGTATATTCTTTTAAATAATAATATAAGCACGGTTACTCGCTGGGGATATATATACTCCAACTGGCAGGCGGTAGGTTAGGGAACATTTCTCATACACGGAAGTGTTTTTAACAATAAATAACATTGCATGATAAAGTCGATGTGTCAAGCTGCACTAAAGCTTACCGTTATGTGAAAATGGTAAGAGTAAATGCTATTTTATACATGTCACCTCCACTCTACTTAGTTTTTGTTTTTATCGTAGGGAATATTTGGAAAGAACACGATGACAGCAGAATGCTGTCATAATGGAGCGTTTTTGCGATCATCTCATCCAGTTAATCATATAGGCCGTTCAGGTGACTCAAATTTCTTAATAAAGATTACGTTACGTGAGAGAGAGAGAGAGAGAGATATCTCTCTCTCTCTCTCTCTCTCTCTCTCTCACTCACGATGATGACATATCTCAGAGAGAGATATGTCATCATGTTACTCCATAGGTAATAACACATTCCCTTATAATCACACTCTGTCAGCCCTGTTCAGATCGAAACATCTATGCATTTTAGCCATTGTGTGAAATCATGATTACTATTGCAGCTTGATAATGCGGTGGTTGATGCTATATAAAGAGCAAATAAAAAGTATGAGAGGCGTGGCAAACTTATGTTGACAGATTACCTTGTGGATTTTAAATAATCTGCCTCACTTGGGAAGGTGTCAGCGAAAAAGAGAGTTTGTTAGTCACTTTCTTGTATGTAGTAGTTTTCATTTTCTCTTCATGAGGGCTAATTACGTTCACGGACGTGTTTGCAGTATCAACTGTAGACAATTATTTCCCCCCTCCCCATCTTTTCTGCGCTTATTTGGTTACTGAAGTTATTTTAATGATTAATTTATTTAAATGAACTGAAGGTACACTTTAAGAAGCATTTTGCAATTTAGAAGTAGGCTGGCAGCAGAAAAAGACTTGTTTGTAGTAAGCAAATTTTAGTGAAATGATTGGTGACAAATATATTTTAATGAAAAGGAGAATATTTTGTTACCTACTAATCCACCGAGACGACGATATTTGACATTAATTGATACAGGAGGATCATGAAACTGATTATTTGCCTGCCTACATATCAGGAAATATATTCTTACACTGCATATGATTTGAAAGTCAATTAGTTTAAATTCAGATTTTTAACGATGTATACTTTATACAGTATGAATTATAAACTTAAGAACTGATGATATAATTATAAAAATTGTATCATTACTTGGAATGATACAATTTTTATACATTTCACCTTGAATATTTATAAAGAATTAATAATTCAACTGAACAGATACTATATTGGAATTGATCTAGTCAAATAATCGTTACAGAGCTGTGTGTGTGTATATATATATATATATTTTTTTTTTTTTTTTCTCTGTATACTTTCGTGCGGCCATGTTGGACAAGAGATGTTTACAACCTTCTATATCCTTTTCTAATTATGAAAAGCTTTAATATCGTTCGCAGAATGATATTAAAGTATTGAACTGTATAAAATTGTGTCACTATTAAAGCAATGAACTGTATAAAATTGTCACTACTTAAAGTCAAATTTTATTATTACAGTTGGCGTCCAGCAGCATATATTGCCCAAAATATCTGAATACAGATTTGTCCATCTTCCTATGCTTCTGCTGTCTTAATCATAGTAACTATCTTAATGAATTTCGCGTTCAGTATGTTGCTTTCCTCACCATCCAAGTGGTTAGCATTTATCCCAATGATCGCTTCGTTCAAAATATGCAATATCTGTCCTCATTCAAAATATTGGTAGAAAGAACACGTGCAAACTTCAAATGATCTCCAGCACAAAAAAAAAATTCTCTTACACTCATGCTAGAAAGTGTCTTGCATAAGGAAAAACAAATAGCAAATAACTTTTTTTTTTTTTTTTTTTTTTTTGAACACTTGCTAAAGGTTCTATCGGGCAATTATTTGAGGGAATAAGGCGTCTTTTCCATTAGGCACTGTGCCTACGAAAAATTACAATTCAAATAGATAGAATTCGGTGATTTTATTCCAACAATTTTAAAACACAGATTACACTGCTCTGCGTTTTGAAAAACTTCACTGAAGTTTTCTTAGGAAAGGGTGTTCCTCAGTCATTTTGTAATACTGATTTCAAAAATTCTCTTTGTTTCCATTACGTCAGGTTTCTTGAAAAATCACGAAAGAAAATTAGTTTTTTCACAACTTTTATTTAATTCTGGCAGAACTTGTGCACGGAAATTATAACAAAATGCTACTTTTATCAGATTTTAGATTTAAAAGACTATTAAACGTAGTCTTTTAAATATAAAAGACTATTTTTGGTAAAAAGTCCACTAAACACTCATCATTTTAAAAACTGATCTACGACGGATCAAATTTTCGTTTCTTTGGTTTTCTTGATGATACTTCTACTATACAGTCCCTCTTCAGCATCCAGCAACAGTTAGCCATCACGATGACATTACATCTCCACTGGTACCTCATCTCCATGTTTTCAATGTCCTGGTGAAACCTCTCACCCTGTGTTTCACTAATACTTCCCAGATTTTCTGGGCAGTATCCGATGTGGTAGTTTAAAAAATGTACCTTCGCACTCATATTTCAGCCCAGCTGCTTGAAGTTTTCCACCATATTTTCAACTATATTCGTGTAGTCTGGATCCTTGTTCCTTAAGAAGTTCTCAAAAATCGAGATGAAGCTAATCCATTCCTATTTTCTCTTTTATTCATAGTGTCCTCAAAATCACTGTCCCTCATCAGTTGGCGAATTTGAGGTCCAACAAAAATACCTTGTTCCAGCCTTCTCTTGGATGATCGATGGGATTATAGAACAGAGATAGTGGAAGCAAGGACCTTCCTGAGGTAAAGATTTCACAAACCATTTAATCAAACCCTGTGTGATGTGGAAGGTGGACAGTTTGAGGTATTCCAGTGGTTTATGAACTATATTCTTTGGTCCTGGCAACAAACTTCCTCTCTTTGGTCAGACCTTTCATACAAAACGCAAGGCATTTTTGTGTAGCTAGATTGATGACCAGGTAACATGCCTATCACTTTAAAGTCAGCACAGACCACCCGGTGTGCGGTGGTCTGTGCTACGAATATTACGTATGAACTTTTACGTTCTATTACGTAGTAGTAGAACGTAATAGAATATTATGTTCTGTTACGTAGAACTTGAAGTTGTTGTTCACAAATATTAAGTATGAAGAACGTAGTTCTTTATACTTAATATTTGTCAACAACAACTTCAAGTTCTCATAGGTTTCTTTCAAATGCACAGAGTGAGCTGCTGAAATTGACCTATGTTTATTTCCATTGTGAAGGATTGTAATTAATTCCTAAATAGTTCATTTAGTCATTTATATTATTGTAGAAAATCATAGACTCGTCCTCAGAAAAATTAGGGGGCTATTTCTCGTTCTCTGCGTCTGTACCATGTGAGAAACGACCCATGTGCTAGAAAAATTTTTGACTTAACTTTAGAAACAAGGAATTCTACAGATTCCTTTAGTAAATTTAAATCTCTTACTAGATCATTGGTTTCATGCTGTGAAAACAGTTGACGGCTGGATTCAATGTCTCCAAGCGTTACAGGCTTTCGACAAATCATGGGAATTGCAAATGGTATAGCCTTCTTTTTATCATTTGCCCACAATAGATCTGTGTTCGTCATCTAACTATCTATCGCATTTGCAATAGATCTGTGTTCATCATCTAACTACAATTTACTGATGAGAATACTTTTCTGGCCTGACTGCAATTTACTGATGAGAATATTTCCATGGACATTACATTGAGATTGTATGCAATTTCAATGTAATGTCCAGCAGTTTCTCACTAGCTTCTTTCCGTAGCAGGGACTAAAAATTTGTTCCTTGTGGTGGTCACAGACATTCTCTCAGATATGCCAGACAAGCTGTACTTGCTACCTGGAAGTCTAAAACGCTGATGGAACTGATATTCGGGTGACACTCAAGTCAAGTGGACCCAATTTCGGCGAAGTCCGGACGATCTGTGACAGCTAAATCCTCTGCTTGCACCTTCACGATGGTGGGACTGTTAGTAATCCTGGATACAACTCACAAGCACACTGTGGGTGACCACCCAGGTGTGAACCCAAGTAAGCAAGGGCCGAGGTGTGGCGCCCACACCACATGAAAGAATGCCTCCCCTCTGTATGACCAGGCAAAACTAGATGGTGGATGACTCTCATCAACCGGTGCAATACCACCACTTTGCTTATTGGAGGCTTGAAGTGGTGGAACCCATGTTTAGTCTCCAGAGCTAAGTTCCGGTCAACCCAACCACATCTCTTCCATCATGTATTATGACTGACGACTTTTGAGGTTATGATGGACATCATGGCGAGATCCAATCTTCCTTACATTTCGATGGTACAGCTCTAAAACGGTGTTCGCAGGCCGGCATCTAGTTAGTACACCGGAATAAACCTATTTGTAACACTTAAGGAGGCTTCTGGATCAGCTAGTGTATAACCTTGCTACCTTTACTCTGCCAGACAGTGACTGGAGGAAGTCCGAGTAGTGTGTATGCGGGGGGCATTGTCGAGGCCACGTTATGTCAAAGATCTGGGTATATTCTTACCATGTGTACGCCATTTCCGAAAACTTCATACAGCATGTCCCCCCACTTTTTCTTACTATTGAATACACCATGAATTTTCAAACAAATAGCGTAAGCTTATCTGCGAAAAGATCTAAACCTTCCAAACACTTCCTAGTTCATTTCAAAAATATAAGTGGTCTCAATTCTAATCTCAACGATGTCCACTTGAATTCTGCCAAACCCCATGTACTTTTTCTGACAGAATCTCAGTTATCGATTGATTCAACTACTGTTCACCTCAGTTGCCCAAACTATTCGTTGTATGATTCCTTTCGCCTCAAAGGTGGTACTTGTGCAAATGTCCATTCCGATATTCTCTCTTCCATGAAAAGAGGAGATTCCAAATTTGGTAATTTGGAATCTCCTCTTTTCGATCTTCTCTGGCTTAAAATCTCTCTACCTCATTGTGATAAATTCAACTTCTGTTGTCTCTACCGTTCTCCCAACTCCACTTGGATCTCTTTGACTTCCTCTCTTTGCAACTTGATTTTCTCCAGTCCAACGTTCCTAACAGTGAGGTAATTTTCCTTGGTGATTTTAATGTTCACAACTCCAGCTGCCTTCTGTTTTCTAGTCACTCCTACCCGGCTGGTCGAGATGCTGAGGCTTTTGCAATTACTAATGACCTTACACAGATTGTTCATTTACCTACCAGAATACCGGACAATCCTAACCATACAGGCAACACGCTTGATCTTTTTTTCACAAACAACCCTACTAAATACACGGTCGAAATGAGAGGTCCTTTAGGCACTTCAGATCACAACTTGGTGATTGTCTCTTCTCCAATGGAGCCGTTATCTCATGGCTATTCCCAACCTCCTGTTGTTTGGCATTACAAGAATGCAAAATGGGATGACCTGCGAGATTTCTTTTCCTTGGTCGGATTACTGTTTCAAAACTTCTAAAGTCAACATTTGCTCAGATCGTGTCAGCGAAATTATTCTTGCAGGAATGGAATCCTTTATCCCACACCCAACTTTAAAATCTCGTTCTTTATCTAAACCTTGGTTTTGCAATAAATGTGCTAAGGCTGTTCAAGAGAAGAACGTTGCATATCGTAATTGGCTTGTTTGTAATTCTTCAGTTTCATTTTCCTGCCTACACCAAAGCTCACAACAATTGTAAAGCAGTTATTAATCAGTCCAAACTTGATTTTGATCAGGCTAAGAGTAGAAAACTTACTTCTTACCCTAATGGTAGCCGAGCATTCTGTTCTATTGCGAAATATATTGGCCGCAAATTTTGCCCATCTCTGCCCCCACCTCTATCAAAATCAGATTGTTCTGTTGTCATTTCGGCCAAGGATAAAGCTGACCTGCTAGCATCCCATTTTTTTTCCAACTCGTGTATTAATGATCTTGGTAAAACACCTCCAACCATTTCCGACATGCTCCATTCAATGTCTCCTGTGGTCTTCTGACATCAGAAGGATTTTGACGAATCTTGATGCTAAGAAAGCTCCAGGTCCTGATGGTATTTCTACACTTGTTCTCAAAACCTGTGTTCCCGAACTTCCTCCTGTTCTTTGCCGCCGGTTTTCACTTTCTTATTCCAAAGGCGTTTTTCATTCTGCTTGGAAATTTGCTCATATCCAGCCAGTTCCTAAAAAGGGTGACAAATCCCTCCCATCCAATTATCGTCCCATTGCAATTACTTCTACTCTTTCTAAAGTAATGGAGAAATCAATTAACCAACAACTCTTAAACCACCTAGAAATCTTCCGTCTGATCAACGATCGCCAGTATGGATTCCGTCAGTGTCGATCCACTTGTGATATTCTGGCTTATGTTACCTATTTATAGACAAATTCAATGGAAACGTTTGGTGAAACAAGCAGTTGCTCTTGATATCCCAAAGGCTTTTGATCGTGTTTTGCATAAAGGTCTTCAAAACAAGATTCCATCTTATGGTTTGCCAACTGTTCTTTGTAATTAGTTATCCAGTTTTCTCTCTGATTGCTCACTGAGGGTGATGATTGATGGCTCTGTCTTCTAACTTCTCCACTAATGCCGGTTTCCCCCAAGGTTCAGTTCTTTCTCCCACTCTTTTCCTCTTGTATATTAATGACCTTTTTCCATTGACTGGAAATCCTATCCACAGTTTTGCCGATGATAGCATATTGCATTCCGCTTTTCATTTTGAGAAATCTTGTCCTGATCAATCAGCTTCAACTTCTCGAAAATCTGTTACCAATTCCTTAAATTCCGATCTCCAGGTAATTCTCCAGTGGGGCAAAGACAACTTAGTTGATTTCAATCCTTCTAAAACTCAGTCTTGTCTTATATCTCGCAAAAAAGGATTCTTCTGCTCCTATGCTTATCTTTGGTGACACCCCGATTTCTAGGCAAGTTGATATATCTCTTTTGGGGATTACCCTCATTTCTAATCTCTCTTGGCACAAGCACATTACAAATATTGCTTCCTCTGCATCTAAAAAACTTGGTTTTCTCTTTCGCTCTGGGAGTTACGTTTCTTGCAAACAGCTGTTCACTCTGTACAAATCGCAAATCCGCCTTGCCATGCAATATTGTTCCCACATCTGGGATGGTGCCCCCAAAACCTCTCTCTGGCTTCTAGATTCCATTCTGAAGAGGGCAGTTAGATTAATTAATGACTCATCTCTAACAGAGTCTCTCCACTAGCTGTCTCATAGATGCACTGTTTCTGCTGGATGAGTTTTCTACAGATACTTTCATAGGCACTGTTCTTCTGAATTGACTTCTATAATTCCCGCTCTCTCTTTCAAAACAGTCCGAACATGTGCCGCCAGCAGACAACATCCATTTGCTGTTCAACTTCAAACTCACAGAACCAACTTTTCATCTTCCTCGTTAATTCATTCAAGTGCCGCTTTCTGAAACAACCTTCCTTCGTATGTCTTTCCTGAAAATTACAGTCTACAGAAGTTGAATTCCAATGTCAACAAATATCTTCTCTCATCTTCTCAAACTGCAGCCCAAGCACGGTACTAAGTACTATAGGTTCTAACACTTTTCGGGTTTTCTAAAAAAAAATATATATATATATAAATATGAGCTGCAACTCTTCAATGTCTTATAGTGCTGGAACATGAAGTGCAGAACTTCAATATCTTGTAACGGAACGGGAATTAGTGATGTAACGTCTGCAAATATCTGTACAGTATTGTGATTAGTGGCGGGTATGTCAGGAAAGCTGGCTGGGACCGCCTAGTGAAAAAAAAAAAATCTCAATGTTCCAACAGAGGTTCGACAAACTTTGTGGACCCTATGATTTTTTCTTGTTCACTGAATTTCACTCCAAAATAAGCACAATGCACATTTTTTTACAAATTCTGTAATACCTTGTTTTTGCTTTAGAGAAACACGACTTCCACAAATATAACAAAATAAGTTTGGATTTTTCAAACACTTTCGTTAAGATATCTTACTCACTTTTCAGACAGGTTTGACGCGATTACCTCAAAAATAAACTGAGCTCACGCTGCTGAGTGGAGCTCTCAATGACAATCTAACAAATGATTGAAGGCAGTGTTGTCAACATGTGATCATTTAGTTTACAATTTCCTAGCAGAAATTCCTGGCAAAAAAAAACAAACAAACTAATAACATTTTTGAAATCAGCGTTTTTTATTTAATTTGCAAAATCATTAACGACGTTATCCAAGTTCGTACTCCGAGTAAGTTAGTATTGGAATAAGCGCCGTGGGAACAATTTCAATAACAAATTCATAGAAACGCTTTCGAATTTGTTTAAAATTAAAAAAAAAAAAAATTAACACGAGCATTTTACTTCCACAATGATATAATGTATGCCGCTGAATGAAGAGTACTTAGCACTTACACAAAAACACCAAAAGGTGACCCTGACGGGAATTACCTCCCACCCCTGATGAAAGAGAATGGAAACACTATGTATGAACTACTGAAGTTTAACGTTATGTGGACATGGCTCCTTCAACGAGAAGCTATTCTTATTTGGACTGTGCAACACTGTTTGCTTCCGTGGTGAAAAAGAGAACTAGTGTCACCCTCTCTTCCTATGTGATATATAGTGACTTCAGGTCTAGCCTTCTGCACCCTGTCCTAATCTTTCTTTTGGTCAGGAACCAATTTTTCTGCAGGACCAACGTAAATTCTCTGCTCTACGCACTTTTACTGTTAAAGTTTTTAAACTCAGGAAATTAATGTACCATAATGTGAATACTAATTCCCATTAATGATGCGAATATAATGTTACCTCTTTTAATAATTAATTTCATATAATTTTAATTTGCTATCTTTAAACTTATCTTGCTATCTTTAAGCTTACATTTGTTATCTTTAAGATTTATTGTTGAGTTCAAGTTTTGTAAATACTGCTTTTTTAGATGTGGGAGAAAATGATGTTAAGTTTTGTTTGATGAGATCCTTAGAAGATGAGTATATTTTATGCACAATAAATATACCACTGGATTTTTTTCACTCTGGAATGGAGAATATTGCTTCACCCACTGGATGGCACTAATTCTTGTAGGTGGAGTTCACCTCAAAAATTGGACCCTGAGAGCTATCTGCTGGACTAGCCCATCTTCCCGTGGTAATAACGAGCACTCAGAAACAGTCTTCCAGGTGATTGCTGCTTCTGGGTAGCTTAGTGGCCAGAACAACATAACGCACACTATACACACAAACAACACTAAATGATACGACTGGCTTATTGACAGTTGTACAGTACTGTACTTCACAGCGACACGAAGCGGAGTTGAACTGATTTCATCAAAGGCAGCTGCCACTTTCCACACATGTCCACATAGCTTATGCCAATTATGCACTTTCTGCAGTAGGAGTAACAGGCTGATGATTCCTGTCTGCCAGTATTCGTGAAGCGTGATCTTTCAGCCTAAATGGCTCACTGTGCCATTTGTATAGCAGGAATTACAGGTTCATGGAGTCTGTTTGTCAGTATTCGTGAGCTTAATGTTTCAGCTGTGAAGAATTGTCATATTATACTATCAACATCAGATTCATGACGCCTGCATGGAACTTAGTCTTCCAGCTGTGGAGACCTATGATGCAATGCTATCAACATCAGTAATGGTATCTCATATCAGGTATTTCATAACAGTTGTTGAGGAGACCGCTGACTCTTTTTGGCCTGCTCATATCGGAGAAATTGAGACTTCAGTGGAAGGACAGACCAGTGCGTTGTGATTACTTCCCCGATGGATGAGCTGCGGTGCTGTGGTATTATTGTGGTCCCAAAGACAGTACTGGAAACTGATCGTGGTATTACTCTCTACTTTTAACTGGTGTACTGTTGGGACTGCTTAGGTTAGAGAACGAAGTTGACTTCTGCATTGTATCAAAATTCCTGGTTTAGATTTCTTCTTCCTGGATTGGAGTTCTAATGATTTTGAGTGTTTGTGGTGGACCGACTAGTGTCACTTGGATCCTTGGAAGTCATTACAAACTTATGTTGGAACTTTTATAGATTCAGATACTTTTATCATATTGTGTTTGCTGTGAATATTACATTGAGAACGCCTTGTCCCTCAACGAGGAAATCTACGATAACGTACACCAACTTGTTCAGTAGTTGTATATGTACAGTATTGTAAATAGGTGGCTGGGTTGTCAGCAAAGCTGACTGGGAACGCCTAAATAAAAAAAAAAAAAAATAGCTTATGCAAATGATCTGTTAGTTTTGAATCAGGATAGTAGGAAACAAAGGGAAGATAGTCTTAATCATACTGTGCAAAAAATGACTGAATGGTGTGATACAATATTCTGTTAATACTCCGATAAGGCCACACTGGGTCGAGTTTAGAAGATAGAGAATACAAGAAAAGTGATTCAAACACGCGGCAAAACGCTGTACTGGCATGCCAACCGTTTGACCACGGTTGCCTAAAACTGTAGTCATGTTATTAAAACAAGGGAATTTGATCGTTTGTAAATAAAATTAAATACTTAAGCAGCGATTCTCGATGATAAGATACCTTGTGTAGAGCATGTGAAATGTATAATGATATGAATATTACATTGAGAACGCATTGTCCCTCAACGAGGGAATTTACGATAACGTACACCAATATACACGTACACGATAACGTACACCAATATACACGTACACGATAACGAGCGAGGTTTAGAAGTTCCTGCTAAGATAGAGTCACGTGAGTAGAGTGGGTGAATTACACATCGATGAATCTATCTTTCGGCCGCCATTTTTATATTTAGAATGTTAGATGAAATAGCTGCATAAAGGGTAAAAATACGCAAAAATCAGAGACAGTTAAGTCATATTCTGTATTGCTGCGTTGTGCAAAGACTAGATAAAAGACTTGAACGATCGTTTGTGCTCTGGCTGCCTAAATCCTAGTAGATTCCTAACGATCGATAATGATCTGATGAACGAAATTTCGAACTTTTCTGTCTAGTTCAAAATTACACATCACTGGTCTGAACGTTCATCGACAAATACCAACAGAATTTTGCTTTGGCTTAAATGTGCAATTTTGAGAAAAAAGAATAGGAAGCATCTCCCATACCCACTGTTGAAATAAGCCACCGCTATGAATCTGAAATAAAACACTCATAAATGCATATTCAGTATTTCTAGTGTACGGATCTTGTTTAACTTGTTTCACATAAGAGATAGACACCCTTCAAGCATTCAGTTCTTCAGATCGAAGATAAGAAATAAACTGTTTTACGTCCGTGTTATTAAACTGAATAAAACTGTACAACATCAAAACAGTATCGAACTAACCCTAAGCCGTTAACAGCAAGCACTGATAGGAAAACGCAGAAAACTGGACAAATAAAATGTTTCGAGATCCTAAATAAATAAATGTTTTCCATTTCGAAGAGCGCCTTCAATATTTCATATGTTGAACCACTAAACCAAAATGCAACGTTACGCTGTTAGTTATCTGAAGAACCACTACTGTTGCTGCCTGTAAGATTTATGCCACAATAAAACGATGTTTGAAGACAAGCAAAATTATATTACAGAGGCCAAATGGTCGACCAAGCAATATCGTAAAGGGTTTAGTATCCATTTTTTATCTTAACTGGATTACTCTGTTAGACATCTCGATCATAGGTAAGAAACCTGACCCAGAGGAGGAGGATATTTTGACGTAAAATGTTACCCGTAGGAACTAAACAGTGGTTCATACATGTAGCACACAAATTTTTACTATTTCTGATATAACTTCTTGCATCTTGACAGAACTGCACACAACTTCAATAAGGAGAATTGACCTAGTAATGAGGTTTAAAAAAGGTACTAATCACGTAGTTAATGATATCACGAAGAAGTTTCCTATGACCCTAAGGTAATACGCTGTACCTAGTGATGTACAGAACATGCAAGTGTTTCCATGGGCGAAATTACTTCATTCTTGTACATTTGTATATCAACAATGAATAAGCTTAGTTGCATTTAACCAATGGAACCATTTGCATGTTCTGTACATGTTTTAAAAAATAAATTGTTAAATATTAATAACAAAGTTAGTACCAATTTCTTCGTGGAATAGAGTAATGCTCGAATACTAAGAAAAAAAATTCTGAGAATGTGATGAACTTCGAAATAACGGCAAGCATGCAAACTTTTCTGAGTGCGATATTAAAAATCTCTCATTTTTCTTTCGTGAAATATAAATTTTCAATTCACAAACATCACTTATAAATAATGCATATGCATTACTATTGCAATACATTTGTAATGTTTACACATGTGTAGCCGACCGGGCTAGCCAGGTGAGTAAAGTGCCTGCCTGGCAACCCAAAAGGTATTATAGTGTATAGTGTGTTTAGGGTCTAACGGCACCAGGGGTTTCCCCCATCTCCGCGTAGTGTACATTGTGGTGTGATACAGAACACTGTAGAGGCCAGAAGTTTAAAAGTGTATGGATATTGTGGTGTGTAATGTTTTGTACCGTTGTTCATCTGGTCTTTTAGCCGTTGGGTCTCAAATGAGACCCACCGTTGCCCACACTATACCTCGTGGAGGCAGACCAGGTACATCAGTATTTTAGAGCTTTACTATTTACTCTGGCAGGTCTTGCCACCTAATTTCCTGTGAGATTTCAGTGGCTAGGACCTAAAAAAAAAAAAAAAAAAGGTGTAGGGGGAGAAACACTAGAAATTGGGTCAGACCGAAAGAGATATAAGTTAGGAGAGGTAGAGTTAATTTTTTTTTTTTTTTTTAACGTGTGGGGCTTGTGTAGTTTTGACAAAGGTCAAACGCTAGTCGCAAGATAGCTATAGGGGGAAGGGAGAAAGAAATATGGGGTCAATAGTGAAGGTAACCACAAAAGTCTGTGGGGCAGGGCCATGCCTCACCAGGTGAAGATAGGGGATGGCAGGGGGGGTACAGAGTAACCATTCCCCTGCCAAGGGAAGGGATGAAAAGTGAACCGAGTGAGTGTACCCGGTTCAGATCGCCTAATGACGTTTCGGCAGCAAACTGCATAATGTCTTTGTCGGGTCTTCGTATGCCATTCCTGGGACATGTTGTCCCGTCCATTTCAGTGGTCAAGTCCAGATAATGACTCCAGTTTAAGCCAGTGGTCAGATCCAGGTTAAGTTAATGATTAGTTGTTTTTCAGATTGTAGCTGTTAGGCTTTTGTTTGGTTGACACATCTAAGGATCTTTATTCTGGATGATGAGTGGTTAGTTGCTAGGAAAATTCCTGCTAAGATTGTGGGTATGTTCTTCTAGTAAAAAGATCCTGCGCAAACTGCGTTAAGGCTTTATAATTGTCCTCACTCTCCAGGAGATATTGGTCTTTGTTTATTGGCGAGAAACGTATTCTGGTTATTAAGAGGCAGCGGAGGTCTTCGTATAGTTGGCAGTGGTGCATGAGGTGCTCCCACGTCACTGGCTGTCCACAGGGGCAGAGAGGGTGTCACTCAATCCGAAACTGGAGAGTTTTGCTCTTTTTGCGCCGTGTCCCGTGAGTAGGTAAGATGTCAGCAGTCCCGGTGAAAACCAGTTTGGGCTTTTGGGAAACACTAGTTGATTATCCGGTATGAATCTTCGGGTGACTTCCCCTTTTGTCGAAGTCATCCAGCGGGTTAGCCAGGCCTGCTGTAGGTGGGTGAGAAGGCGTTTTTTCTCGAGTTTACGATCGTTCGCCGGATCAGTTGTGTAGTCTAAAAAAAAAAAAAAAAAAAAAATTTCTGTTTATACTCCGGCACGACAACCAAGTCAGTAGAGTTTACAATAAATCGTCAATACAAATATTTATCGTATTTAGTAGTCACGGGCTTGAACCCCGGTGCACTCAAGAAACGCGTGCTATGCACTCTCGCTCCTGACCACTGGGCTACGTCTAGGCAGGTGATTGCTCTACCTTTGGGTAGTTGATAAACCAACCCACAGCGGACGATCTTCAGGTCCAGGGGGAGAGCGCCCAAGAGGACCTGGAGGGCGTGGGTGCTTACAGTACAGCAGGCTCTCGAGATTGTCAGTAGGATTGAACGTTGAATGGTCTCTAGCTTCCTTTTGTTGTTGTTGTTATTTGGTTTTTAGGAGCATTAGCAACTAAGGCCATATTGCTCCGGGATATGCGGTGGTCATTCCCTGAATGACCTTTCCGCATCCTCCGTATTTGGTGGTGACGGGCTCGAACCCCGGTCTAATCAAGAAGCGTATGCTACGCACTGCTGCTCCTTCCCACCTGGCTACGGAGGCGCCAGCTTCCTTTTGTTTACTGCTGTTACCGCCTTGTGGAACCAGACTCCTGATGCGTATGTTATTGCTGGTAAGAAGACTGCCTTATAGAAGAGGGCTAGGGTCCTCTTCTTAAGCCCCCAGTCGAGACGAGTGACTCTAGCTATTAGTGCGGAGTATTTTTTTGATTTTTCTTCGGAGGTAAGTAAGATGGGGTGTGAATGACAGATTTTTATCCAGCAGAATACCAAGATATTTAAGTTCAGTGGAAAGCTTAATTGTTGTTTCCTGAATCTTTATCTGGGGAGGCCTTCTGATATTAAGAGAACCTTAAAGTAGGATGGAGCAGGTTTTTGTTGGGGATATCTTTAAGTGGTTTTGAGTGGCCCAGTGTTGTAGGATATTTATAGCACGGTTTCCAGAGATCTCTAGTTGTGCTCTTGAGTCTGCCGCCAGCATCAGGATCAGGTCATCCGCGTCGGCCTGTGATCTCACATCATCAAGGTCGAGGTTTAGAAAGCTGTCGAGCGCCACGTTCCAGAGCAATGGGCATCCTCTATAGACTGGTCGTGTGACTGAGCAGTACGGAGCACTGACGGTTACTGTTCTGTTTGCGAGATAGGTTTTTATACAATTGTACAAATTAGCTGGCAGTTTTGTTTTCCGGAGTCTGCCGAGGACTCTTGGCCACCAGAAGGAGTCAAACGCCTCGGCAAAATCGACTGAAATGACAAGGAAGTATTTATGGCTGGTAGTGGTAGCTGCTTTGACGGTATTCTCTAAGCCGTCCACTGTGGAGCATCCCCTTCTAAAGCCGTATTGGTTTTCAGAGTGAAGGCCAGCCTTGGAGTAATGAATTTCTATTCTATTGCTTAGAAGATGTTCTAGGAGTTTGCTTAGTATGGATAGAACAGCGATGGGCCGATAGGACTGCGAAGGTCTTGTGGTTTTGTCGGATTCTTGAGAATAAGCCTTAATTTTGCAGATCTCCATACTGCTGGGAAATGACCTGCTTCAAGGCAATGGTTGAAGAGGTTTAAGATCTCATTTGGGATGGTTTCAACAGCCTTCTTTACGATCTCTGGCTCCAGCATATCTTCTCCTGGAGATTTCTTGTTTTTTATTTTTGCTGCAGCGGTGTCCAGTTCTTCCTTGGTGAAGTGGTCTTCCACTTGGGCTGTGGTGTACGTGCTGTTTTTCTCACATAGTAGTATTTGCTCTGGGATGCTTGGTGGTGTGTGTTGATGGAACATGGCATCAAGGACGTTATTTATAGATTCGGACCATGTCTTTGTATACGTGACTTGTGGCGTCTTGGTGGCTGGGATTACTTCTCCCCTGGGGAGGTTCTTTGTGATCACTCTGTAGACCACTCCCCATGGAGTAGAATTTCCAACTGTGGAGACTAGGTGCTCCCAGGAGCGCTTCTTCCTTTGTTTAATCAGGGCTGTGTATTCATTTCTTGCCGTTCGATACTGCTGCTTGAGATACTCTACTTCCACTTCTGGCCATGTCCCTCTTGCGCGTTGAAAATTTTTTCGTTGGGTGTAAACCTCCCGTCGCAGTTGTTGGATACAACTACTTTGGGTACCACCAAAGTAAGGCTCCAGGAGAAGGGTTCTTCTTTTTAATAGTTATTTGAGCTTTCAGTAACTAAGCTTACAATTGGTGCTGGTCCGGGTTCAGTCCAACTGTGCTGAGAGTGTGGGCGGCCATGATCAGTGAATCCTTAAATTGCTGCCAGTTTGCCTTGTTTGCCAGTTTGCCTTGCAAATCAATGTAGAGTTTGCCTTATAATTGGTTGTCGGCTTACTAATCGGCGCAGTTGGAAAGTTATTACACGGTGGGTCGTGCAACGGATTTTGTGGCCAGGTTGATATCAATTGTGGCTTCCCACATTGTACTAGAGAAGGTCGGTAGGTTATTTGGTTGGTTGAGAATTGAGAAACAACTGTTTGAGAGATATTCTTCCAGTCTTTGTCCGTTGTTTGTGCCTCGTCTATCTTGAATTTTAGTGAACCACGCTGGTGACCTGCAGTTTACGTCGGCGGCATGGATGATTTTCGCATTTGGGAATTCCAGAGAGATGCTTTGAAAGTATCTAATAATCAGGAGAATATCCTCCCCCGGCCGAGAGTAAAAAGAAACTGCGGAAAGTTCCCCCTTTGGGGGAATTTTACGCAGTTTGTACTCATGTGATGATATGGGTGCAAGCTGCCCAGGGAAGGCAGTAATGTGGTATTTTGGTAACAGTGAGATCAGGGTTTCTGACCAGAATAGCCGCCCTTGGGGTCTCCTGGTCCACTTGAACGATCTTATAAGTCAACGGATACCCTCTGACTGCTTTACTATGCGAGTATAGCTCTTGAAGAAAGAAGATATTGAGGTTCTTCTCATCTGCCTTTTTCCTCAACTGCGCTGCAACTGCTTTAGCTCGTTGGGCATTAATTTGTGCAAATTTTACAGTGGTAGTATTAAATGGTTTAAGGTAATTCCCCATAATCGAGCCTTAGTTGGCATGTGCTCTTAGCTTTTGTGTAGACAGGCATTTATTATCCCGGATGGAATGATCTGCCTGCATTTTCATTGATTTGCAGTTTGCGCAAGTGGGTGGGTGGGTCTTCTCTTTTAGGGCACGAGTTAAAGTCATGGCCTCTCTCATCACAGTGTCCACATGTGGGTTGAGCTTGGGTACACATGTGTGTCGTGTGTTCAAAAATGACAACACTTATAGCATTTGAGGACAGCCACATGCTCCTTGAAGCGGTGACTGTCCCAATTTATGAGTACCCTATTTTGTTGACTTATTGTTCTCCAGGCTGCGGGGGAAAGCTCCACTAGCCAGTTGGTAGAATTTCCCACTCTGGCATTTTTTTGAAGTTTCGGGAAAAGGAGGTCATTTGGTCCAACATCGGGGTGGTCGTGCTGGAGGTTTCTTCTGCATAGTTCATCCTGGAGCGTTGCTGGGGTTAGGTCCTTTTCGGTGTCATAAATTATTATGCTGGGCCCCTTTCTTTTCGGGGGTGCAGCCTGTAGGCCAAGTGTTTGTATTTTGGGGTTACTAATGATTTTGTTAGCTTCTTCTTTCGTCTCAGTTTCAATGATGACACCAATATTACGTGTCTTCCGCACAGATTTAATTTTTGTCATTTTCAGGTCTTCTGCTAAATTTGCGAACACTGTATTTTTTACTTCCTCACATGTGTGAAGATCTTCTGTGGAAGTAAGTCTAACAATGACCAGATGTGGTTTTTGTAGAAGAGTTTTCCGTTTGGTTGAGTTTCTTGATTCAATTGTTTGTTCAGCATTTCTGGGAATCCTCAGCACGTCTGCATATATATAGGTAGGGGCGCGCTGTTGTATTTGATTATCCCTACCGTCAAGATATGCCTCGAGTTTAGCCACTGCCTTCTCGCGTTCGAGGTGCGTTGCTAGTCAAATGGTTTCCAATTTCGTCCATAGGGAAGCTGTCTGCGCGCAGAGTTGTACTGACTCTGCTGTTCGTAGTTTTCATTAAAGTTTCTAGTGCAGTTTTCAGGTAGAGAACCTGCTCTAAAACGGGACCCTCAGGTAGAGTGGGATCCAGTGGCGTCTCTTCATCATCATTTTCTCCTTGCTGGGAAGGTTGGTCTTGTAGTTCCTTTCGTGCACTTTGGGATCTGGTTTCCATTTCTTATTTCGGAAATGATTTCTTATTACGCTTCTTGGAGGCTTCCGTATCATCCCGTAGGCCTACAGTTTGGATAGTTTCAGGAGTAATTTCCTGACATTCATCAATGATATTATGGTCTGCAGTGGACATGATTTTCGAAATACGGAAAACAGGGGTTTCCAGATAATCGGGTCACCGTTAGTATTCGCCTACAAAAAGTAGCAAAATGATGGTTGAAACAAGTCTATGATAAATAGGAACCGAGCCTTCTGGTCACGTGGGAAAAATAGGAAGAGCTCCAGTGAAAAAATCTCTAAATGAACAATGTTTTTATTATTATTGTTAGAAGTTTTTTGGGGACGATAAATACGATGACAGTCTTCATTTTCTTGCACGATAAGCCCGGGAGAACCCAAAAGGTCACAGGTTCCAATCCCGCTTCGGGCTTGGATCAGAATAAAATGCAAAAACTTTGGGAGGTGCATTATGGCCACAGAAGCCGACAACTAACAAAAAACAAACAAAAAAAAGTGTAATGAAATGCACTTTTTTAATGTAGTAGTAGTAGTGGCATGTGATGCAACAAAGCAAGTGTATGAGCTTATGCAGCATCAGCCAAAAAAAAAAAAAAAAAAAAAAAAATCACACCATTCCCTCCAAATGCCTGTCGAGTTTCTCCTTAAATTTATTCAACCTATCAACTTCCACAACGACAGATGGAAGTTTGTTCCAGCAATTAACCACCCGCTGGCTGAAGGCAAATTTCCGCACATCTATTCTACATCTGTCCTTTCTTAATTTGAATTTATGCCCCCTTAGGTTCGTAAGGATCCTTCCACTTGTTCGTAATCTGAACAAGTGGAAGGATCCCAACAGAATTCAGCGTGCTCAACCCATTCAAGGCCTTATACACCTCAATCAGTTCACCGCGCAGGTGTCTAGTCTCCAGTCACTGCAATTTGCAGAACTTAAGCCTCTCTTGGTAAGAGGATCCCTTCATTCCCCTCACCAATCTTGTTGCCCTTCTCTGTACACGCTCAAGTAAATTTACATCCTTCCTAAAATGAGGCCTCCAGACCTGTACGCAGTACTCAAGGCGTGGCCTGACCATTGCCTTATACAGAGGGACAATCACCTCCTTTTCCCTGCTAGCAAAATTCCTTTATACATTATAAATATGTATATACATATTTATAATATATATAGATATTTGTAATGTAATGTACTTTGTAATATATATAGATATTTGTATCTATATACATTACAAAGATATTTGTATCTATATACATTATGCATAATGTACATGCATATATTTGTAATACATATACATCATTGTATATGCATATTTGTAATACCTATACATCGTTGTATATGCATATACAATGATGTAGGCTATATCTAACCAAGTTAAATAATACTGCATATATGTATTACATAGTGTTTTGTTGAAGGCGCCACCGGTGGTTTCCCACATCTGCGCCATGGTACTTTGTGAAGAAGTACAGAATCTCTGTAAAAGACAGAAAAAGTGTAATGTCTAGTTTTTCGTCGGAGTAGTCTCTGGCTGCTCGGCCGCAGGTGCCCTAGTGGGACCCCGTGTTGCCCGCCGCCGCCACCACCACTGGGATGTGGATATATGCATTACAATGGCCGAACATCTGAAAAATATATTTTTTATAAGCAGTATGTACATAAGACAAGTTAACCTAACCAGACGTACCGCCAGCTAATATATAGAGTGCTGTCTCGTGATTATACAATTTGGTAATGAATATTATTGAAAAGCTGGCTGCATTCAAAGATATTTGAGAATGCATGTTTATAAATCTTAAGAATTCGTACCATGAGTGCACATTTAGGATTGATACTTCTACAGCATAAAAAAAAAAAAAAATTGACACAGTAGACTGTCGAAATAACGGAACATTCTAGCTAACCGCACATGGAGATCGCGTGTACAGCGCAGATGCCTTGCAGTGCCGAAAAAAATAAAACTGCAAGTCACGCGATTACTGTATTTTTACGTTCGCAATTTTGAAAGTGAATTCTGTACTGATATTATGGATTATACCACTATTTTACATTTGTTTAAATTAAAAAACCCTCACTATGGCTCCTAAAGTTAATAAACCCCATAAAGAGAAGAAATGAACAACATTAAAGCTTAGTCACAAATTTGATATAATCCAAACTATTACATTAAGATTTCTCGGAAAGTTAATTCATATACCCATGTGTATTGTATCTGTAAATTGCGTGCGTTCTCTGGTCAATTTGCCTGTTTTGCTGGAAGAAAAACCCCAGTTTCTGGGGGAAAACCTTGCTATCTACGGCTGAGACCGAATAACCCAGCCATGGAGTGAAAAAAAGCCCATAAAAGTTCCTCGCGTCATTGACGGGATTTGAACCCGGGCCCTCTCCACCTGGTGTGTGGAGGATGGTGAGTGTACCACCGTGCAGACTAAACTTGATTTAATAAAATAAAATAGAACAGGGATTAAGTAGGAGGGTATAATGGCAGAATGTAACATTGGATCGCCGACATGTTTGTTATTTTATGTCCAATTATTATTATCTGTTTATTTCTCTTTCGAGACACCCAAAAACATGTAGCTAGAAGGTGGTTACATTATTTCAGTATTTACAAGCATATTTACATTAACTTATTTATAAAATTTGGAGATGAAAAAACAGAGCATGTGGTTAATGAATTAATTATTAAGTAATTTTAATGAGTTACTAAATAATTGATAAAAGCTAAATATCATTAAATATTTAATCATAAATTAGTGTTCTTATTATATTTGTACCTGCCGGTACACATTACCAAAGATTTCTGTCCTATACATTTTGTCTGTACATAGTTTCTCTGGATCTATATTTAAATTATTAAAATAATTCACAGTATTTGCTGGAAAGAATCTCCACAGAGTCCCACTGAGTCAATTTGCACTTGATACCTGGTTCTTCCCTGTTTTATTCTCGGTCGTATCATCCGAGGGCGAGTGATCACATTTCCCACTTTCGGCCCATCTATTCTCTCCGTTAGTAGCTTTGCCAGAGTTAAGATGTTTCTGGTTATGATGATATACTTCCAGGGTGTGATGTCAAGATTGGCAAACAAGACCGCTCTTGAAATGGTAAACGGTTTCCCGGCGATCTTATTTAACCATCTCAGGAGCCAGTATTCTACTCCTAAGAAGGCTTTGATGTTGTTCTCGGGGGACCGATGACTAGATAGTAGATGCGTACAACGGAATCGGTGTAACGCATTTAAGGATGCATTGAATCATAAGATGAGGGCTTCGTAGACCGGTGAGTTCTTGTCTAGTGCTCTAGAGTGCTGCGTATGTCTTTTTTCTAATGTGTTCGAAGTGAGGTATGAAGTTTAATCCTTCATCCCACTTAAGGCCAAGGTCAACATGTGCGGGGGATTTTTGGACTCTGGTATTGTTCACAAAAATCGTAATTTCGTTTTTCTTCTTTTTGTTGGTGAAGGTCATTTGGGCAGTTTTCTTTTCATTAAGTTTCAGGCCAATGTAGTGTAGATATTCTTCTAGCTTCCTGAGTGTCTTTGCTTTCTCGGATAGATGTAATGCGGTTTCTTTTTCTTTAGAGGTAACAAAAAATTTCAAATCGTCAGTATATGTAATGAATTGTTCACAGTTTTGAGCTAAAAATGGGTTAGTGCTATTGCGAAGAATGTGGCGGACAATACGCGCCCCCTTGGGGTACTCCCCTGGAGATACAGTAAATTGCTGTTTTTTTCTTTATTGCGATAATATGTCTTTCTTGAAGGGTGTTAGTCAGAACACTTAAAGTTCTTCCTGAAATGAGGAAATACTCCTTGAAGGTTACTGTCATAGCTGGGATAGAGACGTTGTCGAAGGCTGCTGCTACATCCAGGAAAACGATGTCCGACTGTTTATTATTTAATGCTAGCTGTATCTTAGTAGTAGAGTCTCCATTAAATTTGTAATAGTCGAACTTTGAGGAACCACAGAATGCAAGTATTCTGGCCTGTTAATAAAGTATTATTATTAAAGTATTCTGGCCAGTTAATAAAATTACATCCTTAATCTCTCTCTCTCTATTTTTTATTTAGCCTCATTATTTATGCATTAAATATATTAAAAATAAAACTTTCTAGATAAAGGAAAAATCGAAATAACACACCTTGAATCCTCGAAGGTGCCGTTATTCTGAAAGTCCACTGTATAATATAACGGACTCCAAGTGAGCTCTCATAACCGTAAGTATCACTCCGATCTCAAACAAATCAGACGAGAAGTACTAGTTTTATTATACTCCGCGCTATGCCAACTTCTGAGATCGACTTGTCTATGATAATTGTGATACAGTTTTTTTTTTTTTTTTTTTATGAAAACCCCAAACACTAAAGGTATCAAAACCTATAGTACTTAGTACCGTGCATGGGTTGAAGGAGAAGTATGGTGGGAGGGGGATGCCGGAAACTTTGCTCTAGAGACTAAACATGGGTTTCACCACTTCGAGCCTCCAATAAGCAAAGTGGTGGTATTTCACCGGTTGTTGGATGAATCTCATAATAACCGTGAGGTTGTTATAAAGTTTGTAATTTAGTCAACATGTTCTTCTCCTGGTGGCATGCTTTTTTAATTTATATCTCATTTATATCACTTCTTTCAATTCCTCTGTCAAAAGAATGAAGGTATAGTTAGAAAGAAATCATAGGTCTGGATGTCACCACAATATACCCGACGTAACACACACACAAATTTATATTACAGGTGTAATATCTTCATTTAAAATTTTAGTTAGTGAATTGCGCAAATGCATAAATTACTTGATTTCATATTTAATATTAACTCATTAAATTCTAGTAAATATTGTAAATTCGTCCTGGTTGAGACTTTCGAACGATATACAAATTATCTTTGTAGAGGCAAAACTCGGGGCCAGTATAGTAAACAAGCATATTCAAGAATGGTGTCATAATGCCTAGTATTGTGATAGCTTCTGGGCTCGATCTCGCAATATGTATAACCGTGTTCGTCTAGGAACGCTCGACAAAATTAACTGAACAAAATGTTTTTTTCGTAAACATTTTATTGTGAACGGTGTTGCAGAAGGCGAATAATTGATATAGTAAGCATCCTGGGATGCAAATTTCGAATATTCAATATAAATCGATCGATATATATCCAATATAAACCTTAAAAAGCCGCACATTAAGCAAATTATTCATGCCTATGAAAAAAAAAAAAGTGGTTGCGACCACATCACTGTAAGATCTTACATGTTGCGTTTTTATTAATTGGCTGACAAAATGAATAATTTTTATTATGATTAAATTCTGGAAATAAAACTAACTTTAGGGGCTTGTTTGATGTAGGGGCTCTTGGTAAAAGAGGCTACAGAGGGAAAGAGGTAAACAATGGATGACCAACCGCAGGGGGGGGGGGGCTGGACAGCTTACCGAAGTAGTGGGAGCTGCACTTCAGTTAATTGAACAAGTAAGAATGGAGGCAGAAAACAAAGTGACTGAGATAGGAGGGGCCATTTTAGAAATATATAGCGGTTATGACTGTTAGGGAGGCATTAAGGATTAGTTTTAAAAGTGAAGAAAAAAGAGCCCGACGTTTAAATGTGCTCTTATAAATTTCAAGGGCGATCACTTCTATAAGATGTGACTAAAGAGGGTAAGTGGAAATAGATTGCGAGTAGGAATGTTCTCGAAGTATCTGAACATAAAACTGTCCTCTGCTATGAAAACAGGTGCCGACCAATCACAATGGGGTCTAGACAAAAGTAGAGGGCCAGAATCGAATGAGGAGGCTGTACAAAAATGGAAAGTGATTGGCCAGAGCGAGGGAGAGGAAGGGGGATTTTTCCTTTTGGTGGGTGGATGGAGAGAAAGGTTGGTCGAGGTGAGGGAAAGGGGGGGCCTTCTTTTGGTTTGGTGGAGAAAGGTTGGTGGAGGTGAGATGGCGAAAGGTCAAAGTATGAAAGTCGGGAGAAGATAGTAGTAGTAATGAAAAAGTGTCGTGTTTTTGGAAGGGAGTGTAGGGTAGTGAAGCATGTCTAGTAAGTAATAGTGGGAAGAGTCCACAGGTAAAGGAGTGTTTAAAGAAATAGTGCCGAGACGAGGAGCACCAGAAATCTTTCCTATGCAAAGAGAAGAAGCGCCCAATAGTAAGAAAAACCTTTGTGATAGCCGCATCAAAGAGAGGAATGTGCAGAAGCCATTCAAGGAAGACGGCAGATCGTAGGAATCCTGTAAGAAAGAATTATATCTAGAAAAAATATAAAGAAAACGGAGAGAAGGCAAGAAGAAATAGGGCAACTATTTCCTCTGAAAAATTGATAGTAATCACATAGACATTATGCAAGGCATATAGGTTGGCCTGAGTAATTTAATAAAGGATGGGAATAGATTTACTTAAGTAGTGAGAAAGAGTGAGTGAGGGAGAATATTACCTTTCTGTGACAAAGAGGCATATGTAGATCTATAAATCTGAAGGTAATGTCACGTATAAGGGAAGCAAGAGTTTAAAGTTGAGAATTCACTCTGCATATGTGAACTACATTGATCTGTGAACCAAATAATGTAATGTACTCGACTTGATGCTCTACTGTATCCGGGGAAAGTGAGAGTATAATGAAATTGTATGTATGTAGGTATATATATAACCATACAAATAAATTAGAATGGGAGTTAAAAATAAAATAATGCCAGCAGTATGGCAAGACAAGAGCGAAAATAGTCGAAATTAAACTTAAGAATCAAACCAAACAGGGAGGGAAGAGAGGGGTAACAAGAATAAAAATATTGCAGCAGAAACTCTCTAAGATAATTTAGAACATCTAAATGTAAGAATAACAAATAATAATTCATTAAATCTACACTGTTGATACTAGGGTTGTAACAGAGTGGACCGTCAAATTGGAAGAGTTATGTCGTGATTTTGAAGCTAAGGATATTTACAACTGTGACGAAACAGGGTTGTTTTTTAAAGCTCTTCCTGAAAAAAACAATGAATCTAAAAAACGAAAAGTGCCAGGGCGGAAAAATTTCTAAGGAACGCTTGACTGTACTATTGTTTACAAATATGCTGGGAGACTTTGAACAACCTCTTGTTATAGGAAAACCACAAAATCCTCGTTGATTCAAGGGCATAAAGTTGAATCTTTTGGATGTTGACTGGAAGTCTAATAAAAAAGCGTGGATGACACGAGATATCATGAGCGAATGGATAATTCACTTTAACCAAAACATGATTCGTCAAAACAGAAAAATTATTCTTTTCATGGATAATGCTGCATCTCACCCGCACATTGAATTGTCCAACATTCAAATCGTTTTTCTTCCACCAAACACATCTGCAGAGTGTCAGCCCTTGGATCAAGGGATAATAAAAAATTTTAAACTTCACTACAGAAAACGTGTTTTAAGACATCTCATTGCAAACATGAACGATGTAACATGTGCGAGTGACCTTGCAAAGAAAATCAGCATCCTAGATGCGATTCAGTGGATTTCCTCTTCAGTAAACGCAATTAGAAAACAAACTGTCGTGAACTGTTTTGTAAAGTCTGGCTTCTCAAACGCAAAAATTGAAGTTGTGAACAGCAATGTGGAGCACCAAGAAGAACAAGAACTTCAACATCTATTGATAATGTACGATACTTCAGCTACAGGTGACCCTGGCTACAAAGATATAGACTCGAACCTCACTACAGAAGATGGTGCTCTAGATATCAACGACATTATCATCGATATTTTTCAAGAAGTTCCTCATGAGGATGAAGAAATGGAAGGAGGTCATTCTGTCGAAGAACATATTAACGAAGAACCGCCGATGAAAATAGAAGAAGCGCTCATACAAATCAATCGTTTAAAAATGTTTTTCGCCGCTGAAGGAGATACTGAAGGACTTTCGATGGTTTCTTCACTCCAAACAAATGTTGAAAACAAAATTATCAGCCGGAAGAAGGTGCAGAAGAAAATAAGTGATTACTGTATGTATTTTTCTTAAGATAAAGTCATAATATGCATAGCACAATTGTGTGTATATTATTTACAAAAATATTGTGCAAAATCTGTATATAATTTAATTTAATTTTACATTAAACGTTTAACGATTTTTCTTTTTCTTTTTTTTTTCTCCCTCAAACTTCTTGTTAGCGGACACATTTTCGTTCCCCGTGGCTGTCCGTTAAAGGGAAGTTTCACTGTATATGAATATTTGAATAACGTTTGGACCAAAAATTAAGTAGAGATACAAATTAATAAAAATAAATAAGAAAAAATAGTAGAAACGGTAAGGTAAATAGTAAAAAATAGTGGAAAGGACGTTGCTTCAATACTACCCTGTCCTTCTTTATCCCCCCTTATATTTTATGTTATTGTTATTTTATTTGGTTCAGTTCATTTTCACTCTAATGGTTTGCCATGCTACTGGCAAATATCCTATTTTAATTTAGCCTATATATATTGGTATATTTATAAGATTAGACTAAGAAACATTTTCATGGAATTGACTGGAAGTAGCAAACTATTTGTACAATTATAATTGTAGAGGAGAGTATATACCAGCCATCCTTGTATTTGTATTTCCCTTATAGTTGATAGGAAGAAGTGTCATTTTTTTATTATGATAATTATGTGTTTGTAAATTCCATATGAATAATATGGAATTTACATACTGAATAATAAACTTGTTAACGTTAATGAAAATGTCTAATCAATACAGAGAAATACACACAGCTGTACAGTAAACCGCTTTAGTATCGTGGACAAAAGGAAGAAAAGAGGAATAAAAAAAATCCTCATGAACTGGAGTTTTCTGTAAAAGGATAGTTACGCAGTCAGGTTGGTTGTGGGCCTTGGAGAGAGTGAGGACCCCAGTGTTGAATCGAAACTTATTAACAACTACCCAGTTGTAGTTCCAAGGTAAACTGAGGTATTAGAAAACAATAAAATTATATAGTTAAAGAAATTAAAGTAAGTGTAACAAAATTGAAAGACCCAGATCACTTCATTCCCGTTTTTAGCTTGCCAGTGGGACAGCCACATATCTGGTACTCAGGATGGTAAGTCAACGTCGTTTAGATGATTTTTTTTTAAGATCGGGCCATTGGACGACGTGAAGCGGGGCAGTCGCAGGCGGAGATGACATGTTGACTTAATGTATCACGCAGTATCGTCTCGACACTGTGGAAGCAGTTTCAGGAGGCAGGAACCTTTACAAAAAGAGCTGGCAACGTCGCCCTACGGCTACATCAACCAGAACAGACTACTCTCTGGCTCTAACAGCAAGACCGAACGGTACGATGTCTTGTCATCGACTGTCTCTTGAGGTTGTTGCGGCTAGGTGACAACATTTCCAACTGGACTGTGCTAAGAAGGCTCACTTAAAGTGGACTCTACGCAAGGAAGCCAGTGGTTTGTATCCCATAAACCTTAAACCACAGCAGAGCTCGTTGAAACTGGTGCCATGAGCATGTGACTTGGAGTCATGGAAAATATGGTACAGTTCTGTTCTCTGATGAGTCCCGTTTTAGCCTACAAACAGATTCTAGACGTTATTTCATCTGGAGACAACGAGGAATGCGATACCATCCCTCCACTATCATAGAAAGGGACACTTATGGTGGAACAGTATTATCGTGTGAGACGGAATAATGATCAACGGCCGCATCACTCCATGTTTTTGATAGGTACCGAGAACAGATCCACGAATGCAATTTGCGACAGGCGCCTCCGTAGGCAGGTGGGAAGGAGCAGCAGTGCGTAGCACACACTTCTTGATTAGACCGGGGTTCGAGCCCGTCACCACCAAATACGAAAGATGTGGAAAGGTCAGGGAATGACCACCGCATATTCCCGGAGCAATATGGCCTTAGTTGCTAATGCTCCTCAAAACCAAATAACAACAAATAACAACAGCAATTTGCGACTTTTTTTAGGAGTGCGGCTGGCCCAAGTTTTATTTACATGCATGACAACACCACTGCACATAGAACTGAAGTGGGGAGTAAATTATTGAAACTGAAGATATCCAAGGAGTGTGCGATCACCAGACTCTTAAATACAATCGAACATGTGTAGGACGCCCTTGGGCGTCGCATTGCACGCCGGTAGCCAAATCTTCGGTCAGTGGTGAGTTGAGGTCTGTGCTGATGAAATAACGGATTTGTTGCCACAGAATCTTATAGATACTCTTATAGCGAGCATGATTCACTGCCGTCAGGCCTGTTTAGCCGTTGGATGGGATCATACGCCATAATGTAACATTTTTTTTTTTTTTTTTTTACAACCCTTAAAAATGGCCCTTATACGTGTCTGAAGTTTCTCCCTGTCTCTTTCATACATATTCTATGTTTTACTACCATTCGAAATTTTGTCCCGCTTCATCGCAAGCTGCACGAGTTGTACCATGTTTTCTACGTGTTCTGTTAATTTTGTCTAGCAGTGTAGATTCCATTATGTATATATTATATTTACTTGTATATAATTATATTTATACAGGGTTTTATAAAAGTCGCTGAAAACGCGACTTTTATAAAACCCGGTTACAAAACGCGGTCCTGTTACAGGACCACGTTTTGAAGCGCTTATGCCTTAAAAACCGTAAAGCTTCTTCGTCTGAGCTGAAAAGAGAATGGGAAGAACATACAGCAGTGGTAGAAAGTGCAGTAACAGTCAGAATACGCCTCTTCAAAAATGTACTTGTAGCACGTCGTCTTAAGAAGAGGCCCCTCCTCACATAATAAATGCATGCCCGCTGCTTAGTCACATTCCTAGCTCTAAGTAAGGCCCCCAGTAGGTCGAGGCCCCTCGCGTCCCGGGTGCGCCCATGCATTAAAACGATCCAGCGAAGGACCCTTATAATGTCATTTGGTTGTCGGTATGTCCGTCCGTCTGTCTGTCACAGCACTATCTCTGGAACCACTCAACCTATTGACTTGAAATTTTGCATGTGTTTTTATATCGTGCGGGCCAACGTAACGCCATATTGATCGTTGTTGACAAAAATTTGTCTGAGAAATGGGTGTGGGTAAAATGTGGGGGGACAAAAATGTTGTTGACAACCTATACCGTTGGAAAGAGCTCAATGAGTAGGTTTATAATATAATTTTAAAATATTTTTAAAATTAAAAATGGTGGCACCAGACAGGAAAATGTCAGTAATTTTCGTGTCTGCTATTTCCGTCGCTAATGGAGCTAAAAATTTAAAAATCATATTCATCATCATCATCATCAGCCATTTTCAATCCACTGCAGGTTGAAGGCCTCTCCAGCAACTTTCCAGTTCCTTCTGTTTTGAGCACTGGCCATCCATTTACTACTCAAAAACTCACGAATTTCATCTATCCATCTCTGCCTTTGTCTTCCAGGTTTTCTTCTAGCTCCTCTTGGGTACCATTCTGTTATTTTCTTAGTCCATCTGTCATCATGTCTTCGAGCTATGTGTCCTGCCCAAGACCATTTTAGTTCTTTAGTTTTGATAAGAATGTCCTTTACTTGAGTTTGCTGCCTAATCCATGTGTTTCTCTTCTTATCTAACAGTCTGATTCCCAATATAATTCGTTCCATTCTTCGCTGTGTAGTTCTTAGCTTCTCTTCCATTCTTTTGGTGAGTGCCCAAGTTTCACTTCCATAAGTCATGGTGGGGAGTATACATTGATTCATTATTTTACGTTTCAGACAAACTGGGATATTGCTCTTCAGTATGTGACTATATTTCCTGAATGCTATCCATCCAAAATTTATTCTTCTCTTGACTTCCAGCCATTTATCATTATTACAGTTAAGAACTTGTCCCAGATAAGTATATGACTCCACCTTTTCAATTACTGCTCCTTCAATCATTATTTCCCTTTCCGTGGCATACTTGTTCATCATTACTTTTGTTTTAGCCATATTCATCTTTAGTCCAAAATCCTTACTAACTGTGCATAACTGATTAAGATTTTCCTCTAATTCTTTGGGATCGTGGCTTATGACCACAATGTCATCTGCAAATCGTAAATGGTTTAGGTACTCTCCGTTCATATTGACTCCTTTCTGCGACCAGTCTAATCTTCTGAAAGCTTCCTCAAGGGCAGCAGTACACAGCTTCGGAGATATTGTGTCTCCTTGTCGAACTCCTTTCTCGATTTAAATTTGCTACTGTCTTTGTCTAGTCTAATAAAGGATGTAGCACTCTCATATATTTTCTTCAAAATCATAATATATGGAGTATCTATGCCTTGTCTTTCCAGTGCCCGAAACATAGCCTTATGCTGTATGGAGTCAAATGCCTTTTCATAATCCACAAATGCCAGGCATAATGGTGTTTTATATTCATTTGCTTTCTCCATTAGCTGTGATATTACGTGAAGGTGATCCATAGTTGAGAATCCTGTCCTAAAGCCAGCTTGCTCTTTCGGTTGATTCTCATCAAGTATTCTTTCTAATCTGTTAGTAATGACCCTTGTGAACAACTTGTAGATATGGGATAACAAGCTAATTGGTCTATAATTTCCAATTTCTGATTTATCTCCTTTCTTATGCAGCAAAACTATGATTGCATTATTCCACTGCTTAGGCATCACACCTTTTCTAATGCACTTTGTGAAGAGCCTTGCCAGTTTTTGTGTTATGTCTCTTCCTCCCAATTTTGACAACTCTACAGTAACTTCATCTTCCCCCGGGGCTTTCCGATTCTTCATTTTCTTCAATGCATGTTCTACCTCATCAGGAAGAATATCGGGTATGTCGTATGTGTTGCTACTTTGCAATCCATCTTCCCCACTGCTGGTATCATTCCCTCGCTCCTTGTATAATTCTCTATAGTAGTCTTCTGCTATTTGAATTATGCCTTCTCTGCTGTTTATAAGTACACCATCGCTATTCTTCAGTTTCAGTATCATTTGTCTTTCTGTATTACTGCTCATGGCTGCTGATTTAAATCCTTTGTTTTCCCTTAATGCTTGTTCTACTTTTCTTGTGTTAAATCTTCATATGTCCTCTCTGAGTCTCTTTCTAATGGCTTTGCATAACTCAGTATACTTAATTTTCTCCCTGTCAGTGTTTTTCTTGCTCTTCATTTGTCGTCTTTGGTTCATCATGACAAGTGTTTCTTGACTAATTTTTTTCTTCTTTGGATTTCTGTTTCCCTATAGGTTTCTTGGGCTTTATCACTTTCAGAAAGTTGTAATATTCCTCGTCGATATCTTGGTCCTGAGCAGTCTGCAGAAGCTCAAACTTGTTCTTAAGTTCCAGTATATACTGCTCTTTCTCCTCCTTTGTTATTTCAAAGACCTTTGTATTATTTACTCGAGTCAGTTTTTTCCTTTCCTTTCCTACATCTATATCAAGTGTACATCTTACCATTCTGTGATCACTTCCAACATTTAACTTATTCAGGACGGTAACATCATTCACAATATATCTTCTGTTAGTGAGGATGAAGTCGATTTCATTAGTTGTTAATCCATTTGGACTCTTCCATGTCCACTTTCTGTTCACCCTTTTCTTGAAAAAAGTGTTCATTACTGACATTCCTTGAGGTTCTGCAAATTCCACAAGTCTTTCACCTCTTTTATTTCTTTCACCAATTCCAAAATTTCCTATAGTTCCTCTTTCTGCGCTGTTCTGCCTTTTTCCAACCTTAGCATTGAAGTCCCCCATAATAATAGTGTAGTGGGTTTTCTGCTCATCTAGAAGACTCAATTTCGGTATACATTTCTTCAACCTCTTCATCATCATGGCTCGATATTGGTGCATAAATCATTATAATCTTTAGCTTGTACCTCTTAGAAATCTTGAGTATTAGTCTTGACACCCTTGGTGATGTACTTTTGAATTCCAAAATGCTGTTTTTAAAATCTTTATGGACCAGAAACCCAACTCCACCTTCACTCCTTTCACTGTTTCCATTAGTGTACAGCAGATTTCCACTTGATAAACTTATAAGTGATTCATTTCTTCTTCTTGTTTCAGCCAAACCGATGATATTCCAATTCACATTTTCTAATTCCTTTTCCAGCTGTAATATCCTGTCTTCACCGATGAGTGATCGTACGTTATAACAGGCCAAGTTCAATTTCCGTGCATGGCAGCCTGGTCGTACCCAGAGATTCTTTGCACCCTCTGCTTCCACTCTGATCCTCTCGCTGCCGTAAGAGGGAGAGTGAAAGCTGCTGGGGACTGAGGGCCATTTGTATTGTTGTGCTCTCATTGCTGGAGGGTTTGGTCTTTTCCTCTTCACGCTGACCAGGCGTCTTGAAGAGAACCACTCTACACGTTCGTTGCCACCTAAGTGACGTAACAGGGCTTACCATCGAGAAGGTGTGCATGAGTGGATTTTAGGGAGGCAGGCCAACCGGACTTCTCCTAAATCTTCTGTAATAGAGAGATATTGGATCCATCAGTGTTTTAGGCTGAGTGTCTGATAACACACAGGATACCTGTTGCCCTCTAAGCCCCATACAGCTAAAATCATATTAGCTGTGCGTTATTCGATGCTTATCAAGGGAAAACTATTCCGATTGAAATATATCATTTACTTTTTTTGTTAAAATTAAAAAAACAATTTTTAATGCACTTCGATACCGCGCTTCTTTGTACTAATTACTGTCCTTTTGGTGACAAAAAGGTTGCTAAATATTTAGTTAATAATTCTATAAAAGTCATACATTTTGCCAAGAGAAGTATTTTTTAACAATTTTCAAAGCTGGAGTCGTCCCGGCAAGGAGGTACTCAGAGAGCCAGTGTTGAGGCGGCGGTCGTGGGGAGGCGGACGCGCGGAGTCTTGCACGGCTCTCACCTACCAGTCGTTTCTCCCCCAAGACTTCTCCAGTCGCTTCTCCAGGAAGAATTCGGACTCGCTTCTTTCCACCCTTGTCATTCACAACGATTGGAAAGACAACGTTTTCGTTAGTTCCTCAGTTTTAGGCCAAGCCGGGGTACTAGAAACTTTTTTTCAGTTACCATAAAGCTCTTTATTTGAGATACTACACTAACGACCATTCGTGACTGCAGACCCTTCATCCTGAGTGCCTGGCACTCAGTAGTTGACCGATTTATTGTTAATAATCTTTGTCACAGGCGCGAGCTTAATCTTCTTGAGCCCAAATAAGGATTCATTTGTTTTGTGGGATAAACTAAAATTTATGTTAAATTCTGTATAAAGTTTACTTTTACTGTAAACCATTGAGATTTAAGATCTTTCTGAATAGGGGTATTTTAGTATAGAGGACAAGATCTTTGTCAATTCTAACTCTTGTGTATTCTGCATTTCATAAAAAGTAGTGGCTTTTTCACCATACCTTGATTCGGTCGGCTATTTAACAAGTCAAGTATCCGATAAAATATGATATCGCATCAAAGGTGTCTATTTATATAAGTGGCTAGCCATTTGTAAAATCCTAAATCAAGAAACAGAGTATTTATCTTGGACTCTTTTTCTATCGGTCTGGTCATAGTAGGAACCTTTGCCAATAGCTACGCACAGCTCTCTGGATGACTGGAGTAGCATAACGGATAACGCGATTTAATTATTTTAATCTTCTGTGCCATTTTCACGCTTTGTAAGCGGAGATAAATGTTAAAGCCAAAGAGTCGATATTCTGTTAACAGTGTGAATAATAATTAGATTTTATATTTCATCGCACTTAAACGTATTCTGTTACCTTAGCGTTAGATGACACAATACCATGCTTCAGTTACGTTTCAACTTTTCCCTTTATGGATTAATTAAATTGAGTTCATCACTATCTACACATTGTAAGAGAATTGTTCCTCACCAATAAATGGAAACAAAGACGCTTATATTATCTGCATATACGGCCCTTTGCAATCCGCCCGTGTTCTGTTAACGTAAGCATACAATCTGGCGGCTTTGTCACCCTAACTTGACGAATATTAATTAACGAACTTCGTAAATGCCTCAATGCAAAGCCTTCCCGTTTTAATAAATACCTTTGTTATTATCTAGCATATACAATGGCGGTTCAGTCGAGAGAGCACTCAAAAATGTCTATAATTTGGATGTTTTTAACACCCTGTAACTCGTTTTAATTATAAAATTGTAATTAGGTGAATGTTTGCACACATGGCTCAACAGTTACAATATTTAAAAGAGAAAGGGGAGTGGGAAACAACCTTTTCACGTTTTGTTTTCTTTCTGAAAAGATGTAGGTGGTACAGCAGCACTAGTGCTCTAAATATAAATATTTAGAGCACTAGTGCTGTAAATTATAAATATAAATAAATATTCCAAAGTCATTCTGACACATAATTTAAGTACAAAATAATATTATGAAATAAGAAATAAAACAATCTAAAGTGAACATGCGATATTAGTAGAGGCATATGATGCAAGAAAGCAAGCTTATACAGCATCAACAACAACAAAAAAACCTCCCCATTTCATCCACCCATTCATGGCAAATGTTTCTCCAGTTCTGCCTTGAATTTATTTAAGTTGCCAACTTCCTCAACGACAGTTATGGAAATTTGTTCCAGCAATCAACCACCCGCTGGCTAAAGGCAAATTTCCGCACATATCTTCCACAACTGTCTTTCCTCAATTTGTGTTTATGCCCCCTCAGATTCGTAATCTGAGCAAGAGGAAGAATCCCATCAGCATTGAGCTTGCTCAAACCATTCAAAGCCTTATACACCTCAATCAGTTCACTTTACAGGTTCCTAGTCTCCAGACACTGCAATTTGCAAAACTTAAGCCTTTGTTGATAAGAGAAACCATTTGTTCCACTCAACAATCTCGTTGCCTTCCTCTGTACTCGTTCCAGAAGCTCTACATTCTTCCTAAAATGAGGACTGAAGACATGTATGTAGTACGCAAGTTGTGGCCTGACCATTGCCTTATAGAAGGGGATGATCACCTTCTTATCCCTGCTAGAAAAATTCCTGTATATCATTGAGAAGACCCCATGAGCTACTCTTACAGCCTGTTTTACTGCTCAGAAAACTTAATATCTGACTGCACAATTAACCCCAGATCTTTTTCATTCTCCACTTCCCTGAGTGTAGTATCGCACAGCTGGTACGTTACTCTGGAGTTACTGCCACCCATATACTGTGCTTTGCATTTGTCATTGTTAAAGTGATGTTTCAGTACACTTTTTTTTTTTTAATTAGGATTGACTAACGTTCCATCTTTGATAAATTTTATGTAATTGTAAGCCTGGTTTCCTTTTTTACTATACTAAATTTCTAAGTTGAATTGCCGTGAGTACCAGCCTCTGCATTAAACTTGAAGCCTCAATAATATTCTATAGGCAGGCTTTCAAGTACATGGAAGGAAAAACTCGATTTTCCACCATTCTAAGTTGGAAATCGAATTAGATATGTTTACTGAAGGCAACGAATGACGAAGCAATTATTCTCTCAAGAAGAGCAATATTTCTGAGAACAACTGAGAAGATATCTTAAAGCAAAATCACTAGGAATATATGTGCGTGTAACATGCTTTTGCACTTAATTTGTGAATAAGGCTACTAGATTCCAATGTGGAAAGCCTTCTGGGAGAGAATAACACTTAAAACTGATTTGAAAACAAATACGAGGTAAGCTCACTTCCATTGTAGTATTATACAGTAGATGGTTTGTATCTGGTTCCTATCAAAAATAGAAACCAGACTTAGAAAATAAAGATTATTATTAGTAGCACATGGTGTAAAAAAGCAAGCTTATAAAGCGTCAGCTAAAAAAAAAAAAAATCCCAAATCACCTGTTCATCCCCCCCCCCCAATAAGTTCTCTGAATAAGGAAATGAATATGGAAATAGGTAGATTGAATTAATTCAAACTGCCTATCTCCACAAAAATAGATGGAACTTTGCTCCAACATTCAACCACCCACTGGCCTTCAGATTGGTGTTGATTGGCCCATTTGTTTAGTCCAAGCAAAAGGAAGAATTCCATAAGCATTGAGCCTTGTCAATACATTCAAAGCCTTAAATATCTTAGTCAGATCACCTCGCAGGTGCATAGTCTCCAGAAGCTATAATTTGTAGAACTTAAGCCTATCTTGATAAGATCACCCTTTCTTTCAATTCACAGTCTCGCTGCTCTTCTCTGCATGTGTTCCAGCATTCTACATCCTTCCTAAAAATAGGCCTCCAGACGCATATGCATTACTCAAGGTGTGGCCTGGCCATTGCATTATACAATGGAATAATCAACTCCTTATCCTTACTAGCAAAATTCTTGT
Source organism: Mastigoproctus giganteus (assembly GCF_048544385.1). NCBI lineage: Eukaryota > Metazoa > Arthropoda > Arachnida > Uropygi > Thelyphonidae > Mastigoproctus > Mastigoproctus giganteus. The sequence goes on from NC_143580.1 coordinate 96,231,182, forward strand.
ATATCATTGGCAAAAACCCATGAACTGTCCTAGCAACCAGTCTTCACTGCTCAGATAACTTCATATTTCACTGCACAATTGGAAAACTTCTCCCTTATCCTCTCCAAGGACTCATCCTGTAAAATTCCTATAGAGTTTTGGGGATTTACTTTAATACTAAACTTTTTCACTCTCGCATAAATATCCCAAACTCGATCTCTCCTTAAATTGTGGGTTCTTTGCCCGAAGTTTCATGTATTCGACCTGCTTATCACCCTCCGCCACATGGAAACTAATCTTCTTTTTTCCCTATCTTATATGGAGCTAAAATCTGTCAGTCGCTGCAATTCTCATATTAACCGAATTGTGACTGTTAACCTGAGCGAACCTAAAAACTGAGAACAATGATTGAAACTCTTAATTGGGCGCCACTGAAGAAGCTGCATCGGATTAAATCTCCAATTGCAGTGTATGAGCTCTTGTATGCTAAATGCATGCTTGTATGCTATATCCTCTTGTATACTAAATGCACTAAGCAGAAGCCTGGTGTATTTACCATGCAAAAACAGTGTATAAAGACATTTTTAAACAAAGAGCTGTTGAGTGAAATTGGTAAATTGTATGGTGCTTATTTACAATCTATGAAAAGCGAAACAAGCAGTGAAATTTGGCTGAAATTGTCCAGTATGATTAAGAATTAAAATATAAAACACGTCTCTGATTTCGGTGGATTGGGATTTGAATCGTAACAATGATTTGAACTTATGTAGGGCTGTGAGACTCAGGTGGTGGCAGTTTTTTTTTTCCGGGATGTTGGCTTTTTTATCATTTCGCAAACAGATTAACTATCTTTGGAACATAAGACGTTTACAGACAGTGTGCTGATTCCTTGTTGGGTTCTATAAACCGTCACAGACACTGCTGAAGGGGCCAACTTGTGATAATCTGTGATTTTGTTGAAATTTACATTTATATATTTCTGGTATTAAAAATGGGACTTGATTCATGACGTCTATTTCTTTGATGTTGTGATCATTCAAATTTTGGAATGTTCATCTCTAAAACGAACTTTTTGCAGAATGTTCTCATAATTTTGAGAGGGAATGGATAAAGAATCACATAAAGTTATCTTTTATTAACGTATGTTTGGAATCTTTTTCTCTTTTCTAGACGCTGAAAATTCACCCATATTTAACACTATAATTCTACACTTCATATATGCAATAAAAATAATTTATGCATAAACTTTTTTGTTATCCAGGGATTTAATATATAACGATCACTTGTTTCTGTCATGATGAGCGTCTTACCATGTGCCACATGTTCTTGCACACAAAATGCGTTTGACGACTCCTGGAATTAATAACCTGCTGATTCTTGAAAAAGATTCTTGAAATACTTGAGCTTTCGGACAGCACTAAACTTCTTGGCCGATTTTTCTCTCATCAACAGTTCTTAAAATATTGAAGATTTTATATATTACTGGTATTAAACGCGGGACTTTATTCATCACATCTATTTCTCTGAGCCATGAAATGCTTGAACATCTAGAAATAACAATGTTTATTTGTTTATCCTGTTTGCATCCTTGACTTCGATAATACAGCGCAAGAATTTTAATAAATGTCTTAAAGATGACGTGACATTATTATAATCAAATATTTACCCAGATCAGTCCAGGGTGAAAGCATATTTCTCATTTGCCCTTGAGGTTGAATTTTTCATTATAATTTTCATTGATCATCTCAGAATTTACAGAAGCACTATGAGGAAGCATTTTATACTTGGAAAGCAAAACTGTGTTCCAAATGTGCTGAGAAGATAATTTATACTCGAAATCATTACATTGGTGTGATGCAAGAAAAAAAAAATGCTAGTTAACGTTTTCTGTTTATATCAATGTGTTTGACTATTACACTGTTTTTAAGTACCTTAAAATCACAATTTTAAATTTCTTGTCGAAGCAAATATAAAGACATAAAATGACACTATATGTAATCACGTGAAAACTTTAACGAATAGTTACGGTTAACAGCTAACAAAATAACGTTGTTAGAATTTATGATTAATGAAATACATTTTAAAGTAAAATCGAAAGAGTTTAGTCTCATTAGTTAAGCAGCGCTATGGGTAGAATTCTCTTTGATCTTATCTAAAATATATCGATGTTCAATAGGAAAGGAAGGAAAATATATTATTTTTACAGTAATAGCATACGCTTCTTCTTCAAAATTAGACTGATATTTCTACGCGGTTCTCTTTAGAGCTGCGTTTTAAAAGAGATCTACGCCCAAATCAAGCTCGTAATTACTACTATAAATTCGAAATTATATGCATATGGAATATCATCCAAAATTTTAGTGAGAAAGTTCCCTGCATTCAGTGCCTATAAGTTATATGTTAGCAGTCGTCGTGCAGACGAGAGCTAGACTTCATTTTATTTAATGAGTACTTTTGGTTAGAAAGAGATAAGGAAAAAATCATTTTTTCTCATTATCTATCCGTTTTCATTTCTGAAGGGGAAGCCATTTAATATCTCATTTAGATTTGGGTACTGAACGCAGGAATCCTGCAAAATCAAGAACAAATATTGCTTGAGTATAGTTACAATTCACTTAGCTTCACAATGCATCGTCATTTAGAACCAAATATGGTTCTTGAATTCGCGCATTTTCATTGATTTCTTTGATCACTTCTCCTGGTTTCTGTTATGGATGATCACACAGTGTTTATCACCATAGTTGAAAATTAGTGATCATGACTGAAGCTTTCCCAACTTCATCTATAAGTAAGAATCAAGTAGCGGTATTCTTAGATGTAATGAAATTCCTAAAAAAATTCAATGGAAACGGATTCGTATTCTCCGATATGTTCAAGTTTCCTGATGGGCTAATAATATAACACATTTTATAATATAAAACAGAATAGTATATATGCCATGTTCTTATAAATTACTATTTATCAATAAATATAAATTTAATGATAATTTTAATATAAGTGTGTTCTGTGAGATTCTTCAATTTGTAATGTCCAATAGTATATCCCTGAATGTTGCATCTAGTACCATTAAATAAATGATTTATGTAATTGTTAGTTATCCAGTACGACTAATAAACTTTTAGGGGTAGACAATCTTTTTCATGCATTTTTCTCATGAATTGTATTAACATGATAATGGTCAGTTTTAGTAAGCAATCATATAAGCAAGAGATCCCCTTCGCTCTGATTAATCCTTAGGATATCCAGAAGCCAAAGCTGTTATAGCGTATTAAGCTTACCTGCTAGAGATTAAGCCTCTCTCTCTGTACAACTACGAGCGTTAAGCCTGTTTTGGCGGTTAAAGCAGGGACCACGTTGGTGCTGATCAGAGCAAATCCAAGTGTTTGCAGCATTTCCAAGAGACAATGGAAACAAATCAATTAAGAAAATGATAGAAGTACAGCGGGAAAAAAAAAATGCGAAACCTCTCACGTGACAAATTACATAAAATAGTACTGTATGTTATTAGTCCATGTGAATCTGTTCTTCGGAGGTTTTGTCCCTTAAAGAACATGCCAACGCAACCGCATTTGGGCGAAATCCAGATGTCCCGAATGAGGAGAAAGTCAAAAAGAAGAACTCAGAGCTTCCAAATAATCACGGGGTCGCCACGGAATACGAAGCAGAAACGTCAGTCGACTAATTTGACAAATTTGGACTGTAAACAATATTTATCTTTGTGATATGGAGAGTTTGTAAATGTCAAAAATAATAATCAGTCATTCTTTGCGAACGGCAATGAAATTCTCAGTCAAACCGCAGTTAAAAATTCCTCAGCGTACCTCATCTTCAAATATGATGAACACAACACAATACACAAGATGTATTCATTAAAATGAACCATTTTCTTTTGAAGCTGTAATCCTCACTGATATCTACTTTTGCAATAATGCAAGAACTGTACAAATAAAAAAAAAATAGTCCTGCATCCCAACAGAATATACTAACGAAAGACAGCAACTTAGATTTAAGATAGTTTCTCCCCAACCAGTCCGAATTCCACTTTATTACTGAAGACTGCCTAATAATTAAGATAAATAATTAAGATAAATAGCTTCTCAGATAAAATCGAATCTCTTCGAATTTTTTAAAATCACCTTGTTTCTGTGATAATTTAAATACTAATAGGTATATTTAAAAGAACCAAAAAAACAAAAACAAGTGTTCTTGAGAGAAAAATAACTACATAAACAGGAAACTAAGAAAAAATATATTTCTACTGTAAGTCTTTAATGCGATGCTGGCCAGCCTAACTGGGCGTAGGTTGATGCTTACCAACTCCGCCTCTAGCCCATTTAGTGCAACCAACTTGCAGTTCAAGAACCACCACTCACCAACATCAATTACGGAGAGACATTACTTCAAACAGCAATTTGTCACTTTCAGAATATGAGGAAAGCCATGAAAGAGCTAGCACGTTATCTGACACCAAGTTAGCCTCGTACACACTAAACGATACGAGAGTGAGGCCAAACTGCTGAATATTAGTTTTTTCTCTCCAGTTAGGGAAGATATATAATTGCGTTTTATTAACTAGTTGAAAATCAGTAAGTTCAAAGTAACGGAAAAAAATAAGTAACTGGAAACTGATCAAAACAGACATTTATTTTTCGACGTAATTACAAATAATACAGTATTTATACACTTTTGTCCCATTAGATTCTAAAATTCTGGAAACCGGCTGAATAAAAAGACGCCGATTGCTATCGGTCAGTTCTGAGACACATTATTTACTTAGAACACAATGTAATTCACTCTCACCATTATCGATTTGTTTCTTTCTTTACATTTAATTGACACTAAGCTAGAAAATCCAAATTCACAAAGATTTTTTCCCACTAGGGAATTCACTTACAATAAAATAGGCTATGTTTTCTGACCAAAACGAAAAGCACGACCAATGCTAAGGACTGACTGCATGGAAATAACACTGAGTGAATATATACAGTGCCTCTTTTAGAATTCTTATTGTAGAAATTTAACGTCTTATATCTTAACGATGACCCGTTCTACGCAACCGTAAAAATGAGACTAACATAGTTGCATTCAGATAAATACTAAGTTAAAACTTACTCCAGATATATTTCAAACGTTCACGTAAATGTTTAAATTGCGTACTCGTTGGATTGACTATTCCATTACAGTGTAGTCAAGGACTGAGAGAATGATAAAAATAATTGTTGAAAAGCGAAGACTGCTTGCGACCCTGCGTTTGAAAACCACTGCTCAAAATTAGCCTTGTAGAGGGTATTTGGAAGTGTTTTCTTTGATAACCTTTTGATTCTCCAGAGGAGATTAATTGCATAGAGTGTAAAGAGCTCGAAATACAGGGATGCTACTTAGTTGGATCAAGAAAGATAGCTGCAGTTATAAACTGGCATTATTCAATTATACTGCACAATGTTGGTATAGAAAAGGTTTTTTTCTCACTTTGTCTACAACTGCCCATGAAGATAAGATATCATTTTTTTATAAATCGTGGGACGACAGTATCTTCATTGTATTCATGTGAGTGATGAATTGAGCCAGTGAAAGATTTAAGTATAAGGAATAATCCATCCTTCAGTTATTGGGTAAAATGATCAAAGTTTTTAGATCATTGGCATGGTGGAATTATTGGAGGCTTAAAACAAGAACGAAAGCATGAAAAAAGTATGGATTGTTGAAAATAAAAGTATGTTAGGAACAATAAAATTTATTTTAATAATCCATCACCACTTCATATACGGAAGAAAAAAAAAACTATAGTAAAACACGCCCACTGACAAGTGTATCAGGTTAAAGTGCTTCAACTTTCAAAGTTTTCTTTCTTAATAAGACATCTTAATTGACTTGTCACCCGGTACGAACGTTAGATGTGAAGAGATAAAAGGCTTGTCTTTCTCCGTTATGCTTCATCCTTCAGCAAACTGTTCAAACTGTCAACCGGTAAAAGCTCAAATTCCTGGGTAGATATCGAGAAGTTGCGCTGTTTTAATTACAGTTGGGATGAACTGCAAGGGTTTACTCCACTGGTTTTAATTTTACTAATATAAATTTATAATCCTTTCTTCCCAGTGTCTTGCCATCACAATGAATAATGACTGTATCGAAAGGAAAAAATGTGGCATGCCAAAATAAGGTACTGCGAGCAAACACTGTTTATATTGAAAATATCTGCTAATTTGTGCTCTAAATCCAGTAATAAATAAAACAGACAGTTTTGGAAAGCCTGATAATTTCAACACTAATATTAGTTTACGAGCTTTAATCTGTACTTTTATATGTATAAAAGTTTTGCATGTTTCTCCATACATTTTGATTTCCAATTATTTTAGTAAGGTTCAAGAATTATTATAATTTCGTTATCTGACTTCTGAGGGTTGTTCTACTTCTTATAAGTTGTTAATATATAAAAAAGTAAGGCTGTCCTTCTAGCAAACGTGATTAAAAAAAAAAAAAAAAAACACAAGCCGGGCCTAATTTATTAAATGATGGTACAGAAGTCTCATTTCCAATCAAATTATGAGAAATATAAACAGCTGCCTGCCTGCAACCCAGTAACTGCATCCGAGAGCCAAATGTGATGTTCTGCAATATATATTTTTGATCATGTATATATAAAGTGCTTTAGCATCATAATACACAGCCATTTCTGAATAAACAGAAAATTTTTAAGGCGCCATCGTTTTAGGTTATATCTCATATTGTGAATACCTTCACAACGAGTTGCCATGATATTGCACTACTTCGAATAAGTAACGCTTCACCTAAGGAGAAGACTAATGTTACTTATTCTCAGATAGGTACCAGCACCCAGACGGCACCGTTTCAGGGCTATTTTGTATATGTGTGGGATAATAACTCAACTATCCACTTGTCCCTATTAGACTTAGAAAAAGCAAAAAGGTAGAGGGAAAGTAATAGTAGGAGTGGAAGAGGAAAAGAAACGGTGTAGAAGAATGCAAGGGCAGTAACTCCTTCAACTCACACCACTCAAAAACTCATAAACTCCTTAAATAGGCAAAGCTTCCCCAGTGGAGAAGGCTGTTGTTACCTATTCTTGGAAACTCCGGACATCATCAGGCTCCCCTGGTGCCGTTTCACGGGTATTTGGCCCTTCTTCGGTGGGTGGGTAGGTACCCAAGTGATGCAATGATGGCAAAAACAGTTATGAAGTATAACTCCACAATATGAGAGATGCCTGATGATGTATGATGTATTCAGACTAAGGTGCATTTAGGGCTAGAACCTCAAGCTGCAAGCAAATTTGGACTATGTATATATATAAAGTGCTTTAGCATCATAATACACAGCCATTTCTGAATAAACAGAAAATTTTTAAGGCTCTAAAACCTAAAACGATGCCGCCTTAAAAATTTTCTGTTTATTCAGAAATGGTTGTGTATTATGATGCTAAAGCACTTTATATATACATAGTCCAAATTTGTTCGCAGCTTGAGGCTCTAGCCCTAAATGCGCCTTAGTCTAAATATTTTTGATCATTATAATTCATATTCGTTGTTAATGTATATAAAGAATATGCTATGTATTTTTTATGTATATATTTGTCTCCTTTGTACTGAATTTATGCCCCTAGCGTAGTGCTGTGATGGGCTTGCTGTAGTTGCAATAAATGAATTTATTTATTTATATATATTAAAATGAGAAAAATGGAATATTGAAAATAGTGAAAAGAACGAATAAATATGAAAAATAAAAGTATATATCCGAAACCAGATGGAAAAAATTGATAAATTTTATAAGTTAATACGGCCTCTGTTTTAAGCACTACACAGATTTATAACTATTCGAAAAAAAATTCCTTTAGGGAGAACCAAGTAGATAGAGTATATGAATCAAATGACAAACCGCCAGAATTCCTCCTGGAGCACGGGTTATGAAACAGAATCCTACATGTTGCCACACTGCCCATTATGAGGCCACTTTCCATTCATTTTTAAAAATAATGTTTTTGTTTTAACTCCGGACAGCCATATATTAAGAGGAGCGTTAAAAAATCCAGAACGCAATCTCGGACTGTTAATTATTTTTTAATGGCGGTGTGTAGATTCGAAGTAGCAGTGTATGCTACCACAGGATCACTCTCGATCCCGATCAAATATTAAAGATGGTATGTAAAACGATGGCATATGGGGTAAAAGAGGGAAATACATATACCACTAGAGAACCCGATCTGATAGCAATTATTTTTATGGGTGTTCTGCTCTTGCAATACTGCAAAGGCAGAAAAATAAACTCCAGGCAGAAACAATGACAAATGATAGAACGCATTTAAATCAGAAAAGCAATAACATTTCGATTTGCAAAATTTCCTCTTTAAAACAATATTTATGGGCACAGCAGTTCAGTCCTGCCAGCTTAATAATATTTTATTACAAAGGCGAAATAAAATAAATCATTATATTAATACCATATTAATATCACTAAGTGAAATGATCATCTAGATTCTAGAGTGATTATTCATCTATTTCTTAAATATCACCGAGACCAGTTATAACTAATATAGATTTCCAACGACATGGAAAAGTTTCTTCCATTTCTACTCTAGAATAGATCCTGTCTACCGACCCGCAGCCTCCTTGTTATCCTGTGCTGTTTCAAAGCATAATGCTAGGCATGTATACAGTTATCTGCACATAATTTTATCTCGAGTATGGCGCAAAAAAATGCTTTCCATTGCTGTAGTTATTATAAACAGCTTTAAAATGCTGCATATCTGTTAACTGCTCAATATAACTTGTCTTAACCATTTCTCTATGTCAGAAATGCCACCAAAAAGTTGAGAATGTATTTGAAAACAAAGGTTCGTTAAACCTACGTAATTTTGCATCGTGCCACTTTCAAAGTGCTTCTCGTAGAGGGACTAAATATATTGCCGTTAACGATTTTGCCATTCTTATTATAAGTGCGCGTGAACTTATTTTTTGTAATGCTATCAAGTGTCTCATGCGATTTTAGCTGACTCTAAAAAAAAAATAAAAAAAATGGTTAAAATCTTTTCCCTTTCAGCTTCATACAAGAAGTCGCAGAGAGCAATATTCGAACGAGAAGGGGAGGACCAAGCGTTTTGTTCTTGGCCTGAAATTGTTCGATTGCCTTTGAATTTTGAAACCACTGGATGTCTGTTCTGATAAAGCATCTTCTCCAAAGGCTGTTCCTAACGTGTCATTCATTTCCTAATATTGCAACAAAACTTTGGCCACAAGTCAATAATAAACTATTCCAGATTAAAAAAGAACCTCAACCTCTAGTTTCAGGAGAAGCAGGCGAGAAGAAACCATTTTGGCAAGACTTCGAATTGGTCATTCTTATACAACGCATCTGTTTTTGCTTATGGGAGGATCCTCCTCAATGTCTCATCTGTCAGACCCAACCCAGCTAACAATTAAACATTTTCTAATAGAATGCCCTCAGTGCGCAACTACCCGAAAATCCAGTACGCAACTATCCGAAAATCCAATCCTTATGTAATTTTCAGGAACCTCTAACTTTATTACACATACTTGGCAAAAATGCAAATCTTGAACTGTTTCAATACTTGAAACGCATAAAGTTATATAACGATCTCTAAGAGACATAATATACAATTTTCGGTCATAAGAAATTCATGAACAGGCACAATATGGCCCAGGAGGCCCTTGTGCCAAAAATCCTCAATTACAACAAAACTTTGACGCAAAGTGTTCGTTCTTTGAGTGACATTTAAAATGGATCACAAACCATGATATACACACACTAATGCAGCACAGAATGGTATATCGCGAGTACACGTTCTCACCATCTAATTGGAAAAATCATATTATTATCAGGTGTTGATTTTTAGTCATCCGCATAACGTTTGAGTAGCTTTGTATTCAATTTGGTTCCAGTAGTATCTGGTAAAGAATCGCAAACATCCTCCTGAAAAAGCATTATTTTAGACTCAGCCTTATATTGAACTTTAAGTGAAAAATAAAAGTATAATTTAAATGTTCGGATCAGTTAATACTGTTATGAATAATTATAATCAATGGGAGAAAAGAAGTCAAACAGTGCATTATTTCCAACAACAATATACTTGGTATAGTATTCAAAGGATGTTTTACCCATTTAGATTAGATTGCATAATTATAAAAGATTTTGTCCATGGTCGCCGCAAGTGGGGAGGCGAGGTAAGGGTCGTAAACGTAGGTTCAGGAGGACCGAAATTATTATTATTTTTTTTTGATACTGCTTTCTGATTGGTGAACGTTTGTCTTTATTCAACATTTAGGGCTGAAAATTTTATCATGCTATCACTTTTGGGTTTGCATATTTTAAATATTTCTCTTTGCTCTTCAAAATGCGACATCTTATAAAAGAGTTTCTCAACAGTCTTTGTTATTAGAGGTGAGTGTCCGCTAGGCCAGTGAGGGTCAATTGACGGCCCACACAATATCCCCTAGAAACCAATAGATCGAGCCAGCGGTCCAATCAGTACTCGTAGTTTAGCTTTTAAACGTTAGAAGGGTGGTGTCACGACAGTTTCCGCAACTGATATAATTGCGTACGCCATCGGTTTTAGTTTATGTGTGAGCAATGTTTTATCTTATATTTAATGATTTCTTCTTGCATCTTATAAAATGTTTACATTTTACATGAAAAATATGATTTTTGTTATTCCTATTTTTGATTCAATATCATTTTTGACCAATCATAAAAGAAGTTTCCAGTATACAAGAGGAATTTTCCAAGCTTATTACTCAAGTTAAAGCTGACTAATTCAAGAGAAATCGAATTTTGAGATTAAATTTAAATAAATTGGCGGAACCGCACGAAACTATGCGCCCAGCATGTCAACAAGGAGAATTGTTCAGGCAGGTGAATGGTCGGTAATGGTCTGTGGCGTGTTCACCTGGCACACGTTGGGACCTCTAGACGCATCTCTGAATGGTCCATCCTTGCAGACCATCTGCATCCCTTCATAGTTATTTTGCACCCACAGGGCAATGGACTCTTCCAGCAGGACAGTACGCCTCCCCACAGAGCTGCGGTGACTAGAACATGGTTCGAAGAGCATTCCGCAGATTTTACGACCATGGAATGGCCTCACCGTTCACCGGACATGAACCCTGTGGAGCATCTTTGGGATGCTCTGGAAAGGTCCGTTCGGGCTTTGGGAAGCTCCAACGAGGAATTTGACGGAATTATGGACGGCGGTGCAGCAAGCATGGATGGAAATACCTGTGGAACGCTTTCGTGAACTAGTGGACTCAATGACTCGCCGCGTGACTGCCCTTATCCGGGCGAAGGTGGGTCTACCCGTTACTAGGTAGTTTTCTCATATCTGTCCACTCAGTGTATTGCAACTTTTAAAATCGATTTCGCATGACATATGGCAGATCACATCTAACGAACTCGCAACTGTTTTGTCTACTTGTTGTCTCTAGAGACCACTTGCTATTTGCCCCCCTTGGGTAGAACGGTTAGTAGAATCGCCATCCTCTGCACAATGGGTGGAAAAGACCTGAGTTCGAGTCGCGTCAATGGCCAGAGGAATTTTTATGGGCCTTTTTCACAAGGTGGCTGAGTTAGTCGGTCTCAAGCGAGGGTGGCATGGTTTTTCTCCTGGAAACTCGGGTTTTTCGTCCAGCAAAGCGTAAAATCGACCACAGAACACACGCAATTTACAGACAGTATATACTGAGCAATATGACCTTAGTCGCTAATGCTCTTACAACCCAATAACAACGACCACCTACTATTTAATGAGCCCAGTTAGCCGTGAAACAGGCTGTTAAAAACGGTTCATCTTTTAAATGGTCAATTAACCTTTTAGGAAGGCCGTTTGTTTGAAAGATGTGCAAAACCAAGGGAAGTTTGTTCTGCTTTGAGAATTTAAACTATTGCATTTATCTCTGCAGTTGGAATCCTGCTGTCCACAAAAACAGTTTAAAGCACAAGATAGCCCTTCAAGCATTTTATAAACATGTTTCTTAAAGACAAATACTATTGTTGATACAACTGCCGGATCAGTTTCTTAATATTTCCGGGTTTTATAATATTGATTTTTTTTTAATATGAAATGGGTTGGATTTTACACAGTTTACTGTATTTTCGAAATCCATAAAAATGCATAACAGACTGGATTTAATTCGAAACATTTCTTTACAATTTCGCAAAGCTAACTTATTTAGATACTTGTACACGTTTATAATTCTTCCTAATTTGAAATTTTTGCTTTTGTTTTGGGCTTAGCAGCGATCTATAAACATTAAAATATTAGAGAATTTCCAAAAGAGATCTGTTAGACCCTTACTGAAAAGGAATGGTGCTTGTTCTAATATTTCATAACGTATATTATTATATTTATTTTTAAGACCATCAAATTTCGCCTCCGTTCAGCAGGAGAATGATGAAGTTGCGGTTTATGGATATTGATCCGGCCTATTTTAAATTGCTCCATCTAAAAATTTCGAGGGGCGTCCGCACACGGAGTCTGGCAGATGCGGTTTTCTAATTTGTACCATTCATAACATAATTAATCGATTACATCTTGCCTCATTTCTGATATTAATACTTTTAATTTACTATTAAACAATTTCTTAATTATTTTCATATTTATATTAAGTTAAACTCATTAAATTTTTCGTATTCGCACATTATGTTCGCTCGCCTTAGTTTTATATACTTTTGTTTAGAATCTTTGAATATAAAAATATCATCGTGTATCTTATATGTGCTATTCTTAATTATTTATTGTAGTTATACATAACCGTGATACAGTGTATAATACTTCAATGTTGGATTTTATTTGAATATAACTCGGTTTAATCTAGATATACATGAGAAAATGGTACCTTGACAGGTGTATTTTTACTTCCATTTTCTCAGCTGTAAGGATGGAAGTAAAGGAATGGGATATGTAATTGCACCTCAAGCCCAAGGCAACTTTAGAAGAATATAATCTTAAGAAAATGCAAAAACGTTTGGTTTCGGTTGCATTTGGTGAGCGTTTCGAACTTTTCATAGTCAATTTAAAAACCAGAGTCATAAAACCAATAAGAATATGCACTTCCCTATAGGTGATGATTGAAAACAAAACAAAATTATTTCATTTCCGATCTTGTTTAAAGATGATGATGTAAAAATACAAGAATATCTGAAACCTCAAACGTCTACCACACTGAATTTAAACTGAATTGAACTAAAATAGAGACCAATTTTAATTAACAAACGTTTCAATAAAAGTATGAGGGTAGCTTTTACGAAACATGTTCCTACATAATGACATTCATTGTCGGATTTCAAATGAAAATCGGGGTTATAGTAAAAAATATAAAGTAACTTTTGTGTTGTGTAAGAGTATTTTAATAAAATTAATTTTTATTGATTTAATTACAGCGCAAGGGCTACTAGCTAATGTGCCTTGTTAATCTCTCTATACTCGTACATTAAAAAAAAAGTTTTTCTCCTAGTGATATTTATTCGAGCCAGCGGGTGAGGCAATTACGTCACTTCAATGCAATTAATTATTGACAACTGCTTTCATAACGTTCACCAATCTCGTGCTTCCCTGTCTAGCATTTAATGTTCCATTGTAAATTTTTTTTTTGTATATTGAAGAATATTGTATTCTTCAATATACAGTATTTGTAAATAGTTTAGCATTTTATAAATATTTTAAATATTTGTATAGTTTGTATATATTTCAGTTAAATATTTTAGTCCTGCTCTTTCGAAGGCAACAATATTCCTCATGCATTATAGAACCCGAAGCAAAAGGCCTTTCCTATGTGAACTCGGAGAGATAATTAAATAGTGGTATTTATTCCTTTGTTATTTCCTGAAAAATAGAATCTAGTAATTCTATTATCAAATTATATTTGTCAAATTCAATTAGTTTTAACTAACACCAGTATCTTACCTTTCTCGGCATAATAAATTCACAAATATTGCTGCTCTGTACATATTGCTTCCTCTGGCAGCTGCTAACTCAGTAAAAATCTAGCCTGTCAAGAAATATTATTCCCACATCTGGGAATGTTTTCCAATTATCGCAAACTCGTTAGCTATCAAACAGAGAGAATACATTTTGATAAAAATCAGCTTACATATTTTGCATTTTAATTAATAATTCCTTTCTCATTATTTCAGTTCCAAATCTCAAGAGTTTCGTTTTGAGCATTGCAACTGAATTAGCATTTGTCATTCCATCTTTTTCTTCTTGACCAATTCAACGTTCTTCAGCCACGTAGCTTGCATTCACGGCTGAGACTTCCTCTGTATGTAGTTTGTAAAAATTGAAACATTCAGGAATTACAGTATAAAGTAAACAACTCAGAAAAAAATGTTGTTAGCACACTGATTAAAAGCTTTGCCATCTTAAAGATTCAGATTAAAACCTTACAAATTTTAATCAATCTGTTTACAACATTATGACGAATATTAATTTTTTGTTAACCAAAGTTGCTAGAGCTTACAAGGTTTGCCTTTTAAGATCTCAAAAGTATATTAAATTAAATATCAACAAGTTTCTTTTTTGCTCTTGACACCATCATCCATTAGATAGTACTAGAGTGGTGCCTCCGTAGCCAGGTGGGCAGGACAGCAGTGCGTAGCACACGCTTCTTGATTAGACCGGGGTGCGAGCCCGTGACCACCAAATACGGAGGATGCGGAAAGGTCAGGGAATGACCACCGCATATCCCCTGAGCAATATGGTCTTAATTGCTAATGCTCCTAAAAACCAAATAACAAACAAACAAGTACTAAAGTATTATATATATAAACTGCCTGACCAGTTTATAACGACCGTGGTGGTTTGGCCTGTATGAAACATTCTATGCGAAAATATGTAATTGAAAAGGCCAGGATACGTGACATATAAAGGAGAATACTGTTGTATAAATCCATGTGGCTCGATTAGTTTCGAATCATTTCGCCGGTAACAGGGAAACGGACAGAATCTCATAAAGCAACACGGTGCTCGTCGTCTGAATCGCCGCCAAAGACGGAACAAGTAACCTCTGAATTTAATGCGGCAACATTAACCGCATCATTACGCATATAATGTGAAGAACCCTGTAAAGAATGTACGTGGAAAGGAGAAGGCCTTAAAGGGGGCCAACCTAATCGCGGATGTCACCCAGAAAACACATTTGCGTTAGTGCCAGGAAAGCAAAGAATGGAAGGAGAGGACTGAAAGCAGCCATGTAGTCCGATGAGTTCCAGTTTACATTGTTTACCACGAATGCAATAGTGTGTGGCAAAAAAGTTCCCGGACCGGTGTTGTTGCGGACATAATCGATGGGTTTGAAAATAAACTGAAGGGGTATATTGTAGTTTAAACCTCCAACAAATGTGGTACAAGGATTGTCCAGTATTAAAAAGAAAAATCCAACTCCTGGGGCTGTGCCGTGGTGGAACCTAGAACTGCAACGACTCCGGAAAGAAACACAAACCAGAAGAAAGGCCTTTCAGCGGGCCAGGCGCTCCTGGCCGACGGCAGAGGTTGAAGTACTCCGACAACGCTACAAAGAAGCAAGGAACACTTACACAGTCCAAATCAGAAGCTGTAAACAGCAATCTTGGGAACGCATGGTCTCCACTATGGAAAACGAGAACCCCTGGGGAATCGTCTACAAACTGACCATGAATAAACTCCCCCAAGGGGAAGTTATTGCCGCCACCACATTGACCCAAGGAGGCATGTCCACAACCTGGGAGCAGACCATTTCCAATATCCTGGACACAGTCTTCCACCCGGCTATACAACCGGAGACAACAGAGCAGATCCAACTCTGCTTAGAAAATGAAAGCTATCAAACAGCAACGACAGAACCTCACTTCACCGTGGAGGAGCTCAAGAGTGCTGCCACCCTCATTAGGGGAAATAAATGCCCTGGACCAGACCTCTTGGAGCCCGGAATCATCAAAAAGACAGTAGAGTGTTCCCCGAACCTGTTGCTCAACCTCTTCAACCTCTGTCTTCACTGTGGCACCTTCCCGACTTCGTGGAAGAAAGCAAACGTCAAACTAATCCTGAAAAATCCGACCAAACCACCACACCTCCCAGAATCGTACAGACCGATCGCACTTCTCACAGTTGCAAGTAAACTACTTGAACGCCTTCTCTATAGACGAATAGAGCAATATTATGACAGGGCTGGCCTGGCCTCACCCAACCAGTTTGGCTTCAGGCGGGGTCGCTCAGCCGTGGATGCCTTAATACACCTACAAGAACAAGTACCAAGATGCACCAAGAAGTATTTCCTCGTGATTGCCGTGGACTTTGCTGGGGCCTTCGATGCACTTTGGTGGCCAAGCATCTTGGCAAGGCTTTGGGTTGCTGGGATTCCAGGCAACCTCTACAGGGTCATCAAGAGCTACCTCACAAACAGATCCATCAGGATTGTTGCTCCCTATGGGACCCTCTCCAAGAATACATTTCGCGGCTATCCACAGGGTTCGGTCCTTGGACCACTACTATGGAACATAGTAATGGACTCCTTCCTAGCTATAGACCTTGACGAGGTAAAATCGCAGGCCTTTGCTGATGACCTCTTACTGACAGTGACAACGGACTCAAGGACACAACTGGAGACACTGGCAAACAGGGCTCTGTTCACCCTTCAGGAATGGGCAAAGAAAAATCAACTTAGAATATCCCCTGCAAAGACAAACTCCATTCTGCTCAAGGGGTGCCTCAACCTCAGGCGGCCTCCACAAATCAAGATCGACCAGAAAACAATTAAATTCTCAAAGCAGCTAAAATACCTAGGCATGATTCTAGATCCGAATCTATCATTTCAGGACCACCTGAAATATTTGCGTACAAAAGTCAGACGATACACTGCATTGGTTGTCAGAGTCCCTCGCCGAGACTGGGGCCTAGACAGATGGGTGCTACGTCTTTTCTATAAAACCATCTTCACCCCAATAGTCACGTATGCATCTGGCGCATGGTATCAAAAAGCCACAACTGTTGTCAATAAACGAATCATTGACTCGATTCACCGATCAATCCTTCTGACCATTACTCTAGCTTGCAGCACAGTGAGCACGCATGCCCTGCAAGTCCTTGCTGGTGTCCTTCCACTGGACTTAGAGGTCATTCGACGGGGCCTCACGCACCACCTGAACAAGGGTATCCCACAGACATGTTTGGGATTCACCACCGACATCATCAATAGCAAGACTATGGAAAAGAAAAAGCTGCATGCTCACCTGCTGCAGGTGTGGCAGGATAGATGGGCCACCTCGAAAAAAGGCGAAATCACCAGAAAGTTTCTACCCGACATTGGCCGGGTTTTTCCGAACTTCCCACCCTGGTTTTCCCCTGGCCTACAAGTCACATACCTACTGACAGGACATGGAGCTTTGAATGCAAAGCTATCCCTACTCGGAATACAAGAAGATCCCACCTGCACCTGCGGGGGGCTGGAGAGCTGGCAGCACCTCATGCATGATTGCCAGCTGTATGACGACCTCCGCAGTGCATTCATCACCAAAATACAGTATCCACCATACGGCCAGGAGCACCACATCTTGGACACCAGGGAAGAATATCAGGCTTTCTCCAGCTATGCACTGGCCCTGTTCACAAGACGGAGAGCTCTTATCGCAGCGAACCGCAATCAACCACTGACACAATAAGGAAATGAACAAACCTCGAAGGAAATCATCCTGCGGAAGACGCCTGAACCCAATGGCCTCCGATCATCAAGGCACTAAACCCTGAAGTGGACCTAAAGTTGAATAAATGAGAAATGACTCTATAAACAACATTGACGCAAACACCACATGGATGGGAAGTGTCACAAGAAAGACCCCACAAACGCCGACAAGCAAACCCGGACCATTTGACGGTAAAGACTGCAGAACGGACGGGAACCACCCCATGAACGATCATGCTTCGGTCCGATCGCTCCTGGAAACGGACTAGAACCTCGAGCAGCTCCGCTGCCAAATGCTATATGGCGAGCTGAATGGGGTACCCTTACCCTATTCATCTTAAATTCCCTATCCCCGGCAGGAGGGAGAGGAGACATGCTCTGTTTCCTCCCTCCCCTGCCAACCCATCTCTTCACCTGGTGAGGCATGCGCCTGCCTCACTGACCACCTGAGGTCGCCTTCTCTATCGTCTCCATGCTTCTGCCTTTTCCCCCAGTCTTCAATCTCTTTCCCCACTCTAACTGTATACCTTATCCATGGCAGGGGGAGATAACTCTTCTTCGTCTCCCCCACCCACCATCCAAACTCCCCTCTGGTGTGGCATGGGCATGCCATCCTAGCAGAGGTCATCTCCTCTATCGACCCCTTACTTCTACTTCTATCCCCCCCAGTCTTCAGCCTCCCCTCCCTCCCACTTTTACCTTTCATCTAACGTATAGCCCACACGTCTAAATTTAATAACAACAAAATTCTGCCCGACCTATTAGGCCTTTTAACACATCTTTCTATCGTTCAACCCCAACCAGCGATTTCCTAACAGCAATCTCCTTAAGAATTAACGTCAAACGCGTATATATATATATATATATATTATTATTTTTTTTTTATTTATTTATTTTTTTTTTTTTTAGGTCCTAGCCACTGAAATCCCGGGAAACTAGGTGGCAGGACCTGCCGGAGCAACTCGTCATGATTCTGGACACCCGGTTAGCCTCCACGTGGCCAGGAATGGGCAACGTCGGGCCCCACCAGGGGCCTGGCGGCCAATAAGCCGGACAAACAATGGGCGCAACAGATCACACTGCACAGACATGGCCCACACACTTTCAAGTCTCTGGCTTGACAGTGTACTGTCCTCGATACAGCGAACCTACGCGGAGATGGGAGAAATCCCAGGCGCCGTCTGACACGAATATACCTTATACCTAGGCTGACAGGTTGAAAGTAACAACCAGTTTCGTCAATGGAGAAACGAACGAATATTAAATTTTGCTTTTGCTTGAAACAAGGAAAATTTGCAAAAGAAACGTTAAAAACTGTTTATGGTGGTGAAACGCTAAGTCGTACCAGTGCAATTCAATTCAGTGGTATAAGCGGTTAGAAAGACGAATGAGGGTGTTTGCGATGATTCGAAAGAGTGGGCATCCGTCAGCCTCTCGAAATAAAGACAGAGTTGCGAAAGTTCAGGAAATTGTGGTAAGAGACCGTCGTTCAACACTCAGAATGATGAATTGAATATGAATGAGGAGACGATTCGTCAAAATTTTCATGAAGATATAGGGAAAAGGAAGGTATTGTGCAAATTTTCTGTTCTCATAGCCTCATAAATGAGCAGGAAACAACGAAGAGTGTCATCAAGCGAAGAGTTCATCAAGACTTGTCAAGACAATTTTAATTTCCTCGACCGTATTTTCACTGGAGATGAGCGTTGGGGGATTTCAATACGACCCGGAGACGAGACATCAGAGCATGCAGTGGATTCAAAAATCATCACCAAGGCCCTAAAAGTTTCTTTTACAGAAGTTCAGTATCCGGACGATGAAGATCAAATTATATTTGATTATCATCAAACAAAGTGTGAATCACAAGGAATTTTTACATGAAGGGAGAGATGCTGCATTCTACGTACAGGCGCATCAAAGACTATTGAAATGCATTTCCATGGTGACGTCGCAATTTCGCGAGTAAGGCAGTTGGTTTTTCCCCTTTCCCAAGTTAGTTTGTTTGTTTGTTTGTGTGTTTTTGATTTTTAGGAGCATTAGCAACTAAGGCCATATTGCTCCGGGGATATGCGGTGGTCATTCCCTGACCTTTCCGCATCCTCCGTATTTGGTGGGCACGGGCTCGAACCCTGGTCTAATCAAGAAGCGTGTGCTACGTGCTCCTGCCCACTTGGCTACAAAGGCGCCCCCCAAGTTGGAAACTGCCTTCAAAGGAGAGAGATTTCAGAATTAAAAGCAAAACTGCCGAACCGAACATCGTCTTTTTGGGCGCCTTCGCTGGCGGTTTTCAAAAACTTCTAGAACGGTGTAATAAGTACATTCATTCAGGTGGTAATTACTTTGAATAAAAACATTTTTAAGCTCAATCACTTCGTGTTCTTTTTATTGCACCTGTCCGAAAACTTATTTCCACATATCTTACACTACAAATCACACTAGCTACTGGAACTATTGTATGGCCTCAGGACAGCATATGTTTCTGGAGGTATAAAGGTGTAGGACATGTTTTCCTGACGTATCCTGGTTTCCTTGTTCAAGTTGTGGGCATGGTGAACGCCAAAGTATATCTGAATATCATTGCGGATGAGGTACAGTTAAAAGTATTCTATGTTTAACCCTCGCAGAGGTAGTTTCAAGATGATAGTGCCACAATGCCAAGTATGTAAAAGAGTAGCGTAAGTTTGCACAATGGCATCATGTATACATGTAGCCAACTACTAAGTATTTACAAAGTCGCATCATTTAAGTATATCTCGTATTGTGAATACCTTCACAACGAGTTACCGTGATATCGCATTACCTCGAATAAGGTGTTTTCCGCCGGTGGTGGCAGATACCACCACCCAGACAGGTTCATTTCAGAGCTTATTGGCTCTTCGTCGGTGGGGTGGGCAGATACCCTGGTGTTGCAATGATGACAACCCAGTTGCAAAGTATAACTCCACAATATGAGAGATGCCTGCTGGTGTAAAGTAATTAAGAATTACATAATTATTTTAGAGCAATAGTCTCAGGTTACAAAGAAGTTGACTAACAATAAGTTTGTGTAATGTCATCATATCTACATGAAGACATGATGCCATTGCACAAACTTAGCCAACTACTAAGTAGTTACAAACTTAAGTGGGGCCACTTTTTAACTACTTAGTAGTTTGCTACATGTAGACATGATGCCATTGCACAGACTTATACGTTAATTAACTTCTTCGTAACCTGAGGATATTGCCCTAAACGAATTCTGTACGGTTTGGCAGGCCTGTTCTAGAGAATTACAAAGTTTGAGGCAGATTTTAAGCTTCTGCACTGGCCAGCTCAATATATCGATTTCAATCCCATTTATCATTTGTGAGATGAAACAGGAAGGCATGATTATCAGCCCATGTCACTCCAGGATTTCAAGAGTTTTGTTTCATGAATGGTACAATGCTCCTCGTATATTATTTCGGCAACTTGTCGACTCCATACCAGGTCATATGGAGCAGTGATTTTACCCAACGGCAGTCTAGCACGCTCTTAAGTAATGATTATAATGAAGTGCCTAGTAATGTAGATTTCAATAACTTGCTGTGCGTGTGGTTATCACTAAAACTTATGAAATAGGAAATGAACATATCAATAAATAAATAAACCATGAATTATTAAAAGGTGGCTAGGAAGGCACGTAGTCTATGACTTATAGGGACTTTGCTGTAGGGAGTAAGCCATTAAATCTCTTTGCAAGGTGATGGTTAGACCATTTGGGATACTGCATTCAAGTCTGGGGGGGGGGGGATCTCACTTCAAAAAGAGTTAGGTGTGGACTGCAAAATCTGAAACTAGACAAATAATAGGAGATTTAATTGAGATGTTTAAGGAACTGAATGATCTGTGTAAAATGAATGAGGAAGGTTTATCTCTCTTGCTGTTGAGATAAGACCCAGGGGCATAAATAAAAAAATCTCAGGGGGTAACACAAGACTTTAGCTCATGAAGTGTGCCTATGGGCAGCGGATTGCTGGACATTGGAATAAGTTTTTTCCCAATGTAGTGGAGGCAGTGAGTCTAGCTAAGTTTAAAACAGAATTGGATGGTTATCTTGGAGGAATGGTATGAAGATTCTATTTTAATTTTTTATTAAAATATAACAGGATTATTTATTTAAAATTACTTATTTATTTTTTTTGCTGAGGCAGAAAAAGTTCGCTTCCTTGCATTATTTTGCCTTACTAATATGAAAACTGCGTTGTCTGCGTCTTGAATGTTTTTAATTTGCCCAAAGTTTACCTTGTATTGTTACGGGGGGGGGGGAGGAGAGGGGATAGATAATAAGGGAGTGTAAAGTAAAGAGATATTTAAACAATTGTACAATGTACATGCGATAAAATTATATTTTACAGTAAGCCTAAATTAAGACATAACATAAAATAACGTATACATATTTAATGAGACACCTGTGGATGTATATTTTTGCACAATTTTTTGATTTCAGGTTCAATTGATGATAATTGCAGGCGAATGTCTGGTTCTACATTTAAGCGACTTCTGTATTTTGTTTTGGTAGGCATATAGGCAGAAAATCCCACTTCACAGAGATATGTAGTTGAGAAAGGCAGCAATAGTAATTTTGCTTTCTCAGACAAGATTTTTTAATTCATCTTGCAAATGCAACCAAAAATCTGGTAGACTTATGGTCCATTAAAAATGCTGCTAATTTTGAAGCTAATGGCAACAAAATGACTGAACGTCGTCTACTAAAGAATGCGCAAAATTCAACTTGGCAAATTTTTATTCAGAATGCGATTTCTAGTTTTCTAATTTCATTCAATTTTTAGCAATTTTATTTTCCTGAAGAGGTTGAGAACCGCTGTTTTAGAGAATTATAAAGTTGTAGAAAAAGAATGGCTTTTAATACATTTTACAATATCACGAAGACACATTCCTCAAGTGTTTTGAACATGATTTTGTAAAATATTTGAACTCTGATGAAATGGCACTACTTCAGCTAAAGTTTGACTCGAAATTAAAATCTTTTATTGCCACCGTCCTTTGTTTGTATTACAATATTTGTATTTTTCGAAAATTTAACTTAAGGGTGTATAATACATATGGGTTTTTTTTTTTTTTTGATTCATATCAGTATCTAACACAGCAGGAGTTGCAGAGATAAATATGTTTACGGCTATGGCATCTGGATTTCTTTCAGGGCTGTGATATCTGTTTGTTATTCCCTTACTTTTATGCTGGGAATACACAAGAAAATGTTACATTACTTTCCATTGGTATGCCGTTAAGAAACAAACTTTTCACGTGATACTTTCAAAGTTGACACTCTGTCATTTGTCACCTTATATCACTAAACGACAGATCGCCCATTTCAGTTTTCATGTGTGAAGGAAAAACGTGTTATGCTCCATCACATTTCTGTATAAGAAATTTCGAATTCCATTTCTGTCTCCGTAGTCTATACTATGAAAGGTAGGCAGAATGTTAACTAAATATACATTAGCTTAGAAAAGCCCAAAATGTCTCTTTCAGGAAATGGACTTTCCTTGTACACAACATTTCTGTTATACCTTGTTTTAAGAAAATTTTCTAACAGAATAGTTTTCAATGACTTGTGTGTATGGCGAATTCAATGGACTTAAGTGTGCTGGTGGTCATTGTAAAATTAAAAGATTTCATTCACATATCTGTTCAATTTTTCGCTGGTAGACCTTTCACGCATGCTTTTTACTATTAAAAAGTCATCGAAATTTCGTAAATTATTCCCCTTTTCTAATTGAATGAGTTGGAGAGCAGTAAAGCTCATTCGTTCTTTTTTAACAACAGTCTCAAAAACAGTTCAACCAGAAACTCGAAATGCTGTACTCTAAAAATATTTAAAACCTTTTAAACAGTTAATTTTTTAAATATTTATAGCAGAACAATTTATATTGAATTGTTCTGCAATAAATATTTAACTAAGTAGACTTATGTATTTTCCAACTGTACTTTTATCTCAAACACTTCTGTATAGGAAATTGGCTTTAAGCTCTGCTATATTGCTGAAATAACAATGAAAGGGCGTATATCGGGCAATGCAAAATGTCACGATTCCCCATGAATCAAATGCTCTAAAAACTTAAGCTCTGACTCCAACTCTCGTAAATCTTCTTAGTTTCTTCAGCTTTATTAATGGTAGCTATGAAAAATAGGTTAGGTTATGTTAGTTTAGATTATCCTACTTTTCCATTAATCTAAGGTGCTACAGATTTCCTGGAATGGTATGAAATACAGCATCTGGTTCAAAGTGTTGAACCAGATGCTGTATAGAATACGAAAATAGTTGTATAGAATACGAAATGAGCTTCGGCACTTTAAACAGACAGTGATCACAGGCTGTCTTATTAACATTCAACTTGTTCATACCATTGCAGGAAACTGTAGCACCTTAGATTAATGGAAAAGTAGGATAATCTAAACTAACATAACCTAACCTATTTTTCATTTTTAATAGCTACCATTAATAAAGCTGAAGAAACTCCTGACTTAATCTCGCTGTAATTAAAGCCCTCACCATCGAAATTTCTCTGGCTGCTGTTAAAATTTTATTCATTTATGTTCAATTTTCCATTTGACATAAAAAAATTGAATTTAAAGTACACCGTTGGATTAGATAAAATAAAAATAGCAGCACCTACATTACTTAGTAATCCTATGTGAAAACAGCACGGGAAATTATTACATATAGTTGAATCATATCATGTAATTTAAAGTAGAAAGAATCGCTGAAAAATACAACATAAGACCAAATTAAAACATTTAGCACAATTTGCATCCCCAGAATAAAATAGAGAATATTGTTATATAATTAATGAACGCGATAATATTGTGTTGGAAGTCTATTCGCTCTCAGACCACTCTTTCATCCGGATACGATGATGGTCCCTGATATATTCACTCATGCAGACTGGAAAGTGCACTTCAATGCTTAATATTTTCTTGCAATATCGTTCAGAATTGTTCAATTCCGAAGGACGATAAACGTTGTCACATTCTTACAGAATTCGGCCTGAATGCATTACCTAAAGAAAGTGACCAATATCTCTGCCCAAGCATGTTGGGTTCGTGGCTTCATGCTTTAATTTTTAGATTCGAGAGTTGTCGGGGGATCACAAGCGGGCCTTCTCATTCTACAAATAGATCTTTTTCAAACCTCTTCTTTCTGCTACATCCAGCTTGTAATTATTCAGGGACAAATGTACAACAAATACTACACTGGACAATGTCCAACTTATAGTGCATTGATCGTTGGACATCGTTCACACATTTTTGTACTGACTGCTAATTTTTTTCGGCCATGATCCATTCTTCTACACCTCAGATAATGGGTAGTTAAACATTATGTGGCCATTATTGCGATGATTCTGGCATTTACAAAAGCATCTAGGAATGCCTTGCTGGTCTCTTTTTTAGAATGTATTACTAACTGCGGATAACTTGAACTAGGCATAGGCGTTGTGAAAAATAGGAAGTAACTCAAAACTTCCAAGAAAAAAAAAATGAAGAGTTATTCTACCCATGTTTGGGGCTTTTTCTGGAACAAATTATCCAACCCTGCTAATGCAGAAAATATAAACTCGGAGAAGATCTCCTGTCTTGAAGGCATCAAGATTTTTCACACTTGTTATTTTTAATCGCCGTGAAATATCAAGAAAGATCTACCCTTTGCATTGGATCTCTGTGTTGTTCTGTGTTGGGATATTAGGCTGTTGTCCTATATTTTTGTATTAGGCTGATAGAAAGGTTATGAAAGAAATCCTGCACAACCTGTTAAGTTGAGAATATTAATTCTGTCACGTTAATTTTCTGATGAATAAGATATTTTTGTTTTTTCCTGTATACGGAGAAGTTAATCTGCAGATTTAATGTTGAATCACAACAAACATTTGTCATGATCTGGGTAATGGACCGGTTGTTCAGTAACTAGCATTCAGGTAGGGATTTTGGCCCATCTACACAACAACAAAAAAAAAAAAAAAAAAAAACGCCATTATTTTGTGAAGAATCTTTCAAATAATGGTCGCCCTACTTCCTTGCTGGTGTTCTTCAGTTATAGTAATCGAAATACATCCTATCACAACACTGTACGGCGAAACTCGACAATCAGGAGGAAATACTTTTCGCAGCCTGACACTGTATTGCGCGCTATCATTCCTCAGTGACCGAACTTTTATATTGCTAGATCAATTAGTACAATCTTTGGCTCATTTCAACCGACCTTTACTAGTAATCCTTTTTCTTCATTGTCATTAATTCGTTCGAATAAGTTTTATCACGGTTTCCCCATTCAGTTCAGGTGAGCTTTCTTCAATATTTTTATACAAAAACATAAAAAATATATACAAAAATAGTACTATTTGGGAGTGGAGGTTATTTTTCTGACATTGCTGGCTTTACTTGCTACGTCACCCATTTCTTGAAACTTGGTTTGCCAAATGAGAAACAAACGTTCTGATTATACTACTAGACAGCTATATAGGGCCAGAGGAGTTTAAAAGCAGGTGAGCCAAACAATTTTGTATTGTGTAGTACCGTATAGATTCGAATACAAGGCCTACGTAAGTATTTACCAGCTTTAAACACAAAAAGATAAAAAAAAAACTTCATGAATAACTAAAGCCTGCGATATCATCGCATAATGCCACCAGATACGTTTTTCATAAACTATGCAGGAAAGTTTTTGATTATTTAACGGCTTATTTTCAAAGTTCTGTTAGTTGCGCGTTTTTGTCCACTACTATAATTTTTAACATTTATATAAATACCTAGTTTCTTTAATCTTATAAAGCTTGCTTAATGCAAAATTAGTTAATCATGTGCTAAATATATTCACTAGGTACGATTGTCCATTGATTCATAGAATTAATCTTAAAATATAAGATTGTTTCTTTTAATGAAATGTGGAAAAGGTAATTTATCAGAGATCTCTCATAAAATTAAAATTTCTTCTCTTTCCCATTTCTCACAAAGTCTTTGTATTTCTAGAACTGTATTCCGGTTTTTAATGTTATCTAGAATTAAATGTATAGTTAAACGACAGGCACTGCAATACTCAAGAGATATTAAAGCCATGGAAGAGAGTTAAGCTTGTTCCTAGTGGAAACAAACCATGGACCGTGTCTTCCTAAATAGCCTTTAACTTATTATTATGCTGCGAGTAGGTAAACAGAGAAAAATCTCAAAAACCAGAACGACAGACAAGATTGTTTCCAGTCACCCTTTTCCTTAACAGAAGTTTCTTTCAGAGTTCAGTCAGTTTTATTATTACCTTCGGTTATAAAGCTGAGTTTATGATAGGATACTTGTTTCTTTTCGATTACTTAAGTTCCATTTAATTCAGATGATTCTATTATTATTATAAAAAAAAGAAAATTTCCTCCTTTATGAGGTTGTTTCCGTCCCGTGACGGGTACTGGTACCAAATGCGTGGGATGTGTATGTGTACCCTGTCTATGGTGGCTCCCAGTCTAATGTACATCTCTACCTAGTGTCACTGTGATGGAACTCTGTAAAACGGGCCTAATTGTGCGTGGGGTGGTTGGTTGGTTGGTTGTGTCCAGTTTGTTATTATTACTCCTTGTTGAGGAACTCTCATTATCCTACTAATCGAATTTAAAACAATGTTTCTCGATTCGTTCTGAATATATTTAAAATTACCCTTCATAAACTTCATTTCATAAATTATGAAATCCAAAAGTTTGCCTATTATAATGTACGAGATGGGGTATACCCATCAGTTCCTTGTTGTTTTCAAATCTTGAAAAAAAAAAAAAAAAAAAATTCAGTATGACAACGAAGAAATAAAATTTCGGAATATGCAAAATTAACTTTTCATTCTTTCAGTTTTCAGATATACACTTACTGTTTCTGAAAATATCAGATTGCATTTTATTATCATTGATTTTTTTTTTTTTGTAAATAAATGCTTTTTAACAAAAAAAAATTTTAATGTGTTGCCTTCTACAACAAATTGCAGCCTGCACAGTGCATGAAAACTGCATTAATATTTTAAAGCATGGCCTAAAAAAAACAGTGATCGCTAAAACTCATCGGTTTCGTATTTCTTAATTAATCTAGGTTTTTTCCATCTTCAGTTAACATTAAATGAAACGTAATTATTTTGAAACCTGCGTATTGTA
This sequence comes from Mastigoproctus giganteus, assembly GCF_048544385.1. Taxonomy (NCBI): domain Eukaryota; kingdom Metazoa; phylum Arthropoda; class Arachnida; order Uropygi; family Thelyphonidae; genus Mastigoproctus; species Mastigoproctus giganteus. The sequence continues at coordinate 96,258,999 of NC_143580.1, forward strand.
TTTAGCTTAGTAATAGAAACGTTACCTTTTGCAATTCAGTGGCCCTAAGTTGCACTGGTAAACTACTTTCTATGTGTTCATAGCCAGTGAGAAGCTTCAGCTGCATGTCGCTGCTGGTTTCTGGTAAGCGTTTACCTGCGTTTTACGTGTAAGCACTCTAAGGCCTGATGCGAGTGACTTTATCCTGCCCTACACTTGATGCAGTATGTTCAATATTTCTACTTCTCTCATCTTCATCCAGCTATGCAGGTGGACCTGCTTTGGCATCCAGTGGTGGGTGCTAGTTATGGGAGTGACAGCAGATGGCGCCACTTTCTGCCTCAGCCGTCACTTCGATCTTGGGGAAGGTAAGTCCGATGAAAATACTTTCGCGATTTCCCACCATTTGTGGTGGATTCAAATCCGGCTCCATGATACTGGCAGTTCGACGTCGTAACCACTGGGTTAATTGCGCCCTTTCAGAGTTGAGCCTGCTTTATTATTACCTTCTGTTATAAAGCTTTGGGTTTCAATAGTTTACTTGTTTCCTTTCGATTACTTAAGTTCCAGGTAATTTAGATGTCTCTTATTATAAAAAAAAAAGAAAAAAAGACATAACTTATTATTATAAAACTTTTTCTCCTTTTTGTGGGATTTTTTCCTTCTCGTGATGGGTACTGGTACAAAGTGCATGTGGTACACGATCGCTGTTGGCTGGATGTTATTTGGTTATGTATACAGTAAAAGAGGATGTTTAGACCGCATTTTAAATATTTTGTTCGAGGGCTGAGATCGCATAAAAAAAAGACAAGATTTGTAGAGGGTTCAAAGAAATGGGTGCAAATTGCAATGGAAATACAGTTTAAAAGTGCGAACCGCAAAGTTTGGCAACCGGACATCTAAGGGAAGATCTGATTGAGATGTATAAATCCTGGAACCTGCTGATTAAAATGAATAAGGAAGCTACATTCTTCTTCTAAGGCGAGACAAGATCAATGGGGAATAAATGGAAAATCTCAGGAATAAAAAGAGTGGATCTCATGAAGTATGCCTATGGGCAGCGGTAGTCCTTCATTGCAATATGTTGCCTCCCAATGTGGGGGAGGCAGTTTGCTTGCTTAAATTCAAACCAGAATTGAATAATTCTGGTGAGAATCTTTATCAGAATGTTCCCTTTTACAGTGGTACTGTTCTACACAGAAACATGAGACAGGTTTGAACTGACGTTCCATGAGCCGCCCTTTACAAAAACACGTGTGTTCATGTCCACTTTGTGGGAATGGGAATAGTAGAAATATTCTGTTTTATTTTATATTATTATTATTATTTATTTTATTTTTTGGCTGATTCAGAAAGGGTCTGCTTCCTTACAACAATTGGCCTTGCTATTAACAATAGGAACTATAATCGAGTTGTGGGATGGAGATTTAGGTATACCTTGTGTGCAAAACTACGTTATGCCACCAAATGCAATAATATTTTTGTTCTCCTCGTCTTGTAAATTCTTCCGACCGTATGTGATCTTCCTGGAGTGTAAACAGAAAATGTATATATTTTTAAAACTATTATGATTGCGAGACTCCTGATCCCACTGTATTATAGCACTAGTTTAAAATGCTGAATGCAATACATAGTGTATTTTCTTTTTTTTTTTTTGCACAATTTGAACTATCAAATTGTGCAAATGGTAAGTACTAAACACTGTTTATCATAATTTTTAATACACTGTGGGAATAAATGGGTGCGGATTCCCTAACTAGTTAAACTTGTTTTCTTATAGCAGCCTTTTTGTTTTATTACCATAAAATCTTTCGGTTTCCTTCAGAGCATTCGTATCATGATCAAATAGGTTATGAATAATGGCTACTGGGAGTGCAAATTTTTTAAAAGGTTGCCCTCTTTATTATTTTATAAAGCCGCAGAATTCCATATCTTACTGACATTTCATCAATGTCAGATGTGAATTGAGCAGTTTTCCTTCTTTCACGAAATGGTGAAATATAAACAAATATTGCCTGTGCCAACCAGAATTCCTTTATATTTTTTTCATAATACATATCTCAAGGAAACTGTGACCAAGAATATCTTACATCGGAATATAAAACAGATCTGAGAGCGGTAAAAGCCATTCAGCTTTAATAATAAATAGCTAAATATATGGATAGAAAAAGGGAAACGTTGAAATCATGCATAAACCAAATCACTTTGGTTTGGACTAGAGTATCCACTTGAAGAAATGGTTCGATATATTTATACTTACTGGTAATGCACGAGATAAACAATTCAGGAAACATGGTTTCTTTCAGTTGCATACGTTAACTATTCGCCTGAAATGGTATTGCATAATATTTTACTATTAAAAGATTTTTTAAGCAAGGAGTAACAGATATGCATTTAAATAATTCAGAGTTTTTCGATATGTCGCAATATAGTATTGGTTAGTATACAGTGCAAAGAAGCTATAGGATTTTGCAGTACTAGCTAAAATATAAATAAAATAGTAAATAAAAATAATAATATAAAAAAAAAACCTATTTTTTCCGTGTAATTAAAACGTGTGCCGGAAGTTGCCTGCACTCAGTCTGTTTTATACAGTGAGGTGTAATCGAGTTGGTTCCGCTTTCCAGTTGCACCCATAAGATAAAAAGGTGCTGTGATCAGAAGGGATTAAACTCTAGATTCACCAAAGACTGCTAAATGGAGAAAAGTGAATTAAACCAAGAAAACTGTATGAAAGGATAGAAAGGTATAGAAGGAGCAGAACAAGTATGGCTGACGAAGACCGTTCATGATGCCCGACAGCTTCAAAAACAGGGTAGAATGCTGTTAAAGTTAATGCTCTGATTCAGAACAGTCAGGTTATTGTTTCTGCTCTTTCCAGAATAGATATCATATGGGTATCCAAACTTCTCATGCAAATACATGAATACAAAAGGAACTGATGGAAGATTTGTAGGCAATTTTTGCAACCGTATCGCGATGAAGGAGAGGAATTGTTATGAGTGACAAAAATGGATGCAGCACTACGTCCCCGAAAGCAAACAGTGTACTATGGAGTGGAAACAGATCACACTCAACAACCAAAAAACAGGATACAACAGCTAATATTTGTACTGATCGTTTCCCGCGGAGAGTGAAGACTGGTTAAATTCTTTTTAAAGTCCGATTTAGGATTATTTAAACTTTTTTCCCTTGTATTAGCAGTTCTTTCAAACAAAACACTTGTAGCGTCAATAATACGACCACTTTGGTAAAAAAAAAAAAAAAAAAAGTGTTTATTTATTCTTAATTTAATAATTTTATGAATAAACCAGATATTTTCTTATCTTTGATTTCAAGTTTATGAAATCAAAGAAAACAAAAGTCTGTTTATGTGTGTTTCGTGTTGTCGTTCCTAGCCACCCACTGCAAGATACTCCACGTTTCAAGGGAAACCTAAACCTATTATTCACAGAAAGTTGACTTGAGATTTTACTGTCAAAAGGTTCCGCTGCAGCACGGCAGTTATCAAGCACGTTTAGCCTCTGCAATCGTTGATATGGATGAAAAACTTCATTTTGAGCCTCTCCATCACGAACCATCCAATTAAAACTACGCACCTTCAAACTGTTATATTTTCTGGCACTTCTGATAAAGCGTTACGCCGACGTCAATTTTGAAATGATGACGAACTCAAACAGGCAACACACAAGTCATTTCACAAACAACCGAAAACGTTTTTTTTGACAGCATTAAAAAGCTGAGATCAGTGTGAGATGTTTGGTAATCAAGGATTTGGTAATCATTGTAATGCAATACTAAATTTATTTGCATATTTTCCTTTATCTTCATTTAATAAAGATAAAATTTTCTTTACTCTGATTTACCCTCGTAACTACGAGCTTACTAATAAACTAGTTACTGAACTGGTAACAGTTTTTAAGTTAGTTAGCTACAACAACAGATTGCCCAGTTTACCTTCCTCGCTTCAATGACATACATGGGGGGGGGGGAGAGAACTGTTTTTCTAGGGCAATGTTGTTCGTAAAGTTGTTTACATAGCTTACCCTGCAACTGTGGCATTCCAATTTGATACGTCGAAGTTACGTCATTTGTTATGTCATAGTATAAAAATTTAAGGAAAAGTAAATTTTATTGCTGGGTGTCCGAAGCCAGAGAATGCCCTACGAATAATCTGAATGGGTATCGCTAAATTCATCACACTATATTGCTTAAATAGATGTAACTAAAAGGAAAAGGTAATCCTAAATTAATAACGTAGGAGTTTAATTTCTCATATACAGGTTGCGGCACAGACAATTTGTAGTTTTTATTTTTCGATATCAGCTGAACAAATTGATATAACTTTGTAACACACACACACACACTAATTAACAATATAAATAATGCAGTTTTAGTTTTTTAAAGCAGCCAAATTAGAAAAAAAGTACTTCTTCGTTAGCTACTTTAACTTAGAAATCCCTTTTTGTAAAAATGTGAAATAGATGAATATCGTTCTTCATTCGCCGTTGCTATTTAATCCTCCTCTTCTTCGAAAAATATACTGTAATTCCAAGCGTTGCAGCTCTGCACCGTGCTGTAATCTATATGCAACAGGTTTTCATTGGGGTCTCTAGAATTTCTCTAAGGCTAATTAAAATGACGGAGAGATCTGAAGGAATGAGATTTTCGTTATCCTCCTTCGATAATCACTGAATTAAAATTGAAGATTCTACAATATCGACGAAATTTTCTTATTTCGTTTCATGAAAAATTTTCAGTATAGATTAGAAGGCTGCATACTAAACGTGGAGCACATTTTACTCGTCATAGTTGTTGTTTAATTAAGCGCATCGGTAACTTCGGTTGTATTGTGCAGTATATGCTTCTAAATTGCGTGTGTTCTGTGGTCAATTTGCTGCTTGCTGTAAGAAAATCTTGGGTTTCCGGGAGACAAATCGACCCTCACCTGCGACCGTCTAACTCAACCACGTTGTAAAAAAGACCCATAAAAAGACCACAGTTCTTTTCCGCCTGGTGTGCACATCGTTTTAAGTTCTAAAATTGCATTTTCTTTTATTAATTAACATATCTACACCCTCCGTTGTTTACTCCATGTAGAGCTGCAACGTAGCAACATTAATTAAATATATCATAAGACTAGTACGATAAAGTATGTCCAGGAACAGGCTGTTTATAACAAAGAAATAGAAGGCCCAAGAAGATACCTAGTAAAATATAACACGATATTAATAACACAGATACTTAATATTTATAATAATTTAATTAATGTGAGCAGAGAGCTTTTTTATTAATTTGCCTCTTCTTTTCAACTGCAAAGTGACTAGCTCTCATCTAATGATTGTAGTTTATTATTATTTGTTTAATTATTTTTCTGTTCTCTAACTAATTAATTATTCTTTGTTTTACCAGTAGCTTAACTTAATGCATACCTCTTTTTTAAGTATGATTTTGTTTAAATCTATATCAATCTATATCAATGTTAATCTTCCTGTTGGATTTCATGTTATCGTTATCAACTCTGTTCATTGGTCTGCTATCAGTGTATCTGATAGCAGATATTTTTATTAATAAAAATCAAAATAAACTGCACAAACACAGTATATGCTGCAATGTCTAAATTTCCAACAGTGTCAATTTCTGCGGAGACCTAGTTGTCACCTATGCTTAATTTTAACACCACATTAGATCGTCATCCCTAGCCTGAGATTGTGTTTGGAATTCACATGGTGCTGGCTGAATACCAGGAAATGGGTTTGTTGGAGGATGGTTATGTGGTATATTTTATTCCAACATCCTTGTTCACAGTCGACCAGGAGCTAGTTAAAGATATCGAATATATATTGTACGGGAACATTCGCTGGAGAGATGTGAGGCGGTTTCCACCTAAAATGAATGGCGAGACGCTGCGCTGCTTCTTAGGATTCTGTGCGGGTGAGATTTCCGAGTGAAAATTTGTCTTGGAGGATACCCAACCTTGCCAGAGAGAGGATGTTTGTCTTCCTCGGTAAAATTTTCCAGGGGGATACCCATCCCATGGACGTGTAGAGGATACTTTTTGATATGGTAAAGGGCGTTCGGAGTGATTTTACTACTGTACGATCCAGTATTCGATCCAAGGAGAGAATTAAGACTGGTTGTTGGTAATGAAACCCATATCACAGAGGCTTATAGGGTTTCTACGAATACATATCTTGTAATGCATTGCGTTAGAGTGATAGGTGAGAAAACCATATGAGCTCCTGTTTAGCTCTCCACAGTGCACTTAGAATTTTTTTTTTTTTTTTTTTTTTTTTTTTTTGCCGTGGTAAGGTGGGTTTCGAAGGCTAGTTGTTCGTTCATAACTATCCCGGGATTTGATAAGTTCTGAAAATCTGTGGGGTGTCATCCACGGAGACTGAAGTCGTCTGTGTAGAAAATGAAGTCCCTATGCAAGGACATGAAGGGATCAAGGGTGGCAATGGAGAGAAGGGAAACAGTGTCCAACTTAGGGAACGTCCCTGTTTAGAGTAATCATGAAATACTTCTTGCCACGTGTTGATCTGATTTGTCTAATAGTTAGCAGTGCCTTGAAGACATCAAGAAGTGAGAAAGTTCGGCGGAAATGGTTCTGTGGAAACTGCGAAGTTTGTTCACTGAAATCCTGTCATAATCTGCTCAGATATTTACGAAGATGACTTCTATCTGATCACTATTGTTCCACGCATGTTACATGTGTCCCAATGTCTTGAATTAGTTTCGTTATAGTTGATCTGTTTTTCAGTGTTGAATGATAGTAATTGGGTGTGCTTCCAAAACAGTGGTTGAGACTGGTTTAGTATGGCTTTCTCAAAGAGCTAAAAAATAAGATCGTACGGTGTAGCAGGCGATTGTGGAGGAACAGTGATGCGGCATGTTTATTATTTTTTCTCCCCAGCACTAAACGAAACTCACGCTGATGGAACGCGTGCGAACATCTACCTTCACTGACCTTCACAAACTGACCGAGTGCACGCACTTGCCCCAAATTATTGAAGTATATTCAGTATAACTCTTAATGTTCCCACATACAGAGACATAAAGATGCGTACAGGCAGTGCATTCTTCGGCAGTTACTTCAAAAGGAAAACCTTTCTACAGCTTTGCTATATTATTAATACTATATTATTGTTATTCCAACTTTTCTATATTATTAATAAGTAAATTATCTCGTTTCATCTTCTCGTTTGTACATTTCACTTGGTCTTCGAAATTTATAATCATACAAAAAGGAAAAGCCTGATTATTATGGACATTGTTTTTCTTTCTTGTTAGTGAAACAAAACAGCATTAAGAGTTTCTGTTTAGAGAGAATTTCTCCTCTAAAAGTTTCACTTCTCATGATCATAGCTGTTGTAAGCAGTTTACAACCTTGTTGTAAGCAACCACCCAGAATGAAGGCAAAAAACGACGAGGTTCTCTGTTTCTGTGATGATCAATATATGCTAAGTAATTTAAATCTAAACCAAATATAAACCAGTATAGGCCGAATATAAATCGAATGATGATAAAAGTTAAGAAAATTTAGAAATATTAGAATCAAAGGTAAGAAATATAAGTAAAATATAAATGTAAGCATATATTAATCATCGTTGACCCGACAGAGAACGTAATTTAATGATTAAAATAAGATTAAATATATAATACATACTACATATTGACCGTATCTAGGACATAATGTAATAGTCGTCAAAATAATATGTGGTGCCCCCTATGTGATGGATACGGTAAAAATAAATAATTAAATTAAATTAACGCATAGAGAAACATGTAGATAGTAAGAAGAAAAACTAAAGGAGTAGGAATAATAGAACCTGAACTCCACAAAGGCGAAAAATAGTGGTATAGATAAGAAATAGTTTCTCCTACGTCCTCGGATTGCCCTAATAATTTCGGAGAAATAAAAATAAAGAGTGTGTAGGACAGTTTAAAGACATTACAATTATAATTTGTACTTTTTCTAATAATTTTCTATTATCCTTAATATTCTATAGACATTATGGGTGTATTGCATGATTGCTTGCAACTGCATTGACTCATAAATATTAGTTATTGTCGTTTTAACTTTCTTTCTTTCTTTCCTTTTTTATCACTAATATAATTATATATATATATATATATATAAAAGTAAACTTTTGTGAACTGGGAAGCTTTACAGCGATAGATGTGAGCATTTGCCAATTAATCCTTTTACTAATTATCACTGCATTTATTGCGTATATTATATTCTGGAAATCAGCCAAGCCATTGCAATGCGTTATAATTTGAAGACCCTTTGGAATTTCAAGTTGTGCAGTTTCTTAATATTTTGTGATTTTGTTTACGTATATTGGGCCAGTTTATCCAAACTTGCTCAATTCATTTTTGAATTCTTTATTCTTTATGAATTCTTTATTCTTTTATTCTTTATTTTATTCTTCATTTTATTCTTTATTTCATACTGTATATAAAAAAAATATAGTAATCTCTATCCTGCACTATCAGTATGGTTTATAATCATGATTTTAGATTGTGTTATGTCGATGATAATTAGAATGAAATAAATACGGCTGGTTATAATCTACGTCGAGGTGATATGCATCCCAAGGATAGAATTCCAATAGGTTGAAACACCTACCTTGTTTGAAAAAGGTTATTAAATAACCTATTTTATAAAGAACTTCGTTCGGCACAATATAACACGGTAAACCATAGAGGATACAATCCTTATATAAAATGAAAGCGATCCAAATTAAACCGTCTTCATACTCATATTATTCTTGTTTGAATGCGAGCATCGGAATTAGTTAATAGGTCTGTTAAATAATTGTCTTAGCCCTCATTTATATTCTTATTTTGTCCAATAAGAAACAGTATAATTGACAATACAGCTTAACGTAAATAGGACTGAACCTCTCACACTGACAACGCGTATTCCTGAAAGGAAAAACAAATGTCTAGAGATTATATTATGTTTTAAATTTCACTCACATATTAGGTAAAACGTTGCAATTAAAGGCAAACTGTTTTCGTGCCCGGTATTGGATACATATCCATAAAGAAATATATCATTATGAGAAATTAACATTAGGAAACGCATTAACTGAAGCATTTCGGAATCAATTAGTCGTATTAAGTGAGCTTTCTGCATCGTTAGATACGTAAACCTGATAAGCCACCGACTGCTTGGATCTCATTGCAGTAATTAAGTAGTCTCTTCATTAAGGTAAAATTAAACCTGTTCTCCACTTGACATTACAAATAGCCTCAAGATTACAGGAATTAACACTCAGGCTCGCCTGCCTGATTCCTAAGTATCATCAATAGGATATATAAAGGTCATGTCACTGTTAGCATGTCAGTAATGCTGCTTGCGGAAAACTTAAATATAAATAATGGATACAAAGCTCCTTGTTGTAATTGGTAGTTACTTAACGGGCAGAATGAACGCTTGTTAAACTCATTAATTTAAATGTTTGTAACCGTAAATAAATATGACTTTCAAGCAATCTTAACAACTCTCACTGAATATCTTTGTAAACTGGAGCGAATGTGTTGCGGGAAGAAAGCGTTGAGGATTTTGAATGAACGTTGTATGAACGTTCATTCAAATTGAATGAACTTATGAAATGTCTTATGCTGTAGCTGGTGAGGTGTTTAAATGGTCAGAATAGAGTACTGGGTTTACGGAAAACGAGTGGTGAACGGGCGCTCTCTCGGGGAGTTATTCCCTATATTCATCCCCATGATATACGGCTCTTCGTTCATTTTGTTGTGACTTTGGGTTCAGTGAACTTACCAGAACTTTCACCTAGTGCCAACATGAACATTCAGTATATATAATAAAGTTCCCGGACTGGTACAATTTTAAAAAAAAGAACACAAAATGAAGAACTGAAAAATGGTTTAATTTCTATTTACAGTAACACCACCTGATCGAATGCACTTATTACACTGTTCTAAAAATTTCTGAAAAGAGTCAGCGAAGGCATTCAACCAGATGATATTCAGTTCGGCATTTAAGTTTACTTTATGTCCTAAAAGCTCTTAGCTTTGAAGTCAGTTTTCACCTTGTAAAAGAGAAAAGTTCGCTGGTGCTAGATCGTAGGAAGAGAACGCTAAATGGTTTTGTATAATGGCGTGTCTTCATAACAAGTACAGAATGGGTGGGAGAGGGTATTAGCATGCAATATTATGCAACAAGAACCAACTCCGGAATTTGCGGGCTCACTCGGGAAATGCGCTTCAATAATTTTTGAAGCACCTGTGCGTAGAACGCAGCATTGACTATTTCCCCATCAGGTACAAATTCCTTGTGAATCACACACCCTGTTTGTCGAAAAACATCAGCATCGTCTTGATCCTGGAATTTTGTAAACGAAAATTTTTGGGCCTTGGTGACGACTTCGAAATCCACTGCATGCTCTGATGCTTCGTCTCTGGGTCGTACTGAAACACCATACACTCATTTCCAGCGACAATCCGGTCGAGGAACTTAGGATTGTCATGACAAGTCTGGATGAAGTCTTTCCATGGTGACATTCTCCGTTTCTTCTGCTCATCCATGCGGCGTTAATTTTGCTCTTCATGCAAAATTTGACAACTCGTTTCTTTATTCATATTCAAGTCATCCGCGATAATTGTAAAGGTCAAAAATGACGACCTCTTGCTATAATTTCCAGAACTTTTTGCAACTCTGTAATCATTTCGAGAGGTTGACGGATGTCCACTTCTTGGGTCATCGCGAACATCCTCACGTCCATCTTTAAATCACTTATACCATTCAAATACACTGGTAAGCCTTAACGTTTCTCTACCATAAAGCGCCTCCGTAGCCAGATGGGAAGGAGCAGCAGTGCGTAGCCCACGCTTCTTGATTTGACCGGGGTTCGAGTCTGTCACCACCAAATACGGAGGATGCGGAAAGGTCAGGGAATGACCACCGCATATCCCGGAGCAATATGGCCTTAGATGCTAATGCTCCTAAAAACCAAAACAACAACAACGACAACTCTACCATAAACAATTTTTAATATTTTTTTTTTCTGTTGCTAATTTTCTCAGTTTAGAGCAAAATTTGATATTCGTCCGTTGCTCCATAACAAAATTATGACTCGGACGCTACTAACAAAACTGGTTATTATTTCAAACGTGTAAGCCTACTGAAAAATCTCTGTACCACCATCTGTTGGAGGAAGTTTAAACTACTACACGCCATTTCCGTTTATTTCAAACTCATCGGACATGAGAGCAAGAGCACCAGTCCGGCAACTTTGAACTTTATTGCCACACTTCATATCTATCTATCTATCTATCTATCTATATATATATATATATATATATATATATACACACACACAGGGTGTCTCGAAAATACACGGAATAACTTCAGAAACGAGTTCCTCATATGTAGACAATCAACATAGTTCTGGAAATGCTTGGTTCCCGAGTTATTAACTGGAATGTCTTATCTCCCGCAGGTGATTTCCTTCATCACAAGGTACTCCATTTAACCTCCATTAGCCTATACCATTCCCAAGGCCAGAGCCTATCCATGGTTTTGGACATAATGGGAATAATGTTACTTTAGTCTTGTGAAAATTCAAATTTGTTAATTAAATTAAAACAACTCAACGCAAAATTTTGACTAAACAAAAACTGGCCACTTAGCCTCTCATTAGAAAAGCCAAATCTAAAATATAACTTTCATTTGTCTTAATAATGAGTGTTAACATCCCATCCCTGCCGCGGGGAGGCGGCCCTCCACTATCTAGCCGTATTCTTAAACGCCTCTTAAATACCGCGGCAACATACTTGTTAAAATAGGCAGATAATCTCTTGTCCATAAACATGACCCACAAACTACTTCTCTCCAGAACTCCCACAGACATTTCCAATTCTTGTCTATAATCTACATAGTTGCAGCACTTCAACATAACAACAAAGTTTCCAAGCATCCACATGTACAGATTCCACTGTCAACCAGTCCCAATTGGTTTAATCTCATGGCGAGTCCGTGTCCAGTCAACAGAAACGTTGCATTTAAACCAAACTGTAAATAATAATACTTCATGCACCAGTCTGCCGGATTGCCCGCCAATCCAGAATGCTACACACTGTCTCAGTAGCCTTATGCCGAATAGACTGAATAACAAATCATATGGGAACAGAAATGAAATTTTCTTCAAAAGAAAAGTTGTTCAAAGACCTCCCGTCCCCTCCTACACATCTAGTCGTAGCGGGTACAGCCCAAACAACTCCATCCTGGCAGCTGGTACACAATACCCTACCAATAACAATTACGGTAGATTGTCAGGTGCATCATTCTCCTCTCGAATAAAACCCATGATCACAAGACCCATCCAACAATCTAAAGCAATCTTTGTTTCCCGAGTCGACCCTCAGACTACTCCAGACCAAATTGTGTCTGAATGCCTACGACTCATGAACATAACTGTAAGAGTCACCCTACTGAAGAGGGCAGCCACATATGCGTCCTTCAAAATTGAGTGTGATGAAAAAGATATTAATAATGTTGCCGCCACTTCCTTCTGGCCAGTGGGAGCTCTCATCAGACCTTTTTATCACAACGGCCAGCAGAGATTAAAACTACCTCGCTATGTATATCCCAGTAAGCCAACCACAAACTCACAAGTATGACGCCAAAGGAAGGAAACCAGTCCATCGCAGAATATATGTACCCCGTCAGTTACACAGGATACTGAACCGCTACCGGATCGCCATTCAGATGTCAATCGAATTTCTACAATAGTCACTACCCGACACATGATACAAAGTAAGACTATACCCCGTAGAAGACCTACTAGGACACAGATAAAACCATTATCCATGGGGAAGATTTTTTATCAGAATGTTAGGAGCATACGAAACAAGTTGGACACATTGGAACAAATGCTCTTGTCACGGTCTGCTGATGTTATCTGTCTTACAGAGACCTGGCTCCAGCCACACCAAGAGTCTCTGGTCGCTGCTGACGCTGCTGGATACAATGCCTACTTCAAATCCAGATCTGTAGCGAGGGGTGGAGGAGTAGCCCTGTTTGTACGTGACATAGCACTTCAAATAATCTCGGTCGCCTACTCAGATTCAGAGTTTTATGAGGCATTACTCGTCACTCTAAAAGTCCACTCAGCACTCTTGGATATAGCAGTCATTTACATTCCACCTGTCCCTAGTCTAGAAATGATAAATAATGTAGTAGACTGGCTTCTCAACAAATTACATGTGTCAGCCACCCATATAGTATGTGGAGATTTCAACCTTACACCACAGCTCAACAACCTACTGGACACCATGTTAAATAAACTACAGCCATGTTCCATCTCTCTTATCAATGACCAACCTACAAGAGGTGAAAATAGACTTGACCTAATTCTGTCTTCTGGTAAATGTATAATTGATGTATCCCCCGAAATGTTCTTTCCATCCGATCATAGCCCAATTGCAATGCTCATAATGCTGCCGTATGTGGACTTCAATGTCAAAGAAAAAATTAAGAGCCAGCTTGTCACTTCGCCAGCCTTTCTGGACCCAAATAAATGCTTATTTGCTGCCAGCTGTATCCCGTGGGAATGTCTACTTAAATGTGATGCCTTATTTGCAACAACTCTCTTAACAAGTTGGATCAACTCTATTACAGAATTTGCGGCTTCCAAAGTAGTAAGGATGTCATCAAAATCTAAAACCTGGTGGAACTCTAGCCTATCTACATTGTTTAAACTAAAGCAAACTCTGCACAGAAAATGGAAACTGTCTAATGACACACAAGATAGAATTAACTACTCGAGGGCCAGAGCAATATTTAATAGGGAAAAATCTAAAGCAATCAACCGCTACATAAAAGACACACTTGACAGAGGAAAGCTACCTCGTTGCACACATAAAAGTGACACAAATCAGAGGCTTGACAAAGAAGCGTGGATGGACCACATCAGCAGATTCTCCAGCGTATATCCCGAGTCTCAAGTCAGGGAGTTTGAGTGGGATCAATTAGTTGACAATGAGATGGAGTCTATTCCTATCACTAAAGAAGCACTAATACAGAGTATTAACTCCCTCAGGCTAACTAACACAGCTGGAGTTGATGGAGTCCCCCACTTCATGGTAAAGTGTCTTATTCCTTACCTAATTGAACCACTCCAAGCAATTTATAGCTCTATCCTTGCTTGCCGAGTTTTCCCTGAGAGCTGGAATAAGTACGCTGTAATTCCAATGCCAAAAATTACAAAGCCTAACCTTGTGGAGCACTATAGGCCAATATCTACTGCATCTACCCTGTTAAAAGTACTGGAGAAAGCTCTGTTGCCAAAGTTGTCGAATCAGATACTAGCTGGGCAGCCTCAACAAATTCATTATTCAATGACTGCAAGATCAACAATAACTAACCTCCTCACAGTTCAGGCCACGATACTAAATGCTTTCCAAGCCAGAAAGGAAATTGCAATAATTTATGCCGATATAAAAGCAGCATTCGATAGTCTGGATGTACATGCCTTACTTCATCTGCTCCAACACGCCTTCCAAATAAAAGGAAATTTGCTGAAGTTCCTACAGGCCCTACTTACTTGTCGGTCCATTTATTACCGCACAGATAATCAGATCCTCCAACGCCAACTCCATGCAGGAGTTCCACAGGGTGGAGTTTTATCAGGACTCCTCTTTACTGCCATGATGATCCCGTTCTGCAACGGTAGGGATGATGTATGCACTTATGCAGATGATATTAAGATCCTAACACCTATCCAACCGTCCATGAACAATAGGGCATTATGTGAGCAGATTAATTATAAGCTTCTGAACTTATTCGTGTACTTGGACAAATTTGGCTTGGTCCTAAATCCGCAGAAGACCGTAATCATGGTGTACTCGCTCAAAAAATCGCCTACGCTCGTACACCCGAAACTTCATGGCAAACCTATCCCAGTTGTTGAGACGCATAGAGATCTCGGAGTAACATTTGATACGAAACTCACGTTCAACTCTCATATTGACCTGACTGTAAAGAAAATGAACTACTTACGTTGGGCTACAAAACAGCACCTCTTGCACGTGAAACAGACTGCAACAACCGCACGATATTTAAGAACCACAGTGTATTCAGCCATTTTGTATGGCGCTGAATTGTTGGCGTCAGCCACCCCTACCCACATTAGGAGAATATATGCAAGTGAATTCTGGCTGCTGAAGTGGACAAACCATAAGCACCACCTCCCACAACAGTTAAGGACCACGAAGCTCTCTGAACAGCTTAAACTGCAGCGTTTACCAGACATCATTGCCTGGAAATGATTAATAACCACAATCAAAATGACGACTGGCACGATATCATCACCATGCTTCTGGCAGCTTTGTGAGTGGCACATCCCGCCATCTGCATTAAGAGGTACAAAATCCTTGAGAATGAAGACCAACAGACTGAAGATGGCCGACAGGTTTATACCCGCCAGTGCGTTAGAATCAATTCAGTGCCTAACACATATCGGAATTGACCTACTAAAGCTCATAGAAAACCCGAATTATAGGAAACAAACCGCAGTGTGGCTCGCTGAGGCTACTGTTGCCTAGTAGTTGTGTGAATTTCTGTCAAGAACTGTGTACGCAATTGAATAATGTATATCTCGCACAAGTTGATCAGTGGATGTGATGTTAAGATGAACTTTTGTATTACAATTGCCAGGACTCTAGACAGAAATGTAGTGAAGAGTAATGCAATTTATATGTCATATTTTCGTGTATATTTATTGTATATTTGTTGCCATTTCTTGTATATTTTAGACATTCATTTATTCACATTTTATGGTAATCCCCTGGCATTGTCTGCCGTGAAGGGAATTTGTCGCTTACCAATGTACTCATATATTTTAAATTTGGTAGGACAAATAAAGATTTATTTATAATTTCTTTTCTTTAAATCCACTATATTTACTTTCGCAATAAAATCATACGGTTGCATACCTTTTTCGGTCGTATCCCAACTTTCCTGCCATTTTACTAATATTTCTCCTAATATCCTTTTCTTTTCTTCCTTTAAATCTAATTTTGAATATTCCTTAGTCACATCTGGGCAGGAAGTAATGCCCATGTAAGTTTCTCTTATATTCCTTTTTGTATAATAAAATAATCCCAACAACGATACCATTGACTGGACAGGGACCCTGCCAGAGACCACCTGTAAGGCCTCTGAGGAGACAATTGGACATGCTCGAGTAATTCCTAACAGAGCAAATCTCTGTGCCTGAATTAAATATTTTTGTATTGCTACCATAGGCACTCTATGTACCCAAGCTCCAGAAGCGTACATGACAATGAGTAAGAACAAATTCAAGGCCCTTCCTTTAATTCCCCAATCAACACGCACCACTCTCCGGAGCTTGGCATACAATGTTCTAATTTTTTCTTTTAGGTATCTAACATGCTCTGTAAAAAAAACAACTTTTCTTCTATTTTTAATCCCAAATATTTAGTTACTCTTACATATCGAACCGCATCACCCAGAAGCCTCACAGTAGGGGCACGGTTCATACTTAACTTACCTTTAAGTAACATCTGTACAGTTTTTTTCTCTTGAGATCTGCAACTTATATCTCTTTGACCATACTTCTAACTCTCTCAAGGCTTCTTCTGCCTTATTTTCTATCTGAGATCTTGCGTTTCCTTTTATTAACATCACAAGATGATCCGCATAGGCAATCATTTCAACATCCAGGATATCTTTATTCAAAAATTCATCTAATACAATATTCCATGCGGAGGGGCCTATCACCGAGCCCTGAGGACAACCTCTATATATTTTCTTATTTATTTCATTATACTTAGTTTTTATCACAACTTTCTATACTTAAAATAATTTCTAAACACAGAATATAATTTTATTGAACAATCAACCTTTCCTATTCTATTAAGGATACCTTCCCACCACAATCTGTCGAAGGCACCGTTAAAGTCTACAAATATACCAAGTACATAACACTCAATACTGCACTCAACTGTCTGTACTAATTTATATGCTGCATCTTCAGTTGAATAACCTTTTTTGAATCCAAATTGCCTTGGTGATGCAAGGCCTTTACTATTATGTATAATCATTAATCGGTTCATACATAACCGTTCATATATTTTGGCCATGACAGGAAGAAGTGCAATAGGGCGATATGCACTGGTCTCATTTAACATCCTATCTGTACTTTTAACTAATAATTTTATCTGCCCCCTTCTCTAGACCAGCGGGAAAGGACCCTCATCTAAACATTTATTAAACATTATTAAATATATTTCAGGATACTTTAAAAGTTCTTTTAATCACCTCAACTTCAGTTTTATCAAGGCCTGGTGACTTGCCCACCCTCGCAAGTTCTACTGCATTCTGAACCTCAAAAAAGGTAAACAATTCTTCAACTTTACTAGATTTATATCCTAGATTTTCTTCAGTAAATTGCCTTTGTTCAATACTTTCTGCCTCCGAGTCATCTGGAAAGAGCTCGTTCAGGACCATGCCCATAGACTCCTCCCAAGTTAAAGTTTCATTGTCTCCCACACCGATTGTGTAAGAGACATCCGAAATTTGTCTCTTGTTATTTACAAGTTTAAAAACAGAATTCCACGGGTCCTTGGATCCCTACTCACCCACAAACTTTCTCCACATTACAGTTTTTGTTCTATTGATGGTACGAGCATAGTCACTTCTTAAAACCCTACATTGTTCTCTAACTATACCACACAGATCAGAATCTCGATATCTTTCTTAACCTTTGGAACTCGTCTTTTATCACTTAGTTCTTGCGTCCACCAAAAGACTGGTCGATTCACACCTTTTCCTACTTTCATACTATTTTTACAGCAACTTCGTAATAACCTAGTTAATTCACTTACAATTTCTTCTGCTGTCAATTCAGTCCATAAAACCTGCAAAGCACTCCTTTCTAATTCTAAGTCAAACCTAGACCATGCCGCACTATTAATCAAAAATCTTTCTAAATCTTTATAAATTCTAACATTATCCTTATCTTCTATACTAAAGGAAATGCTGTTGTGGTCACTAGTTGTATAATCATCAAGGTACCAGATTCTGGTGGTTTTCCATTCCGACCATGTACTGAAATCAGGAGCAAGAGGATATGTACGGTTTGACCGACGACAATGCTCTGAAGGCTTGTCGTTTGTACCACGAAAGGTTCACAGAACGAAGATGTCCAGACAGCAAAACGTTTGAAGGTATCCATCTCCGCCTTTTTGAACATGGGACCTTTACATCTCGTGCTGCCCACAGAGGACGACCAAGATCTATGGTTCCTGAAGTAGCGGAGAAGATTTTGGATGTTGTGTATGCCACTCCTGGAATCAGCACACGCATGTTTGTTTTCCTGCTGCGGGAGATAAGACATTCCGGTTAATAACTCGGGAATCAAGCATTTCCGGAACTATGTTGATATAAAATATTTTTATTGTCGACATGTGAGGAACAAATTCCTGAAGTTATGCCGTGTATTTTTGAGACACCCTGTATATACAGAAAGGACCTCACGAACATAATAATAATAAGTATGTAAATAAAAGTAGTTGGAATAAGAGAAGTAAGTAAAACATTGTAGAGCAGTAGTAAGTAACAAGTAAGAAAGAAGCGAGAAAACGAGGGAACGAATTAATACATATATAAAGAATAAGTCAATGAAATTATATAATATATATATTTTTTTTTTATTTTGATTGCTTAGATTACTTAAATTTTTCTGGTATCTATTTTCTATAGGTATTAAGGTGTATAATGAACAGGAGATTTAGTTAGCGTTTTTATTCTAACCTATTCCTGGGGGACTGTAATGGTATTAAATTATATAATATATAATGAATTTAGTTTTAATTATAATTATTTTAACATTAATTAATCATCATACAATACTAACTAACTAACATTCCCTCACCTGGTCATCTACCCGCTACTTCATCGGGGGCTTTGAGCGGATCGATAGCCAGTTTTAAAGGAATGTCTCATAATTACTCGTTCGTTTCTGTTATCTCCTTACCAGTTTTGCCTTAGCAGTGAGATTATTTTGCTCTTTAAGTCTATTTAATTAATTGAATATGGATATTTTTATTTCAATTTGTCTTTTAGTTTAATTTTAGCATCGGATTCGGCAAACTGGTAGAGGGGAAACAAAGCCCATAGTACCCAGCATTGCTAAACAGCTACTGGGACTACAGCCTTTAGTAAATTTACAAATAAAGATAATAATAAGACAAAGGGTATTACGGAGTAACCACAAGGAACCGGGGCCTACAATTACAAATTAAATCGAAAATTGGAATAAACATGAACGAACATAAAAACAAAAATAAAATGCTGTACGGGTATCACAGCATAAATTGCACCCCGGGATCACACATGACCACACAGGACCCGACAATTCCTGAAAACGGTCATTTAGCATGTAATGCCGCCACACCAAAAGTGAATAACATAAAACCGAGCGTATCCGATTACCATAAAAACCCACACAAAGAAAGCTACGGAGAAATCCATCAACACCAGAATAAACTAGAATTTAGTAAATGCAAAAGTAAACTATGCAAAACATGCCCACAAATGCATAGAGAACACCAACATAACGACGATAACGCACCGAAATTTTGCCACACCAAAAATGTAATCTACTTAATTACTTATAAAACATGCGGAATACAATACATTGGACAAACCAGCACAGAACTACACATAAGAAGAAACCTGCACCGGTTACAAATAAAGAAATATGGAGAAAACCCCACAAAAGCCAACACCACAGACAAATACACCAATGAAATAGAATACAAACACTTTCAAAAGCCCAAATTTACCAATATAACTATTGCAATCCTAGCTATAATAGAAAATACCGCCGAAAGAGAAAACATGGAGGACATGTTAATAATAATGTACAAAACCCTATACCCATACGGGCTTAATAACAGATTTAATTGAAGAAACTTCACATACACCAACCCCGGACAATGTACATATACTATCTTTCAGCTCAACAAAGACTGCCACAAAAATGGACTAAAACTTAACAAAATCAAACAAGAAATTAACGAAGATAATGAAAGCAAAACACAAAGCCTAAACGACTTCGAAAAGCTCATCACAGAATGGGATACAGAACCCATTAACGTTAAAAACATCCACAACACCCTATTTACACTTAAAATCAGCAAACTTAAAGCACTGAACAGAATTCACCAAAAACTGAAGATTAAGAACATACACCTCAACCATACCCTAGAAGATGTCTTCAAATTCAGAATTGGCAATAATTACAAAGACACTACAATTAAAGAATACTGCCTCATCAAATTCCTGAACCGAACATTCGACTACGTCAACTTCCGTGACATTATGGAAAACACTAAAATGTTCCTACCTATCCAAAACATTAATATTAAAGTCAGATATAGTTTCACAAAACCGATAGGCATAACCATGAGTAACTATAAAAACACAATCAAAAATATGAATAATATGGAACAAATATGCCACTGCCATGATAAAAAATATAGAAAATACATAGATCCACATCACAAACACATCATCACAGGCGACCTCAGCATTATAGAGGATCACACACTTAAAGAAATAATGGAAAAAAGAACAAAATTCAGACCCAGTAGCCCAACCAATTTATTTAGCACACGCTAATCAATATACAAGGATCTACTGCAATTCGCTTTCAAAACTGCACACAAATTTAACACACCTATAGAAGCATTCCAAATATGGATAAACAATACCACAGAAAAAATCATGAATAAAATCCAAGGGGTCCTAACAATAAAGAATCACGTCAAACAATACAATCTGAAAAGCATTAACCAAAAGAAGAAAGAACTACAAAAGAAATTCGTTATAACGAACACAGACAAAGCTAGCAACAATTTTAGCATAATATGCAAAAAGTTTTACATAGACACTATTAAAGAAGAAATGGACCACAGTGAAACATACAAACAAATAGTATCCACACCTAACAGCATCAATAAGAAGATTATAGCACTACACAAAAAACTAAAACTGAAATTAGAAATTACAAAATACCCATTCATTTACTGGATCCCAAAATTCCACAAAATACCCACCGGCAAAAGGTTCATAACAGCAAGTAAAACCAGTTATACAAAAGTTTCCAGTAATCTATTGAAAGACAAACTCAAAATTATATTCAATGAATTAACTAGCACCAAAATAATCACCAGCAACAAAACATACCTAGAATACATCCAAAACAAAAACAATAAGATAAGAAGCATATACACCTATGACTTCCAAAACCTATTTACTAGCATATCACATGAAAATCTGATTAAAGTCCTATTAGTGTACTTTCAAAACCACCAAAATAGTTTAAAATGTAACAAACAATACTGGTACGATCTAATTAATCTCAACGTCAAAAATAACTACGTAAAGATGGGAAACAGCATCTACCAACAGACCAGAGGGATAGCCATGGGATCGTGCTGCTCCAGCGCGATTGCCAACCTATACTTACACCACTTTGAGAAGGACATCACAGAAGAAATCAACATATTTAGATATATCGATGACGCTCTAGTCATCAACCACGACAGTTTTGAAACACTACCCCAAGTAATCTACCCCACCGACCTCAGCATAGAACGGACCAACCAAAACAGCAACCTACAAGCATATTACCTCGACAGTCAGATCACCATCAACAACAACAATATCGAAACTAAACATTATGATAAAAGAGACCACTTCAACTTCCCAGCTATAAAGCTCGTCCACTGGGACAGCAACATTGCAAAACACATATATGGAAACACAATTAGAAACCAAACAACCAGAATAATAAAAATATGCAATAATGCAGAGAACACAACAGAAGCAATTAACAAACTTATAAAAACACTCACAATAAATAATATACCCTACAATTATAGCAAACACCACATAAAAGCGGCCACAATTATGAATATCAAAAATCAAATGTCTAAATCATAATGCAATATCAAAATTACCTAAATTAAGGTCCGTATTTTTTACGCTCAGAGGAGGCTCGTCCTCTGACCGCACTATAATCCGGCTTCCTATATTAACCCACCCAATTTTTTATAAAAATTTGCAAGCAATGAGACGCAAGGTAACATTCACTTTACAGGAGGCTGTAAATATGTAAATAGCTATCCCCTAAGACAATACGGGCTGTCATGCCTTAGAAAAGCTATACCGGCCCAGTCCAAAGGGATAGCAATACCAACTCATGTAAATAACAAAAGACAACGCTT
Source organism: Mastigoproctus giganteus (assembly GCF_048544385.1). Classification (NCBI taxonomy): domain Eukaryota; kingdom Metazoa; phylum Arthropoda; class Arachnida; order Uropygi; family Thelyphonidae; genus Mastigoproctus; species Mastigoproctus giganteus. The sequence continues at coordinate 96,281,274 of NC_143580.1, forward strand.
GTAAATAACAAACAACCAAAACATGTAAGAATTTACAGTCAATTCATAGACACATAATCCACTTATACAATATACATAAATGTACAAAAATACACAAATTTAAAACACAGATTCAGTTGGGCCGGTACACCAAAAGACGCCCAGGAACTACAACCCCATTATATAGGAAGCTCAATAAACCTCCATCAGTACATAAATTATAAGAAGTGCACATTGATGAAGTTCAGACTTAACGGGGATGCCACCAGAGAGAAGAATCCACGTTAGCTGACTTAATGCAGTCCAAAAAAGTGATGGGTTGGCCAAAGATGTGCTCTCCACATGAGGTACATCTTGGCAGACTGTAAACACTGTTAGCAAAAAGTCCAAGTGAAGCAAATTAAGTCCACCAATTATCAGTAGTCCAAGCTGAAACACTTTGCAGAACACAACTAAGGTGAATTACAAACATTGGGAGTTGAAGGTAGAGCAGATTCCCACTAGTAATCAGAACAGTACCCACATCCTACGTCTACTCTGATAATAAATAGTGATCTGTTCTGATGCATATCTGTTCTGATACAATAGCCTGCGAGACCAGCACAGATTACAAGCCAGTGAGTTAACAATTACCGGAGAGAAAATAAAAATAAAAAAACAGACAGAGAGATTGTTTGTTAAAATAGGGATAAAAATAACAGCCAAATCACATTTTGTTTCTTACTCTAATAACGCTATGAAAGAGGAGGCCCATTGAGTGACCATGAGTAGTACATTGTTTTCCGCTGCTATAGCTATAATTGCAATTTTACAATTTTATAGAACTTCTTTTTTAGGTGCTTTCACAAATGTGTAAAGGGCTTAGGAATCTCACTTTGTTAAAATAAGGAGAAGCCCAAACTGCTTTCACACAAAATTTAAAATACTTTCCTCAATGTTATGCTTCCGAAAATAAACAAATGAGATTCTAGGTCGTAGTCTAGCATCCCAACTTGGGCACCAAAACAAATTTGGCCACCACTGAGTGCCACCTGTGCTAGATATTTTAATAGGAAAATAAAAAAATTACGAATCTGTCTTATATATCTGCCTCGATATTATCTTCCTTGATATATCCACAGCTTTTGACCATATCTCGATAACGGCTCTGGAACAAATCTTATTACTTCAAAATATAAGGCAATCTCCTGAAGATTTTATGTAACATTCTGAAGAAAAGGCGCCTCATAATCTCTCATGACGAGTTTATTGCCCATTACTCCATTTCTCAGATAGTGCCAGAGGGAGGTGTTTTCTCCTCACTTTTATTTGCTGCAGTTCTGGAACCATTTTTTGCATTCCATAAAGGCAACTTTATTACATATTCTAATGACCCGAAATTCTTCGTAAAATCTAAAGATCTAAAACAATTTAAGCAAACAAATCAACAAGCTAATAACACAATAAATGAACTTGAATATCATCTCGACTGTATTGGACTAAATTTAAACCCAAGTAAATTTGCCCAGATGACAATTACAAAGAAAAAGAGCAGGAACAATATGCTAGTAAGCGGATGCAAAGTTCGAAAAGTTAAATCTCACATAGGCCTTGGCCTAAAATGGGACTAAGGACTAACATTCTCCGAACACTTTGATTACATCAAAGCAAAAACATATGCGGCGCTCTGGGCTGTCAAACAGGAGATGATCGGCATTAGAAACCCAGATCTTGTTAAAAAGTATATCTTGAAATGTATAAAGAAAGAATCTATTTATCCTACCAAATATAAATATAGTAGTACATTGTTATGAGACAAATTCCCTTCACGGCAGAAAATGCCAGAGTACACTTCCCATCCCACTGTATGCTTAACAGATTTGGTCCTTTGCCCTACCGAGCAACCTGAATGCTTTTTCTCAGATTTGAATACTGGCTTTTGAGATGGCTGAACAGGATTTCGACTCACCCATTTGCTATCTCTAGAGCCATCCTACTTTCTAATCTCAGTATTCTTCCCTAGAAACAGACAATTAACACACGAAATATTTTCACTGCCAACAGGAAGATTAATCGCTCCCAGACTTGGTCTATTTCACTCCCATTGAAAAGCCCCCAGGAATGCTGAAAGAAGACATCCTCTTCAAAGAAACTTAAAAAAACCTGTACAGCCTAAGTCGCTTTTTTCCAGAAAACACGATAGAACGCTTCGACCAACTAAGAATTGAACCGGAACACCTCTGTGACGGTTGCAGGTCTTTGCCGGGTCCTATCGTCTCGTGCAACTTTAGTGCACAACCATTCGGCTCAAAACTGCATTTAATTTTGATCACCTTTAACTATATCTTCTCATTGTCCTTAATGTCAACCTAAAACGTTAAAATTTGAAATATTATAATATAAAATCATACATGTATTTCAAAATTTAGTATTCAACCTTTCAGGGTGAACGTCCCACCGACTTTGTAACCTTTTGCTCGTGGGTCCGCCACACACCTTAGAACAGTCGTTCCCAAACTGCTGAGATCTGCGGACCCCTTCAAATATCAAAAAAAGTTTGCGGACCCCTATATATAACATATGCATATGTTATATGTAGGGGCCCGCATATTTATTGTCGACCACCGTTTCGCTGACCCCCTGGAACTGGTCTACGGACCCCAGTTTGGGAAACGCTGCCTTAGAATGTAACCCACATCCTTCTAGCCAATGGCTGTCCCAGGGATGTCTCCTCAACAAAGAAATAAATTGATGATAATAATAATAATAATATGTAATATAGAAAAGAAAGCAATATACGACTTAAAACATGCTTCCAAATCAATTTTCTGCTTCTGCTATTTAATTGGATGCTGATGCGCCATAAAACTCCTATCAGCTATTTAAATACAATGGCGCAGCCAATAAACTGATTTGAGCAATGAAAATCAACAATAAAATAACACTCGCATTGCACTATAAAAATTATTTCAATGTTATCTTTTAAAAATCACTGTAATTTTTTACAATGATGGTCCTCGCAGATGGCCAGGTCTCTATTCTCTGGCACCATGCATAAAGGATCGACGATCGAAATTAAAAAAAAAAAAAAAAAAAACACTTGTATTCTCCCTTGGGACGGGAGGAATGCGTTTGGGCTTTTTTTTTTTTTTTTTTAACATTGTGATGAATCTGGAAAACTTCTTAATTTTAGTTTTAGTTTAAACGGTGCCGTCCTGGTGGCACCACCACCCAGATTAAATGCAACCATAACGGTTGCATTTAATCTTAAATAAATCTTGTATATATTTTTTGAGTACATAAAATTGTGTGTGTAAATTAAAAAAAAAAGACCTGAATACAATATTCCAAATATTGTATTCAGGTCTTTTTTTCCGATTCAGTCTAAGCATCGTCTTGTATAGAGGGATAATAACGTCCTTCTCCCAACTAGCAAAGACCCTACAAATCGAAGACAGGAAGTTTTTTTTATCAAATAAAAATAAAACCATCCTTCTGATTGCCTTTCAGGTTACTTCCAATTGTACAATGCAAATATTAGCCGTAACATACCCAAAACATTTGAGACAACACGCAAAATTTAGCATTTTAATGCAAAATATTGGGGACGGTTTACAAAGACAGCTCTGAAACTGAAACTCATCTTCCATTGTATATTGCAGCTAATACGTAAAAAAAATTTCTAATCATTTGGCTATCAATTAGGCAGGCTAAAGGGCAGCATTTCCATTAGTAATTTAGTTTATACGGTTTGTTGTGTCTTATGTTTGCACAAATAAATTAGCACAATTCGGGGGTGGGGGCTACCCTGTTTTCTTCGGCTGATATTGGACAGTTACATTCGCGAATGTAACTGTCCAATAGGAGTCCTTTAGGAACTCATCCAGTCTCCGACGGGAGCCCAACCCAAACGAGTGATAAGTGGCAAAACCATTGTCTTGTGGAGAATTTAATTTGCTTGAGCATTTGCTTGTTACTCCGTCCCACCAATCATCAGAAACTCTATAACTTATTGTGCATTTGAAGCCGTCGACATAATATTTCTTAGATTTCTGACTTAGTTTTGGAAAGCTGAGTGCTTACTTTGCTTTCCAAAACCAAGCGAGAACGCTTAAATTGCTATAATCAGTTTTAGGAAGAGGAAAAAAATCACTTTGTATTAAGCTTTTTTGTGTCTATCATGAAAGGGGACACTCATCTTCATCATCATCACAAAGAATACAAGGTTCCAGAGAATACATTTCGTGAAGAGTAATTATGTATTGAAAAGGACACTCTTAGTTTCATCTGCATATTAGACATGCGAGCATACGAGAACATAAAGAAAGTAAAGACTGGATGGAATTAAGCGCTGTCGTTATCATTGTTTTAACCAAGTGCTGGAAACACTCTGTACAATAAACTGTAATTAAAGCACTGAAATAATGAGTGTGATTCAAAGTTTGTAAAGGCCTTTGCAAGAACCTTTTTTTTCCAGTTGTGAGTACTATAATTGATCAATCTTTTGTCATTTGGCAGAAGTCAGTTTAAATGGAGACGGGTTTTCCACAATAGCAGCATACTTAATCGCGACTTGCTAACAGAATTTCCAGATTTCTTGAGAAAGCGTCACAATACTAAGGAAGTATTTCCGTGCTCGAGAACAATTTTCCATTAATGGAAAATTATTTCCATTAATAATTTTCGAATCAGGTTTAAATGCTTGATTTATTTTTTTATTTTTTTTTTTTTTTTTTTATTTACATACATTTTTTATTACATATATACACAGATACAAACACTTTATATTTACAATCGTCGCATTCTGCGTAAAAATAAAAACAATTTTAATTATACAGCTTCACTTGCAAGCAATAAAAGATATACTATGTGTGTATGTATGCGGATGTACTTGTTTTGGGTGGCACCTAGACGTTTAGTCGAACTCCACCTTGGAAATTCTGTGTTGATAGAGAGAGAAACTGTCTACACTCTACAGCGATCAACACCCTGTCAATCACTGCCCATTTCTAGGCTTGAGTAGTTGTGCCTGCTTCTATTATCTAGTGCTGCTGCACTAATTTGTCGTCCAGTGGAAGGAGTGCAATACCAAAGGACAGGAGCTCTCAGGTTGCCCAACCCGAGGGAAAAAAAAAAAAAAAGAAATAATAATAAATAATAAATAAATAAATAAATAAAAAAAAAAATAATAATAAAATAAAATAAAAAAAAAAATATATAAAATAAAATAAAAGAAAAGAAATAAATAAATAAAAAAAAAAAAAAAAGTTAAAATAAAATAAAAATATGTATAGTTAATACCATTATATACATTGAATGTTATTACTAATTTAAGACCACAACAGTTGGTTTCTAAGTTAACAGCTGTTTGACCTAGTAAGGTAGAAATATAAGTTCATGAACACATCACTCTACTGTCCACTTCTAGAATTAGTAAACAAGGTGCGTCTTCTTTTAAACACCTTGTCAGAAAAGGATTGGAATGCTGCAAAGTTCTTGGCATCTTGAATCAAAATATCGAGGTTGTCAGTCCTAATAGGTTGAGTGCTGTTAAATAGTTCTTGTCTGAAGTCGTCATAAGCCGGGCAGTAAAGCAGAACATGCCTCCAATCTTCTACAGCCCCACAAAAACACAAAGGGTCAGGTTCGAGTCCAAATTTACACAATTTATCCCGTAGTGAACCATGTCCAGTAATTAAATACGACGTTGTCATTGAAGGATAAAACCATCCCATAACTTTCTTATTTACAGCAAATGTTGCATCTTCAATGAACTCCCTGGTAGTGAGTCCCGTTTCACTGGATTGCCATCTGTATTTCCACTTCTCAGTGAATTTTGTCCAAAGATTAATTTTCTCCTGCCGAATGTCCGTGGCCGGATTACTTGCAATGTCGAGGATTTGAGTTGGCAAACCTTTCTTTAAGTTAGAAATCATGCCTCGGTATGCCACATAAAGGTCAATCGGAATACAACCTGAGATCACTTGTAAAGCATTGGTTGATGTCGTTCTGCAGCATCTGTGTGTTGCCAATATCATCTTTCTCTGCAATGATAAGAGTTTGGCCTTCACTGTGACGTGAGTAACCCTAGGAAACCATATGGCAGCCGCATATACTACAATTGGCAAAAATATAGCCTTATAATATAATGCCAAAGTTTTGTGCTTTATACCCCATTCAGCTCTTGAGAGCCTAATCACATTGGCAGTAAACTTGTTAATCTTTTCAGCTAAGTTCTTTACGTGGGGGATAAAAGAAAATTTATCATCAATTATGAGACCAAGATATTTATTTTGAGAAACATAAGGAATTTGGACATTGTTGATATGGAGTTTAGGAGGTCTGTTATAATCCAATTTATTGTTGAAGATCATCATTTTAGTTTTCGTCTCAGAAATTTTTAATTTGTTTATTTTAGACCATTCCAGCAAATCATCCAGGATTTCTTTCCCATGTGTTTCTAGCATACGTCTTGACCTGCCTGGTATGCACAGCGCTAAATCGTCGGCAAATGCTATTTTATTGCAAATTTGACTTTCTTTTAGTAACCACTGGTCTAAAACAGAATTCCAGAGGAGAGGCCCAAGGACCGAGCCTTGTGGGCATCCTCTGGAAATGAATTTTGAAAATACCAAGTGTTGTGAGATGACTTTTATCTGCCTATTTGAAAAATAAGATCTCATAACCTGATATAGTAAATCATCACATTCTGCCTCTCGAAGTGACCTGAGGGCGCTCTCCCACCAGAGTGTATCGAAAGCGCCCTCAAAGTCGATAAAAACAACCATCATGTATTTTTTGTCTGTAGTTTTTCATAGATTCACCAAATTTCTGATGGCATCTTCGGTGGAGGAGCCTTTTTTAAAGCCGAATTGTGAATTAGAACTCATATTACTTGCAGCCAAAACCTTCTGCATCCTAGGCGCTAATAATCTCTCATAAAGCTTTCCAAGATTTCCTAGAAGGGATATTGGGCGATATGCCTTGGGATCCGTTGCCAGTTTTCCAGGCTTTCTGAGCATCTTTACTAATGCAATCTTCCAAAAATTTGGAAAAGTCCCCTCTAATAGACATTTGTTGAAAACATTCAACAATATATGTGGAAAATATTGGTGAAATCTTTTGATCGCCACATTTTCAACTAAGTCCATTCCAGGACATTTTGACTGATTGATTTTAGAAATTGCAAGTGCAAGTTCATCTAGACTAAATAGTTCCGTATCATTTGATCCCTTGTAAGATCCGTTAACGAACCTTATCTGAGTTTGTTCGGTGGTGTCTTGCTCTGGGTGATCATCAGGGAAACGTCTCTCTATAATAGCTTCAACCGTGGAGAGCCAATCAGTAGTCTGACTTCCGTTAGAGTAAACAGAACTATATATCTCAGGAGTTGCAAGTTTGTCACGACAAATTTTGTATATTAATCCCCATGGGTCAGAATTTCCTGTCTGGGACACTAGTTTCTGCCATGAGGATCTTTTGGCTTCCGCAATAGCTTCGAAATATTCCTTACGTAATTGACAATAGACTTCTTTTAGTCGCCTAACGTCTGTTTCTGTTAAGTATCTGTGCCTCTGGAAATTCTTCCTTGCATCTATAACCAGTCTTCTCAAAACAGATAACTGGGGATTCCACCATGGGGTGGAGCCAGGTCTCCTAACTTTCCTTTTAGTGGATTCAGTCAAAGCTCTGTAAAGAGTGTTTTGCACAAAGTAAGCATATTCTACTGCAGATAAACTGTTCAATTGTGCAATTTTATCATCTGAAAATTCTTGTTGCAAGACTTGCTTAAATTTGGTCCAGTTCGTGGTTCTCATAGAGAAGCGGTTTAAATCCTGAAGGTGACCTGAAGAGCCTCCATCCGTGCCATTTAATACTAAATCAAAAGTGATAGCACGGTGATCGCTATTGCATACATCCGGGCAGACCATCCAGTTTTTTACATGCTGCGACAAGCATGGAGAGGAAAGGGTGAGGTCTATGTTAGACCGTCCGTGAACGTTCCAAAAGGTTGTTGGCATGTTTGGAAGATTATGCACATTCCAATGGTTAGTCAATATAAATTCTTCAAAGACAGAACCTCTAGCGTCGTTGCGTTCGCTAAACCAAAGTTGAGATTTTGCATTGGAGTCAGTAGAAACCAATATATTTGCACTAGGAAAAGTGCTTAAAATTTCTTCCAAAAGATGCATTGGTACCTCGATATTATCATTTGGAGCGCAGTATAAAGAAACCATGTAGAAGTCTAAAAACTGGGTAGAAATATGGATGCAGGTAGAAAAGGATGTACAAAAACGAGATATGACTGTTACAGTTAGAGCTCCATTAAATACAACAATGGCAGTTTTTGGCTGCTTGGATTCATATGCAACGACTCTAGCTACTAACGGGTATCCAACAACGTGATATAATTTATCCGTTTGTCTATACATCGAGTAGGGCTCCTGAATAGCCAAAATGTCTACTTTATCCTGCAAACATGAAGCTCTTAGTTCATCTGCAACGCAACGTGAACGTTGCGCGTTCACCTGCATTATTTTTAGGAAGTATTTGTTGGTAGATCTATTGTAATTTAGATGGTTTATTTGTGTATTATTCATTAGCAATTTTCAGTCTTGCAAGTTCAGCTGCCTTCTGAAATTCTGGGCAGAGTGGATCCCTTACAGAATGTGCATTGTCCCTGTTCCTCCTCTTACAGTTTATACATCTCGGGGGTTGTTCTTTATGGGGGCAATCTGCGTATATATGTCCCCCAGCCGCACAATGACCGCAAGATACAGTCTTGTGGGTGCAAAACTGCGTGAGGTGGCCAAATCCCAAGCAACGGAAGCATTTTGTCACTATTGTAAATTTCCTGTATTTATGGGCTGAGAATCCCAAGAAAATTCTATCGTTTTCTAAAATATGTCTAAATAATCTCGGTGAGAGACCTATCACCCAATTTATCACTTTTGTCTTTGTACCGGAGCTAAAACGTAACATCACCTCTTCCTGAATTTCTTCGAAAGTAAAGCCATAATCTTTAAGATTTTTCATAAAGATGTCCTCTACTATTTCTTCCTTAGTCAAATCTCTTGAAACGTCATAAACTAGTAGTGTAGGAAATGTCATTTTTGGTTTGTCCGACTGTAGTCCGACATCTTTAAATGTGGATGATTGTCTAAGCAGCTCTAAATCCTCCTTGTTAGATGTTTCAACGATCACTCCATTATTTCTCACAATTCTGACGTTTTTAATTTTTAAATTTTTATGTTCAGAACGCAGAGATTTGGCTATTACTTCTTTAACCTCCGTCCCCGAGGCTAGCTTGGAGCCGTCCACCGGTCTAAAGATCGCCACATGCTGAGGGGCACTGATTTGTGTTGTGACAGTTTTAGCTTCCATAAGTATCCTATCTCTAGAGTCAGTTATATTGTAATGTTGCCCTCGTTCCACTCTTTCCCCTTCAGAATACATCTGCTTCGTTTGTGTCGAGCTGATCCTGACTTTATCGGCGTGAGATTGCTGTAAAGGTGGCATCAAACCAGCCTTGCCACTCATGATTTGGTCAAACATATTAGCTCTTACTTGTAATTCCTCTGTCTTGACTTTTAACTTCTCATTTTGAATTATCAATGACGTGGTAATCGTTTCCATCTCTGCCCAAAGGCTATGGATTATGTTGGAGGCTGCCTTAGTTACTTTATTGGTTTCAGCAGCCATGAAATCACTCAAGTTTTTCTTTATTTTCGTCAATGCCACCTGCATACTAGCACTATCTGCGAGGCATTCTGCATCAATCGTAAAAACTGGGTATGTCTTCGACTTATCAGTATTCATTTTATCCAGACCTTCTTTGTCTTTTATGCCCTTATCCTCAAGAACACCCTGATTAACCTGAGAAGTAGACGCGTTAAATTCAGAATCGCTTTGTTCAATATTTACACAAGAAGTCGTACTTTCAGCTTCGATGTCTTTGTCTCCTGACTCAAAACGTATAGTTTTATGAGAAGTGGAGGTAGGTTTAACCCGATCCTGAGCCAGAGGAGGTAAATACTGCTGTGTCAGTTGAGTAACGTGATTAGCGAGGGCGTCCGTAAGCGCGTTTATCAACTCTCCGTAGATCACTTGGCCACTCTTATCGCCATTGCCTTTATCAGGATTCAATATAGAGTTTTCTGATTGATTTATGGATTAAACTCGCCATTTCTCTTAGGAGTTGTGTTGTGGGAACGGGGGATTTATGATTATTCTCATAAAAATAACAAACTGGCTCGCCAATTGTGGGAACGGGGTTTTCTTATCCGGGCAATGGCTAGACAATTGTGGGAGGGAAAGAATAATACTGATAATTATTCTCTCTCATCTATATATATATTTTTTTTTAAATTTCTATAATCTTTTAAACAGGGCGGGTCCTCACTTCCCTTCCAAGGCCCACATGCTACCTGCTGCATAATATATTATTTCCATTAATTTTATCTTGTTTGTTAATCAGAAGATCCAAGTACTGAGGACTTTATTTTATTATTTTTCCTCTTTATACTAGCTTCCCTTGCTTAGATAGTTCTTATTACTTACTATATCTCTGAGGTGTCAGTCTAAGACGAAACATGGGATATTAACATAACAAGAATATATTTACCATTTGTACAACAATTATTTACACATTCTAAATTATTCATGATATCAAAATTTTACAACACAGTAATTATTATTATACATGAAATGGTGTTCCTTCCTTAATCACTCTTCTTAAGCAATTCATAAACTTCCACTACGTTTTCAATACAAAATCCTAAATATTCTATCCTATACACTTTTATATGGTCATATATATATCCTTTCCAACATATACTGAATAACTCCCATAATTTTTCACTCTCTTACATACGCTATGGAGGAAATTTCTACTGAATACAATTCACTCCGTTAATAGCAATTAGACAATTCATGATACCAACTCTTTCACTTTTAACACATTTCTTTAAGTTTCTTACCAAATACCTCTAAACACAGATGAGTAATGTATTCCCTCACTCTCTTTCTCTCTCTATATTTCTGTTATATCCTATTCCTATCCTTACAATATAGTAGTCATCACGTTACAATACTTCTCAAACTGTCCTGTCCATTTCTCTCCCATGGATAATTAATTATAACACGGTTCTCGTTAGTAAAATCCACTAAACTAACTTACTTGATCTCTTCCCACTCTACCTGGAAGAGTAGTTGATTTTCGGTCCTTCACAGGTGCCTCCACTCCGATTTCTTCTGCTGATCCGCTAGGCTTACGGCTCTTTTCTGCTTCCACGTCGATCTTCCCACACTCAGGACTTTCTCCAGCCTTCCGTTAAAAGTTCGAACTACCTTTCCTTACCCTGATCATTCTGTCTTTCGCTATTACCTTTACCCACTAAACTATCATGATCGGACTTTCCGCACGCGTTTCCCGCACTCCCTATATTTCTTTCCGCCACTCTCACGCGCCCCTCCCCGGGATTCTCCTCCGGATCCTTTCCTTTCAGGTTTCGGGACTCTGACTCTTGGGCTTCCTCGTCTCCTCTCTACATCACCTTTTTGTTTCCCTCACTCCCTTATTTTTCGTCCAATCATTTGGTGGCCCTTCATCTTTAATTTCATTTGCTCATTTCTTATTCCTTTGTTTTTAACCAAATTCTGGTAGGTCAAACTGCCTTCTTTGTGATGAGAGCATCCGGGCGCTACATCATCACTAGAATTTTATCTGGGACTGTCCACTACTCACTTATCCTTCACTCACGCTCCCTTTCGAGACACCGCCCCTGAAATTGTTGAGAGTGCCTTCCGTGTCGGCCCGTTTGTACTTTGTTTATCACTCGCACACGGTGTGCTCTCTGATCTCGGGTCTGCCCTTTGGATGGAGTCCGAAACCGTTCTAGGGTGTGGGCGTTCTTTTGTCCCCTGCTGCCTTAAGTCCGGTACAGCCCTACTTTCTGTAAACAAGAACCGCATCAAACTGGCCTTCCCATTGTACTTCCGTTCGGTCAGCCCCCCCCCCCTCTTGCTGCTACGCTAATCCGGTTCCTATTGAAATGTACACAGTGCAATGTTGACTTATGATGCTTAAACAAAAAAGTATCAAAGTTAATAAATATTGTTGGTAATTAATATTACACAGCATAAATCAATAATTATTAACATGACTATTTCAGGTAATTAGTAATACCATTAATAGTAAGTATGAAGTGTGTAAACATATAAATACTGGTATAAAAAAATACCAGCCAGGTGCAACCCCAGGTCTATGCTCCATTTGCCCATTCCTTTTGATCCTACCTGTTAGAACATTCCATAATATGTGGGCACCAAGGAAAAACAATAGAAGTATTGAGAATTATGGAATTGATGCATGTGGAAAATATAAACATACGGATGTAAGTGTTCTCAGTTGGTCATATTTTTTGTGCGTCAGAGGTTCCAGGGACTGAACATATTCTTAAAGAACTGTTAGATGTGGAATGCAGTTAGCTGATTATAGATGAAAGTAGTATATTTCTCCTACAGTTATTCCACACAAATCGGTTCGAAATACGAACTTGCACTGGTATAACACACGACAAATCTTATTAACCAAAATACAACCAAAGTAGTCGATGCACCGAAAAAATTCCCCATCCAACCAATCCACCCAACACAGTCAGTTATAGAAGAGGTTCCGGTTCAAAACATTTGGGGTAAAGTTATACTGGATCCGTCGAGCAATCGGTTGAACAAACAGATGTGTGATGCTTGGCAGCACAAGCATATGCTAGCATCCTCGGATTGATACAAAAACATTTTGTGTAAACACGTTACAAGGTTAACAATTGTAGAAAATGTGTAAAACCAATTTAATGGTATCAGAGAAAGTATCAACAAATAAAAGGAAGTCTTAGAAAGAGATAAAAGGCCACTTTGTATATTACATTATAATTTTATGTAGTGTATAAGAATGCCACAACCTGTGATAAATATAATGCAATTGCGGAAATCCGAACGTCCAATAATAGGAACCGATTTTGGTTTAGAAAATTTTAAGTATTTTAAATAATTGAAAAAAACATATACAGTATGTATATATATATATATATATATATATATATTTTTTTTTTTTTTCAATTATTAAAAAAAAATGTATTTCATTAACGAGCTTCGAATATCACGAATCAACACTGTCTGTACTATTGCTGCAGAAGTCAATGGAAGTCTGGAGATAGCTAGAACTGTTAATCATCTACTCTAGTTGTTTGAACAATAAAGTTTCCTACATTGTCAACCAAAGGAAGTTTTAAGACCGCTGTTCGGAAACTCCTCGACATTGATTGAAGATGAACATTCCAGAACTAATAACCTTCTAGATAGTTGGCAGTATAAAAAGACTGCTAACTTTTTCGTCCTCAATGTTTTTATATTGTCGGTAATCACCCAAGTCTTGTACGGTAAAGAATGAGGGATTAGCCGTTGAGTTCAGCAAAGTTGGTAACATTTTTGCTGCGAGTTGTGGTAGGGCTTGTTTTTAGTGAGTGAATGAAGAACGATTAAACTGGGTGAATGTTCTTTAGTGCAAACTTCATTGTATATGTGGTACTATGTGAATTTATTAAAAAGAGACTGAATTTGGTTTAATTCGTGTATAAGTTAACAGTGTCAGCGAGAGCAGCTGATTTGAGAGAGTTTTACCAAAGAAAAGAATTATTGCATAGAACCAGTGATTCTAACTAAGGCAGCAAATCATAAAAGAGCGAGTGACCTCATACCATGTGCGAAATTCACCGGAATGCACAAATTACTTTTAGTGCCAGTAGGAAACTCGCAGAAAATGCTCATTTCAGGTTCTCTACGAAGTCCACAAGAAAGGTGGGGTAAACAGAGCATTGTTCGCCAAATGGTTTCACCGAAGAATTAGCAGAAAAAACTGCTAACCTTGAAAGCGCACTAGACTGCTGCACCAGATATTGCAGATTTGGAAGAATTTCAAGGTGATGATGTTTCTTCATCCTAACTGCACACATATTTCAAGATTTCTAAGAGGTATAAGCTAAAGGTTATAATGATTTATGCACCAACATCGAGCCATGATGATGAAGAAGTTGAGAAATGTACACCGAAATTGAGTCTTCTAGATGAGCAGAAAACTCACTACACTATTATTATGGGGGACTTGTATGCTAAGGTCGGAAAATACAAAACAGCACAGAAAGGGAAACTATAGGAAATTTTCGAATTGGTGAAAGAAATGAAAGAGGTGAAAGACTTCTGGAATTTGCAGAATCTCAAGGATTGTCAGTAATGAACACTTTTTTCAAGAAAAGGGTGAACAGAAAGTGGACATGGAAAAGTTGAAATGGATTAACAACTAATGAAATCGACTTCATCCTCACTAACAGAAGATATATTGTGAATGATGTTACCATCCTGAATAAGGTAAATGTTGGAAGTGATCACAGAATGGTAAGATGCACACTTGATACAGAAGTAGGAAAGGAAAGGAAAAAACTGACTCGAGTAAATAATACGAAGGTCTCTGAGATAACAGAAGAGGAGAAGAAACAGTATGTAGTGGAACTTAAGAACAAGTTTGAGCTTCTGCAAACTGCTCAGGACCAAGATATCGATGAGGAATATTACAACTTTCTGAAAGTGATAAAGCCCAAGAAACCTATAGGGAAACAGAAATCCAAAGAAGAAAAAATTAGTCAAGAAACACTTGTTATGATGAACCGAAGGCGACAAATGAAGAGTAATATAAACACTGACAAGGAGAAAATTGTGTATACTGGGTTATGAAAAGCCATTAGAAAGAGACTCAGAGAGGACATAAGAAGATTAACACAAGAAAAGTAGAACACGCATTAAGGGAAAGCCAGAGGACTTAAATCAGCAGCCATGAGCTGTTGATTGATTTGTCCTTTGCTTTCCCTTAATGATTTCCCTTAATTAAGAGTAATACAGAAAGACAAATGATTCTGAAACTGAAAAATAACGATGGTGTACTTATAAATAGCAGAGAAGGCATAATTCAAATAGCAGATGCCTACTATAGAGAATTCTACAAGGAGCAAGGGAATGATGCCAGCAGTGGGGAAGATGGATCGCAGATTAGCAACGCATACGACATACCGGATATTCTTCCTGATGAGGTAGAACATGCGTTGAAGAAAATGAAGATTCAGAAAGCCCCGGGGGAAGATGAAGTTACTGTAGAGTTGTTAAAATTGAGAGGAAGTGGTATAACACAAAAACTGGCAAGGCTCTTCCCAAAATGCATTAGAAAATGGGTGACGCCTAAGCAGTGGAATAATGCAATCATAGTTTTGCTGCATAAGAAAGGAGTTAAATTGGAAATTATAGACCAATTAACTTGTTATCCCACATCTTCTAGTTGTTCACAAGAGTCATTACTAACAGATTAGAAAGAATACTTGATGAGAATCAATCGAAAGAGCAAGCTGGCTTTAGGACAGGATTCTAAACTATAGATAACCTTACGTAATGTCACAGCTAATGGAGAAATCAAATAAATATAAAACACCATTATGCCTGGCATTTGTGGATTATGAAAAGGCATTTGACTCCATACAGCATAAGGCAATGTTTCGGGCACTGGAAAGAAAAGGCATACATACCCCATATATTATGATTTTGAAGAACATATATGAGAACGCTACCTCCTTTATTAGACTAGACAAAGACAGTAGCAAATTTAAAATCGAGAACGGAGTTCGACAAGAAGACGCTATCTCCGAAGCTGTTTGCTGCTGCCCTTGAGAAAGCTTTCAGAAGATTACACTGGTTGCAGAAAGGAGTCAGTGTGATTGGAGAGTACCTAAACCATTTACCATTTGCAGATGACATTGTGGTCATAAGCCACGATCCCAAAGAATTAGAGGAAAATCTTAATCGGTTATGCACAGTTAGTAAGGATTCTGGACTAAAGATGAATATGGCTAAAACAAAGTAATCATGAACAATTATGCCACAGAAAGGGGCATAATGATTGAAGGAGCAGTAACTGAAAAGGTGGAGTCATATACTTATCTGGGACAAGTTATTATCTGTAATAATGATATATGGCATGAAGTCAAGAGAAGAATAAATTATGGATGGATAGCATTCACGGAATATAGTCACATACTGAAGAATAATATCCAAGTTTGTCTGAAACGTAAAGTAATGAACCGATGTATACTCCCCACCATGACTTATGGAAGTGGAACTTGGGCACTCACCAAAAGAATGGAAGAGAAGCTGAGAACGACAGGGCGAAGAATGGAACGAATTATATTGGGAATCATTATGCCTGGCATTTGTGGATTATGACTGTTAGATAAAAAGAGAAACACGTGGATTAGGCAGCAACCCTAAGTAAAGGGCATTCTTATCAAAACTAAAGAACTAGAATGGTTTTGGGCAGGAGACATATCTGTCATATATGATGACAGATGGACTAAGAAAATAATAGAATGGTGCCCAAGAGGAGCTAGAAGAAAACCTGGAAGACAACGGCGGAGATGGATAGATGAAATTCATGAGTTTGTGGGTAGTAAATGGATGGCTATTGCACAAAACAGAAGGAACTGGAAAGTTGCTGGAGAGCATCCTGCAGTGGATTTAAAATGCCTGATGATGAACTGCACACCTATAATGCAGCCAATGGACTGAAATGTCATTTATGCGATTAGATTACATCACTTTAAAAATTGTCTTGTTCGTGGATACCACAAACTGAAGATATTCCAAGTGCATTAAAAAAAAAAAAAAGAATTACAGATGTATAGCATCTTTCAAGATGCAAGAAGGAAGGAACGTAAAGTGATTAAACAAAAAGAGCCATCAGAATGAATCTAGTGAAACATGATGCCATTTTATGTTTTTACACGTGCATTGGGTTCAAAAAATAACACGAGATCATCAGATTCCGGTTTTGTGTCGATTTATTGAACGTGCTGTAGAGAAGGCACATTTACAAAGTAAATGTAAACACTGCTAAGCATAATTTCGCAGGTAAAAGAAAATAATAAGATAGATAATGTTCACACGTGTTACATTTCAGGTGTGTTCGAATTTTTAAATTGAATTTTAATTTGATGTGGCTAATAGAAATGAAAAGTAAAAACTAACTAACTAACTAACTAATTTGCTGCTAGTTAATTACTGACTAACTGATACACAAAATATATAAATGTTATTGTTTTCACTTCACTGCACCTACTTAACTTTTTTGTAATGCGTTTTACACATTCTTCTGGATTTTATGTAAAAGTGACATGTGATTTAATAAATTAAACAGATAGCAATACATACCTCAGATCACAGTATGTAGTAATCGTTTACGTATTACTCTCTCCTGTTGCCTTTTAACATAATAAGCAAATAGCAACAATTTGTGATCTATATACGCGTATTTGGTACACTTAACAAAAAGCGAGCTCCTCAAAAAGCATACTTTTATGCTTAAATTGAGAACTTTCGTTTCATATTACCCATTCATTCTTTCAATTTGCGCACAGCAACAAACAATAACCTTTGATTCAGCTGTGTATAATATACGGTATATGGATATTGTAGCTGTTGGGATATGCGTGAAAAGAAGTAATTATCTTAATTTTTGTCCATTTTAATTAAATTTGGAAATATTTCTAAAACAGCTAAGTATAAAATTTCAATTTCATGAGCACCTGTCCATTGGGAGTCGAGTTATTATATGACATGGGGAGTTATTGCATGACAATAGGCGCTTCATGCATATATATGAGAACGCGCCTAAGATAAAAAAAATGACAAGGGGAAGGATTAGGTAAAAGGAAAATAGTAACGATTAATATATCAAACAAGGAAAATTAAAGGCGTAGGTCAATAACGGTATATCTGGCTTTGACAAAATACAGTGGTGGTGTGATCAATATAAAACAAACGCATTAGACAGCTTTACAAAAAAAGTATTCAGCATAAGGTAAACAAATCAAAGATTACTTTACATGTGTATGGGCAGCTTTCATGATCATTTGAAGTCAATGACCATGAAAGTTGCGGGCTCGGAGCACCTCCCGCCTGTAGACTTTAACCCTTACAAATCTGTGGAAAGCAACATCACGAGTTCGTGTGCAGGCAGAAGCTTGTAGAGAGAGAGATATCCTCTTGAGAGTTGAAGGCATTCCTTGCTAGCTTTTGATAGCAGGTTTTGATTGAAGAGTTGGTTGTGATTATTTTAATTGTGTGTGTGAGAGAGAATCTTTATTGCAAAGATTACAAGATGCCCTTCACGACCATAAGGCCATGGGGTCACAGCCTCTCGATACGTCCGGAATTCTCAAGCAATTATTTACAAATGAAAACATTACAATACAAAAGGGAGAACTGCTCAGAAAGGTTAGGTCTGATTTAGCTCGAAACTTCCACCGAAATAAGAGCACAAGCTCAATCAGACAGAAGCATATATGAGTTATGGCTTTTTAGACGTGCTATTTGATTTTTTTACTATATCTCCGATCAACGCCGAATTTGTTCAGGTTCGGCGTCAAGATTCTGAGTCTGCTTGAGCATCTGCTGAGGGAGGAGTCTGTCCGAGAGATGGAGTCGTACTCAACGCGGGTAGAGCTCGGAATTGGCCCTTAATGCAGCAGGGGGAATCCTCCAGCCACAGGTATCCCAGAATGAAGGTGTTGCAATACTGCCTCTTATCATCTTGAGTGTTTCTAGGATGCGCTGGTCGTCGATTAAGATGGGAAGCCTTTAGGAATCCCAAGAGAGTCGGCAAGCTGCGTTTTGCAGAGCTGGAAGATGGCCAACTTCCTGTCGGCCAACTTTAGGAGCCAGAATTCTGCTGCAAAGCGTGGTTTCTTTATTGCCGAAACCGCTGAGGCCCGAATTTCAGCAACTTAGAGTTAAAGTGGAAAGGTAACAGTTCTAATGTCCTTCAGGGTTGTCGTTTTATCAGTGAAATATAGGAGATGTTTCTTTGCTATGCACCGGAGTCTTGAAACACGTGTAAGGAACATGTCTAAGTAGGCAATAAATCGAAGTTTGGGGTCGAACACAACTGTCAATCACGATGGCTAGACACATTGGAATAATATATAAATTAATATGTTGAAGTTAAATTGTTTACCTATTTTTTCATTAATTTGCTTTTAGAGAGTCCTATTTTATTATTTAATTATCGATGGGACATGAATTTTGATAAGGTACGAAATTTGAAAGATAACAAAAGAAATTTAATTTTTATGAATGGAAACAAGAGTTTTGGATATTTTTTTTTCCGTTGGCCACTATTAGTCAGAGTGCTCAGTTCCTTTGGTTTTTGCATTATATCTGTGCAAATGTATATTAACTGGTTGATTTACGTTTTTTTTTTTTTTTTCAGTCCGAAAAACAAGGAATAACTCTGGAGAAAACTCTCCTGCTGATATAAAAATTAACTACATCCCCGACTGATGAAGGGAGAAAAGTGATTGATTCATAAGTATGTATATTTAGAAAAAGGGTAGTTCTAGGAAAGGGTATACATAAGGCACTAGTTTCGTTAAAAGAAATAATGATAAAATTATTTTTTAGAACGAAGCAGGCATGCATTTAAATTTATTTTTTATAATATTGCGGTCCCACGTCTCATCCATTATCCTTATTTTGCTGTTCTCAATTTGTCTCACGTATCGCTCTATCGATGTTTACATTGCAGCTTAAATTAACAATTTAAAACTCGTCGCTATGTTTTTCAAGGAAACGCTTGTATGGGCGTTCTCTGCATCCTATATTAATGCGCACGTGTCACCGACAAGATTTATTCCCAAGTAAAGCTTCAGTCTTTTTTAAGATACATGTTACAAGCTAATTCGCAAATACCACTGCATTACACATGCACGAAATTAGAGCTGCTCTTCTGTAGTGAATGAAAAATAATTTTATCTTGTACATGTAAGCTCTGCAATGGCAGGTAAAAATAGATGTAAAGGTAGTAAGACAATGCAGAGATTTGCGTGAACTGAAAAGCTGCTGACATCAGATTGCGATTGTCTATTAGCGAAATCCATTACAGTAAGAATGTGGGAGGAGAAGGAAGCGAGGCTAATGGCAGAAACAAGGCAAAAATAAACAAAGATGAAGAAAGACGGTATGAAGTAATTACTATTTCAGGTTACTATTCCTTTCAAAGAATAAATATAACATGAAAAATTACCAATCTCAGTAATCTTAAGGTTAAATAAGTAAAACAGCCTCCGTAGTCATAAAATCAACACTTGGGAGCTTCTCATATTAATATTGGAGATATTCTGTTAGGCTCAAAATCCCGTAGATGATTCCCGTACTCTTATTTAGGATTATTTTCTTTGTCTGGCTGAATTACATTAAAAAAAAGAGCATCCGCCTGTGTGTCATCTGCTTCATTTCAAGAATTCTTAAAACTGCATTCTATGTGAGTGGGTTCTATCAGGTGCCTCGCAAGGAAACGTTTTGCGTTTAATTGTTGGTTCACGGTTGTTAATGGTTGAAACTTTCTTAACTTTAATAAATATAGATTTGGTTTTACTCAAGTTTCTTTTTTGTTTCGTTTTTTGAAGTAATATTTTTATGTTTTTCAGAGAGTAATAGCGTGAAGAACATGATAGGTACCACGCGCCAGTATTTTAGCATGAGTTTAATAAGCGGGCTGCACCTCAGAGGTCTCGCTCGTGTTTCATGTTTATATTTTGATTGCACATCGAACAATTGCCATTATCATCCCTTACGCTCTTCTGCTTTGTAAATATGGCATCGTCTCAGTTCGAATGGAATATTTATGACAGTTTTAAGACCAATTAGCTGAAAACAAGTGAAGTTAATATTATGTAATATCTAATTAATTAATTCATCTTTATTGTACGTAAAGATACGATACAATATACCCATCGCGGCATGCTTCCAGGGTTTTCACATAGATAATACACTAAAAGAACAGAATTCATGGGATACCTGGTTTGTGGGCAACGCGACCCTGCCATCCCTCTCGCTAGTGCACGAACCCACTGATTGGCAGGTATATAGGTACACTGCATTCGCGTAGGTAGTAATTCGACGTCGGTATGGAAAAACATCGTGAGTTAACAGACTTTGAAAGAGAGATGAAAGTGGGTGCCCGACACATGGGTTACTCTATCGCGGAGGTGGTACAGAAATTGCACTATCCCCGTTCCTTATTTTGCCAGTATCACTGCGGATACCTTACGGGTTCAGGGGGACTGTTAATTCCTACTTGTTGACGCAACAGCCGATGTTGGCAAGATGTTCTGAGGGTAGTAACGTTTCAGATGAGCGGGCGATAAAGCTAGGGTAACAAACCTAAATAATTTCAAGGGGTAGTAAACTGTAGAAGAATACTTAGTCTTAATTATGTGTACAGTAATGTTGAGAGTGTTGTCAATAAATTGGCTGAATTCGACCTCCTGGTTAAGACGACTAATGCAGATATAAGGCTAACAGAAACGTGGTTCCATCGAAATTGGGGATAATAAGTTCCACTATGGTATGTATAATGTATTTAGAAAGATAAGGAAAGTAGAAGCTGCTGGTGGGGCCATGATTCTTATCAAAAGCAGCCTGAACGCAAAATGAGCTTCTGCTGAGTCAGAAGTTACGTCTGCCATCGTAGTATCTTATCTGTGTGGTGTGAGTTAGTTGGAAGCAAAGGTATAATGAGTGTGGGAATAACCTGTAGACTAGAATATTCTGAATATTACAAATAATAAATAAATAAATATTCATTTATTGCAAATACAGCAAGCCCATTACAGCACATGGCTAGGGGCAGGTAAAAATACAACGGGAATGACATAAAATAATCGAGTATATGTACATAGCAGATTTTATATAGATATTAACAATGTCTAGGAATTTTAGTTATGAATTTAAAAATTGCAGAACAGTTATGAATTTAAAAAAATTGCAGAACAGGACATTTGGCTTTCAGTTGTAATTACTGGGTTGGATTATTTTTCTTCATTTTATCGGAGATCTGACTCAAGTAGGCTTCAGAGTTGATTAACCTTTGCAATCAATGTTGTGATGATTTATGAGGTGAAGAGATGCATTGGGGAACTTTCAGTCCATTTGTTTGAGCCTCAGGAGGTTGGATTTGAATTGCTGATTTCTTGAATTTTCCCTCTTGGGGATAGCTATTATATTGGCTAGGTTTGGTGAATCGCATGCAGAGGTGATTAACTTTGCAAGAAGCATGACTCCAGACTCGTTGATCATCTGTTGCAGAGGCTTTGTTTTTAGGCTTTTATAAAGCTGTTGCCTGGATATTGTATGGGGAAAACGAAGCTTACTATTGAGCCATCTAAGAACCCAATATTCTAGGTCAAGGAATTTCTTGACGGTTACTTAAGGAGCACCAGACCAGATTTCGGAAGCATAGGGCAGAATGCGAAAGATGCATCTTTGAACATGCTTAATGACTGTTTTTCTGTCTTGAATCGCTGCTGTTTCTTGTTTGCTTTTTGAATTTTTTGAGCAACATATAAATAGTGGGCATTAAAGGAGAGATTTTTATCAAAAACAACTCCAAGGTCTTTGTGAGCGTAAACATTTGGGATTGGGACATCTGCAATTTTTATTTCTATGTGGTTGGGTTGTTTCTGAAGGGAATAAGTAATTTGAGCAGATTTGCTTGCATTTATAGTCAGATTGAGATCTTTCAGGTACTTGATGATTTCACAAATCTGTGAATTCGCATCATTGATAACTTTGCGAATATCATCACTGGCTTTGGAGATTATAAATAACTTTAAGTCATCGGCATATGCCAGTAGATTTGGATTTTCTTGTTGAAGAGATGCTGAAAATATAGTACTGGAGAGAACGGCTCCTTGGGGAATGCCTGTTGAGGTTGTGACGAGAATATTGTCAGTACTAGTGGGGAAGAGAAGTCTGCGATTTAGGCTGTATTGAAGATAGGAAATAATCATTGTGTCAACGAGAAAATGATTTTTTAGTATTTGAAAAGCTTTTTTGAGATCTATGTTGTCGAAAGCACCTTTGATGTCAAAATAAAATACTGTACATCGCATTGTGCCTTATCTTGAAATGCAGTTTGGATGCGTACAATGGTGTCAGCTAGGCTTGTTGTTGTGGAGCGCCCTCTAGGACCAAAATGCATATTGACAGGTGCATTAGTGAAGATTGCATGTTGAAGATATGGGAGCATGATTTTTTCAATAATTTTAGTAATTATTGATGAAACAGAAATTGGTCGATGGCCTATGATGAGAGCCTCTACATGCAAATGGAATGGTCAAGCAAGAGTGAATGTCTTATTATGGGTGACTTCAATCTGCCCCAAATCGATTGGAATAAGTGAAAAGGAAACTCACCATGGGGAATTTTTTTTTAATAAAGTAGATGATTATTATTTGTACTAGCATGTTAGAGAAAATACTAGGGGTGAGCATATTCTTAACCTGATCATTATTCACGAGCCAGATGACATCACAGAGCTTAAAGTGCAGGAACCACTGAAAGGTAGTGATCTCACAGTCGTTGGTTGGAAGACGAAGAAAGGTATGGCAGTAGTTAAAGGCACGAGTTTCAATTTCAGAAGTTGGGACTGTGACAGTTTAGGTTGCTATGTGGCATCTGTTAATTGAGCAGACTGCAAATGCATTCGCCCTCACTCTGCAGTCTACTCAATGCATTTCGCCCTCACTCTGCAGTCTGTTAATTGAGCAGACTGCAGAGTGAGGGCGAATGCCCTCACTCTGCAGTTAACAGATTAACACTAATTAATTGACTAACTAACTAACACTAACTAACTAATTTGACTTATGTAATACCTTTAAAGAAAAAACACAGAAGCCATAAATGCATACACACTATTAAGAAAATATTGCACATGAAAGATGTCGTTTTGGATTAATGCGGTAGGGGCTAGTCTAATAGAGCAGAAAAATATAACAATTATAACATGAAACAGTTAGAGCAACAAAAAGTACTGAATCCCACAACAGCTACAAATTTATCTGCAATAGTATCACATATAAAGTTAGGGAGGCCAAGGCTGCGTATGAGAAAGCACTGGCTAAGAGCGCAGAAAATGGGGACAAGGAATTTTGAATGTATGTGAATACAGCGAAGCAAAAAAGCGAATCGGTGTACTCTGTGTGGGAAAGTCCCAGAAACCCAGAATATTTTTATTAATGAATTGAATCGGTACTTTGCATCGTTTTTTTTTTTTTTACTGACAGAGGACCCTTTGTACTGAGAAGAGGCTGTGCGAGTGAAGCTGGCCAATATGAAATTAATGATTTCGAAATTGCAGATGGTTTATTAGAAAAACTTTCTAGCATAAAGACAAGTAAGGCTCCGAAGTTGATGGAATATACCCAGTGATATTGAGGGAGCCCACCAGACAGTGCATTGAACTGTTCAGGTCAATTATGAAGGCATCTTTGGACACAAGAGAGATTTCTTTTGACTGGAGAAGTGCCAACGTATTGTACATTAAAGGCAGTTGAAAGAGTGAAGTTAGTTATTGCAGACCGGTTACCCTGACTTCAGTGTTAGGGAAAATCATAGAGGCAATAATTAAGAGTGCAAACCAGGGACATTTCGATAGAAAGGACTTTCTGAAGAATACGCAACATGGTTTTTGTTAAGGGTTTAGTTAATATGGTTTAGTTAAACACGATTTTAACAAAATCGTGTTTAACTAACCTAGTAAGCAATTTTGACACAGCTTTCGTGAGCAAGATGTAGGGAACAAGTTTGACATAGTTTATTTGATTTTTAGCAAAGCATTTTACTGAGTCCCTCATGAGAGGTTACTATATGAGCTGGAACATGTTGGGATTTCTGTAAGGATTCTAAGATGGATTGCTGGGTAGCAGTAGGGCAGAAAGCTGAGGGTTGTGATTAATGGCTGTTCTTCAGATTGATTTAATGTCAGGAGTGGCGTCCCCCAAGGATCTGTTCTTGGACCACTGTTATTTCTGATTTTCGTAAACGACGAAGGGATAGAAGGCGCGATGTAAAAATTTGCAGCCGACGTAAAGATTGGTAGAGTCATTAATGATCAGTGCCAATCAGCGCTTCTTCAGGATGTCTTGAACAGTCTTCAAGAATGGTCAGAAAATTGGCAGCTAAGTTTTAATGCAAGGTTGCATTAAAATTGGCAGCTAAGTTTAATACCCTTGGTGGGGATTAAAAACAGTAGAGGAAGAAAGGGATCTGGAAGTTACGATGCGGATACATATGAAGTTTGCTGAGGCGTCCAGGAAAGCCCACGGTGTCCTATCGATTATTTATTGAACATTATCCTGGAGAGGTAAGGAAATCACAGTCCCACTGCATAAGGAAATTGTAAGACCGAATTTCGACTACTATTTACAGGTATGGATACCTCATCTGAAGAAATACATTGAGCTACTTGAAATGGTCCCGGTGAGATCGGAAAAAGGTGACCGTACGTGGAAAGACAGTTGTTGTTTGCGGAGCTTGGCAACCGGCACCCCGGAAAGGACGTGATTGAGTTTATAAGGCTCTGAGAGGGGTTAGTCAAATGAATGAAGGCAGAAAGCATACAATCTAGTTACAACAATTTTCATTGTTGTAGCTAGATTGTATGAAGTTTCTTTTAGCCAGAGAGTCGTTGATTAGTGGAACAAGTTGCTTCCGCAGGTAGTTTAGGTTGATATTATGAAGATATTCAAAGGATAACTGGATTAGACAGTTACTTTCATAAGGAGGGAAGTACATCATTTTTATTCTTACCTTTTTTTTCCCATCGGTACAATGAAATTCTAATACTAAACTGCCCATTGTGTATGTGACTTTCAAATCATTTAGTAATTCTGGGGTGATCGCTCTTCACATGTCATCTCAGTTGGTATGCAGCATCTTAGACTATTGTAATAGTCTAATAGTCTGTTATAAAAGCATGAAGCATCTTAGACTATTCTAATCTTCTTTGCTGAAATTGAAATTTTACCCTTACCTTTAAATACCAAGACTTCACTCATCGTCATCGCCCTTAGCTTCCAATCCTCGCTCAGGATTCCTCTACCTTTTAATGCTATCAGGGACACCGATGATAATCAGATCCAGAATATTTTTAAACCTATTTCTTTCCCTAACCGGCTTTAACTATCTAGTTGACTTAAAAAAATATTGTCCGCGATGTTGATTTCCACCCAATTACTTTAACCAATAAAAGGAAGATCTCTTATAACGCCCTTACTCCTCTTTATTATTAAATTATGATGTTAAGTTATTATAGAAAATACAATCATGTAGATTTTATAGTAATTTATTTAGGCAATAGCAAGTTTAGTGTTATTTCTAAAATAAATTATTAATTCATTATTCTGAGACTTTCTTACTCCATTTGGCGAACATAGTAAATCGGTTGGAGTCAATTTCGCCATACCTTAGTTTTACCTTTGGGGGTCAGATATGGTAGTTCATGAATATACTCTCATAATGCCCCAGATTAGATGTGTAGGGATTGTTGTTAAAATGCAACAAATGTTATATAAAATAAATAGTTAATGCTAAACATGACTAATGGAGATCAGCACTGTCGAAACTTTCTAGCTTGGAAAGTTTCAACAGACTTAATTTTAAGTTTCTAATAGTTGGATAGGACGCCACTATATCTACAGCATATTAAATTTAAAAATCGCATTAATTAAACATTGGTTATGAGAATTTTGAAATATGAGAATTTTTTTTTTTTTTGTAGTTGTTGGCGCATCGGCTTCTGTGGCCATAGTGCACCTCCCAAGATTTTTACAGTACTTTGATCCAATCCCGAGGCGGGATTAGAACCCGCGACCTATGGGTTGCCAGGCAGGCACTTTACTCACCTGGCTAGCCCGGTCGGCATATATGAGAAATTGTAGGTGTGAAAAAGAATGTGAATATCCTAGTTTTAATGAATTCAGTAAAATGAATTAAGTAAAATTTTTAACATATAGGATATTCACATTCTTTTTCATACCTACAATTTCTCAATTTCCTTTTTCTATTATCTTTTGGCATTTTCATCTTCACACTTAATTAACTTTTTAATTCAACCATAAATATTGATAAATATATCTCAATTTATTGATAAATATATCTCAATTTATTTAATATAGACGTCCCCGACCGATACGAAGCCGTCAGAGGTAAAACAGTTTAAAATGTATGTTACATTTTCCATTCAACATAATTAATTTATTTTTTATTTTTAATTCATATATAATTATTACATAAATAGAATAAGTTTAATTAATGCCACGGCATGATAGTTTAAAAAGTTATTTTTTTTTTCTTCCTTACTATTCCAGTTTTATTTGTACTTTTCCTGATGTGGAACATCTGTTATCCGTTATTTTAGTAGGTTGTGTTATGTTCTTGGAAATCTGATGTGAAAGAATAGATCTATAACAACTTCGAATAACTTTCTGATGTTTTCAGATTTTGTTTTGTGTGCCCTTTCGAACTAGCGATCGAAAGGGCACACAAAAGGACTTCGCACGAACTAAATATTGACATATTTTATCTTCAGTAAATATTTTGTTACCTTGATACATTTGTGAATTTTACACACAAAGATGTCGCCTTTCGTATTATAGACAAGTAAAGTATATTTAGCCATCCGATTCAGCTTCTTTTCCACTATCGTGTTAGTAAATTTTATAGTGGTTATTACAAGACCCTGCTTGAACAATTCGTCAGAGAGTACCATCACTCATACGGAAATAGACGATGACGATTCCCGGGTGAGTCATGATTTTATCCATTGCAGAACCTGTGACATGTATTCTAATGGTGACCTACCAGATATTTCTAGCTCACTTGGAGATTCTTATCTTTGTCACCCTTGTAAGGAGTGCACCGATCATTAATTACAATTTGGTGCATTGCTAGAACAATTTGAGTCACTCAAAAAACGGGTCCTTACCCTCAAGAGTAACTTTGGTCCTTGAGGTTGTCACAGACACTCTCTCAGAGTGTCTGTGACAACGTGTACCAGGCAAGTTGTACTTACTAGCTGGGAGTCTAAAACGCTGATGGAACTGATATTCGGTTGACCCTCAGTCAAGTGGACCCAATGTCGGTGAAGACCGAACGGTCTGTGACAGCCAAATCCTCTGCATGCACCTTCGCGATTGTCGGACTGTTAGTAATCCTGGGTATAACCTCCATGCTCAAGCACATGGTGGATGACCACCCAGTTGTTAACCAACGTAAGCAGGGGTCGAGGTGTGGCACCAACACCACATGGAGGAATGCCGCCCCTCTGTGTTACCCTCTGTGTTACCAGGTTGATGAGTCATCTACTAGGTGGTAGATGACTCATCAACCGGTGCAATACCACCACTTTGCTTATTGGAGGCTTGAAGTGGTGGAACCCATGTTTAGACGCCAGAGCTAAGTTCCGGTCAACCCTTCCCCCATCTCTTCCATCATGCAGTATGGTTGATGAGTTTTGCGGTTATGATGAACATCGTGGCGAGATCCAATCTTCCATACATTTCGAGGGTACAGCTCTAAAACTGTTCGCAGGCCGGCCGCTAGTTAGTACACCGGACTGAACCTATTGGTAACTCTCTAGGAGGCTTCTGGATCAACTAGTGCATAATCTTGCTACCTCTACTCTGCGAGATAGTTAATGGAGGAGGTCCGAGTAGTGTGTATGCGGGGGGCATTGTCGAGGCCACGTTATGTCAAGGATCTGGTTATATTCTTACCACGTATACGCCATATCCAAAAATTTCATACATCATGTCCCACCCACTATTTCTTACTACTGAATACACCATGAATTGTCAAACTAATAGAGTAAGCTTATATGCGGAAAGATCCCAAACACTTCCTAATTCATTTCACAAATATACGTGCATGAATTCTAATCTCAACGATGTCCATTTCCACTTGCAGTCTGCCAAACCCCATGTACTTTTTCTGACAGAATCTCGGTTATCAGTTGATTCAACTACTACTCATCTCAGTTGATAAAACTACTGCTCATCTCAGTTGCCCAAATTATTCGCTGTATGATTCCTTTCGCCTCAAAGTTGGTACTTGTGCATATGTCCGTTCCGATATTCCCTTTCAGAGACTTGATAATTTGGAATCTCCTCTTTTCGATCTTCTGTGGCTTAAAATCTCTACCTCATTGTGTCAAATTCATCTTCTATTGTCTCTACCGTTCTCCCAACTCCACTAATCACTTGGAGCTCTTTGATTTCCTCTCTTTGCAGCTTGACTTTCTCCACTCCAACTTTCCTGACAGTGAGGTAATTTTCCTTGGTGATTTTAATGTTCACAACTCCAGCTGGCTTCCGTTTTCTAGTCACACTGACCCAGCTGTTGGGCATGCTGAGGCTTTTGTAATTACTAATGACCTTGCACAGATTGTTCATTTACCTACATGAATAGCGGACAATCCTAAACATACAGCCAGCACACTTGATCGTTTTCTCAAAAACAACCCTTCTAAGTATACAGTCGAAGTGAGAGGTCCGTTACCTCAGATCACAACTTGATGATTGTCTCTTCTCCAATGGAGCCTTTATCTCACGGCTATTCCCAACCTCGTATTGTTTGGCATTACAAGAACGCAAAATGGGATCACCCTCGAGTTTTCTTTTCTTCATTTCCTTGGTCGGATTACTGTTTCAAAACTTCTGATGTCAACATTTGCTCAGATCGTGTCAGTGAAATTATTCTTGCAGGAATGGTATCCTTTATCCCACAATCCACTTTAAAATCTCGTCCTTTATCTAAACCTTGGTTTTCCGATAAATGTAAAGCTATTCAAGAGAAGAACGTTGCATATCGTAATTGGCTTGTTTCTGATTCTTCAGTTTCATTTTCTGACTACACCAAAGCTTGCAACAATTGTAAAGCAGTTATTAATCAGTCCAAACTAGAGTTTAAACAGGCTAAGAGTAGAGTAGAAAACTTGCTTCTTGCCCTGAGCATTCTGGTCTCTTGCCAAAGCTATTGGCCGCAACTTTTGCCCATCTCTGCTGCCAGCTCTGTCCAAACCAGATTGTTCTGTTGTCACTTCAGCCGAGGATAAAGCTGATCTGCTAGCATCCCATTTTCCTTCCAACTCACGTATTAATGATCTTGGTAAAAAATACCTTCCACCATTCTCAACACGCTCCATTTAATGCCTCCTGTGGTCTTCCATCAAAAGTATATCAAAGAATTTTGACGAATCTTGATGCTAAGAAAGCTGCAGGTCCTGGTGGTATTTCTCCACTTGTTTTCAAAACCTTTGCTCCTGAAGTTACTCCTGTTCTTTGCTGCCTTTGTTTTCAGTTTCTTATGCCAAAGGTGTTTTCCTTCTGCTTGGAAATTTGCTCTTATCCAGTCAGTTCCTAAAAAGGGTAACAAATCCCTCCCATCCAATTATCGTCCAATTGCAATTACTTCTACTCTTTCTAAAGTAATGGAGAAATCAATTAACCGCCAACTAAAACTATCTAGAAACCTTTCGTCTGATCAACGATCGCGAGTATGGAATCCGTCAGTGTCGATCCACTGGTGATATTCTGGCTTATGTTATCCATTTATGGACTATGTCAATGGAAAAGTTCGGTGAAACACAAGCAGTTGCTCTTGACATCTCAAAGGCTTTCGATCGTGTTTGGCACAAAGGTCTTCTAAAAAAACTTTCATCGTATGGTTTGCCAACCGTTTTTGTAATTGGTTATTCAGTTTTCTCTCTGATCGCTCACTGCGGGTGGTGGTAGATGGCTCTCTATCTTATAACTTTTCCACTACTGCTGGTGTCCCCCAAGGTTCAGTTATTTTCCCCACTCTTTTCCCCTTGTATATTAATAACCTTCTTCCATTGACTGGAAATCCTATCCATAGTTTTGCTGATGATAGCACATTGCATTCCACTTTCCATTTTGAGAAACCTTGCCTTGTTCAATCTGCTTCAACTTCTCGAAAATCTGCTACGAATTACTTAAATGCCGATCTCCAGGTAATTCTCCAGTGGAGCAAAGACATCTTAGTTAATTTCAATCTTTCTAAAACACAGTCTTGTCTTATATCTCGCAAAAAGAATTCTTCTGCTCCTCTGCTTATCTTTGGTGACATTCCTATTTCTAGGAAAAATGATATATCTCTTTTGGGGATTACCCTGAATTCTAATCTCTTTTGGCACAAGCACATTGCAGATATTGCTTCCTCTGCATCTAAAAAAACTTGGTTTTCTCTTTCGCTCTCGACGTTACTTTTCTTCCAAACAGCTGTTCACTCTGTACAAATCGCAAATCCGCCCTACCATGGAACATTGTTCCCACATCTGTGGTGCCCCCAAAACCTCTCTCGGGCTTCTTGATTTCGTTTAGAAGAGAGCAGTTAGGTTAATTAATGATTCGTCTCTAACAGATTCTCTCCACTCTCTGTCTCATAGATGTATTGTTTCTGCTGCATGCCTCTTCTACAGATACTTCCATGGGCACTGTTCTTCTGAATTGGCTTCTATAATTCCCGCTCTCTCTTTCAAAACAGTCCGAACACGTGCCGCCACCAGCCAACATCCATTTACTGTCAAACCTCAAACTCACAGAACCAACTTTTCATCTTCCTCGTTTATTCATTTCACTGTCGTTTTCTGTAACAACCTTCCTTCGTACGCATTTCCAGAAAATTACAGCCTACAGAAGTTCAAGTCCAATGTGAACAAATATTTTCTTTCGTCTTCTCAACCTCCAACCCAAGCACGTTACTAAGTACTATAGGTTCTAATACCTCTCATGTTTGGGGTTTAAATAAAAAAACTGGGAGCTCATCAGGGTTGTTGTTGTTTGGGTTTAAAGTGCAATGGCTACTTAGGCCATATTGCACTTATGGAAGTGGTGCTCATCAGGGACTCAAAACTCTAGCAACATACCAAGTGATGCATTCCCGATTCGGGCCCCGGAACAGAATAACCAGATCCAGACTACACAGGCTCGAAAGGACTTAGTTTTCTTAGGGGACTCCATTGTGAGGGAAACCGGAAATATTTTTTGTAATAAGGATAGGTGGACTACAATCAGGCTATGTCTGCCAGGTGCAAATATTAATGATGTCACCAACAGATTGTCAGAGTTTAAAGGGGGTAAAGAGAATATT